>NC_083284.1:42963400-43300262 GCF_963506605.1 Zootoca vivipara
TTGTCGCCCTCCAGGTGTTTCTGGACTCTTGTTCCAATCACCCCAATCACTGGCCATGTTAGCTGTGTCTGATGTGAGTGGGAGTCCAACAACATCTGGTGGGCCACAGGTCCCTCATCCCTCATTTATTATTTTGCATGAAAACTGGATCATTTATCCTATCCCAAATGTCGAAGGACATTGCTGGTAGATGATTGCATAAATCACATTGGAAGATAGTCAGATGGAGAGTTCCTTGGTGGAAGACTGTATATTCACTATGCCACTGAATACTAGTTGCAGGGGAACACCACTTGGGGGGGGGGGCTTCTCTTTATGTTGAGCTTGTGCTTTTTCTGAGGGCATCTGTTTGCCTGTGAAGGAAAGAAGATGCCAGACTAGACATTTCTTAGCTCTGATACAGAGTGGCTTGGGCAGCTTCTAAGATAAACAGAATTTGTCAGTACCTCCTGCCTCATATCTAACACAAATGTCGCCATGCCCAAAGATGCTTAAAGGTTTTGGTAGAACAAAATGATTGTTGCAATCCAGTTCACATTTTTCATATGCATTTTTAATTGCAGAAACATGTAGGTGCACTTCACCTTGTTTAATAATTTTAAAATGTAGCAGCTTCTGAACTTTTCCCTTCCTTCCCTCGATTGTGTCTCAAGCTTTACTTCTGCCTCATACACAAATAATTCCTGTTTAATGTTGCTATTCCCTGCTTTGCAACAAAAAACAGCTCTTCAGTGCTCTTTTTGCATTGTAACCCTAACTGGTATGGCCTACATGTAAAACACACATACACACCTATAAAGGCAATAGGTGCTATATTCAGAAATCCTGTCTACATACACATAGGAACTAGAACACATAAGAACTAAGAACTCTTCCTGAAATGACACCAGGCATTGCCCATAGATGTTTCTAAATGACAGGTGCTAACTTCTGCCCACTCCATACCAGTTCTCGTGTGTATGCAATGTGATGGTGGAATCTCAAAACACAAACGGATCCAGGCAATCAAATTCAACTCTGTGGGCTTCTGATCCCTTTGGCAAATTGAGCTGCTAGTATGGAAAGAGCCCACACCCATGGAATCTTTAAAGTTCATTGAAACACACCTGAAGCTCACAATTTGAGGCTGGGAGGTTTCCCTCAGGACAGTTTCATGTGTTTCATGAATCCCTCTCCCCACCCCTGCACTTATATGGGAAAGGTAATCATGGAGATAGATCAAAGACTGTTTATGTATGCCACAGTTGCAGCGAGAACAGGAAGTACCTACTATTGCAGAGTGGCAGACGAAGATGATGGACCTTGCAGAATTTGCCAAGACTGACTTACAAGATCCGAGACCAGGACGATCAGAAATTCCCAAGGGATTGGAGTAAATTTATTGTATATCTGAACGATAATTGCAAAAATTTGAAGACGCTAGCAGGATTGAAATAAATCCTACAATGTGGACAATAGGTTAAAGATTTAAATTGCACGATTGGATTTGAAATGGAATACCTGCTGAAGGGAAGGAGGGAAGTCGTATGCTCGGCAGAGCAGAGAGTTTTTGTGCTTGGTATTGTAATGTTGAAATGTTGTTCATGGAGGAAAATAATAAAAAAATTGTTGTTGTTTTTTTAAAAAAGGAATATGTCTATCTTCCTGCTTTGCATCCAAACTTGAAAAGTACAAAAAAAATGGATGCCCTAGCCATTCATGTTTCCACTTCTCAGCACTTCACATACTATGTGCATCCACCTGGAGACAAGAAGAATGAAAGCTTGATGCTCCTTATAAAATACAGTGGTTGGTTTTCTCTTTGCTTCCATCTTGACTGGTCTTTGATGACAGTATAAATGGACTGTAAAAGCACCGTCACCCTGATGGAGTATTGCACTGTTTCTTTTTATCTTTTCCTTTCTTTTTTGGCAAATTTGTAAATGCCCAATACTAAGATTCGTTGCGTTATGTGTCTGGGTCTGCTCAATAATATTTATTGTGATGAAATAAATTAGAAAGGTGGGTATGGGGAAAGAATAAGAACTCTCTCCCCGAACCATCGTGCAAGATGTTAGGGGTAAAGAAATATATTGAAGCGCAAGGTACAGTAAGCACAGGGTTTAAATTATAGACTGTATTACTTCTGAAATACTGACAGCTCAAAGTCACACATCTCTCTGAAAGGCATGAAAGACAAACACCTAAGTAGAACAATCCAATTCAAAAATACTTCGAGTGTTATTCACCATTAGTCCACTGATTTCAATGAGCCTACTCTGCTCCTAAGACTAACGTTGGATATCACCCTTATCTCAGAATGCTAATGACATTTTGATTTAAAGTATTATTTATGCAGAGGAGACCCTTCGCAAATACCCTGTCATGTTTACCCATCAGTTTGTTACTTACTTACTAATGATTTCAACCGGGCAAATTCAGGAAAAATAAGAAATGTCACATTAATAAATATGCAACAGTTTGGACTTGTGGGCAGTCACAACCGTGCAGAGCTGGCTGAGAGAACATCTACTGCCACTCTCCATGTAACACTAAATAAATAACACCTGTACCTTCAATAAGAGGGAAGGGCAGTGGGGTATTAAAGGCAGAATAGGCCTGCCCCGCCTTGCCCTGCCTGGGACAGATGCTCCTGGGCAGATTCAGAAACATAATTTTCTGCCAGGAAACATGGGATTTGTAGCTTCCCCTTAATATTAGTTGGGGTGTGAGGAGAACAGAGAGAGAGAGGCCAGAAGAAGTAGAAGCCAAAATAGTTGAGCCAAATCATCATTTTCAAGCTATGCTTCCCACTTTTAGCAGGAAAAAAATGATAAATTTCATTCTCCCTACCAGAAAATGATGTTCCTCAACATACTCCAGACTATCAATTCCAATTAAGGAGATACTCGGCCTTTCCTACTGTTAGTGAGGTCTCCCTAAAGCCCATTACCTTTGAGAACATGAAGGAGGCACGTTTTTCCCCCCCTCTTGGAAAGCAGTTTGGGGAAACTGGAAGAAGAAAAGATATGCTTGATGTTTGAGGGGTTTTTTTTCCAAGGATACTCAAGGAGCAAACAATGCACAACTGATCTCAAGCAATTTCTAGGAAAGCTAAAAAACAAGAACCCTGTTTTTGAAAGTGAAGCTTGTCCAACCACCACTAATCAGATTCCCTTAAAATGTCACTCAGCTTTCCCATTCTAGAAGGGATGTCCTACCCTGTGTTTCTGCTGTACTTTATTATTTAGTGCAAAGCAAAAAAGTGTGATCTTTGTATCTAAAAGTTCAGATGTATAAGTTAAGATAGATAAACATGGTTTATGGAAGTTCAGGTATATAAACATGGTTGCCTTAAGTCTCTAATCCAATTTGTACAACATTGACTTTATTATACTAGAAACTTTTTTGGCAGTTGATAAGTTTAGAAGTTAGATCGTTTCCCATTAAGGTCTGCCAGAATGTAAAACTCTAAGAATATTCCCTATGCCAAGCAATATTAGAAGCTGAGATTTAATCCCCAGTCAATAAAGATTTAGGACACAGCAGGCAACCTCAATGATAAGAATTTGTGATTTACATAATTTACATGAAGCTTCTGTGTTTGAAGCCTTTTTGAGACAGATGAGAGTGATGTAATTCTCTACATGCACAGAGTAAGTTACGTGCGTTCAAAGCTTTTTGAAAACAATGATATTCAAGCATGCACATAAAGAATTATAGATATGTCACCGACTTCTGTTATTTATAATAGATACTCAATGAATTTCAGCGAGACTTGAAATTTGCACTTAATGTTCTTTGAACTTTTACTCTGTTTCACAGTCTTCTAGAATCATCGAATCATAAAAGAAAGTGCTTTCTTCCAAAGAGAACCACACATAGGTAAGCAAACACTGTGGATAGTCTAAGTGACTGGAGAAGAAGGGTGAACATATTAACATTGTTGTTGTTCAGTCGTTTAACTATACGGACCTTTGTCGGCAAGGTGATGTCTCTGCTTTTTAAGATGCTGTCTAGGTTTGTCATCACTTTTCTTCCAAGAAGCAGGTGTCTTTTAATTTCGTGGCTGCTGCCACCATCTGCAGTGATCATGGAACCCAAGAAAGTAAAATCTCTCACTGCCTCAATTTCTTCCTTTTCTATTTGCCAGGAGGTGATGGGACCAGTGGCCATGATCTTAGCTTTTTTGATGTTGAGCTTCAGACCATATTTTGCACTCTCCTCTTTCACCATCATTAAAAGGTTCTTTAACTCCTCCTCACTTTCTGCCATCAAAGTTGTGTCATCTGCATATCTGAGGTGGTTGATATTTCTTCCACAGTTTGATTCCGGTCCAGTCTAGTCTTTCTCATGATGAATTCTGCATATATAGCCTTGTCATACTCTTTTCCCAATTTTGAACCAAGCAGTTATTCCGTATCCAGTTCTAACTGTAGCTTCTTGTCCCACATAGAGATTTCTCAGGAGACAGATGAGGCACACCCATTTCTTTAAGAGCTTGCCATAGTTTGTTGTAGTCGACACAGTCAAAGGCTTTTGCGTAGTCAATGAAGCAGAAGTAGATGTTTTTTTCTTGAACTCTCTAGCTTTCTCCATAATCCAGCGCATGTTTGCTATTTGGTCTCTGGTTCCTCTGCCCCTTCGAAATCCAGCTTGCACTTCTGGGAGTTCTCGGTCCACATACTGCTTAAGCCTGCCTTGTAGAATCTAAAGCATAACCTTGCTAGCATGTGAAATGAGCGCAATTGTGTGGTAGTTGGAGCATTCTTTGGCACTGCCCTTCTTTGGGATTGGGATGTAGACTGATCTTCTCCAATCCTCTGGCCACTGCCGAGTTTTCCAAACTTGCTGGCATATTGAGTGTAGCACCTTAACAACATCATCTTTTAAAATTTTAAATAGTTCAGCTGGAGTATCATCACTTCCACTGGCCATAACATTGCAACTGGATAAATGCACTAATTGTTCCTTGACCAAACTAAGAAGGCTTGATGGGGACACTATTCTCTCTGATGGTCTAATATGTGCCTGCCTGCTTTTCAGAAGGAATGGTGGAGCTCCCTAGAGACATATGTGGACCCTTGCAGGCAGTGCTTTTTTCCTAGAAAAATATGTGCCGGTACTCAGCATGAAGGGATGAGGGTGGCACTGTGGTCTAAACCACAGAGCCTAGGGCTTGCCGATCAGAAGGTCAGTGGTTCGAATCACCACGACGGGGTGAGCTCCCATTGCTTGGTCCCTGCTCCTGCCAACCTAGCAGTTCGAAAGCACATCAAAGTACAAGTAGATAAATAGGTACCACTACAGCGGGAAGGTAAACGGCATTTCTGTGAGCTGCTCTGGTTCACCAAAAGCAGCTTAGTCATGCTGGCCACATGACCTGGAAACTGTACACCGGCTCCCTCAGCCAGTAAAGCGAGATGAGCACCGCAACCCCAGAGTCGTCCATGACTGGACCTAATGATCTGGTGTCCCTTTACCTTTACCTTTACTCACCATGAAGTTGTTACAGTAAGTGCCACACTTTTTTAACAACAACAATAAGGAGCTGCTATGTACCCTTGAAAAAAAGCAGTGCTTGCAGGCATACATGGTGGACTGGAAGAAGCCCATTACTGTACATTCTGTCATTACACCACACTCACACAAACTTGAATATAATTTTACTTAAGAGCCATTTAAATATGTTACACAGGCAAGCTCACATATGCAACTGAGTTAACCAATCCTGGGTTCCTGACAAATGTACATGTAGCACATGTGTATTCAAATGTGGTATTTGCAATTAACATTTTGAAGTAATGATATTAACCTATAATATCACAGGTGAGCAGCTTAAAGACATTACTTCATGAACTCCCTTAAGTTAACTTATTTTAAGATGCAAGGCATGCCACATCTTTGTGTGAGGTTGCCTTCAGTTATTGGGACCACATGAGCTATTTTAGGCTTAAGAAGATGCAAACACACATCAGTATTCTGACAGAATGTTAAGACTCCTGATTAATTTCAATTTGAAAATTGATTTTACAGGCTTTACAGAGACCACAGTCCTCCATCTATACCACATTTAAATGTCAGCTCACATAATAAATAGCAATAATTGGTTTTAAAGGCTAACAATCTACAACTGAATGTATTGTATATTTTTCATGCATTTATCCAACTGGAAAAGTGAATTTATGCAAAAATCAATGTCAGTATATGTTTGTTGTGTTTGCACATGGCTAGCTCAGGCAAAATCATTTCATTTAAATGTCAGAAGTTTACCATAGGCACCTTTTCCAGCTTGTTTTACGACTGTATAGATCCCAAGCTAATGTTTATGTTTACAAAGGATATATATATAATCAAACATCAATATAGCATGCTTGCATTTAACTCACATGGAACATTTAAGGAAGCAGTGAGCCTACTAGGTGTCACTAGAATCAATGGCTAATGAAACGGGAAATTCAAGAGCACAGCTGACATTCCTATATACCTGAAGGAGCATCTCCACCCCCATCATTCAGCCAGGACACTGAGATCCAATTCTGAGGGCTTTTTGCCCGTTCCCTCACTGTGATAAGTGATGTTAAAGGGAACCAGGCAGGGCCTTCTCAGTAGCTGGGGGACGCTCTCCCATCAGATGTTAAGTAAATAAACAACTATCTAACTTTTAGAAGACATCTGAAGGCAGCCCTGTACAGGAAAGTTTTAAATGGCCCATTTCTGGGAACAATTCAAATTGCTAGTTATGCCCTACAAAGCCCTGTTTCATTTTGGTCCAGGCTATCTGAAGAACTATATCTCGCTAAATGTGCCTGCCTGGGATTTGATATCTTCTGGGGAGGCCTTCTTCTCGATCCATCACCGTCACCTGCACAATTTGTAAGGACCCTTTCAGTGACTGCTTCCAGATTGTGGAACTCCCTTCCACTGGAATCTATACTGCCCCTTTTCAATGTGTTCCTTTCACTGGCAGGCAAAGCCAGGCCTTTGGCTATTAGCCGGCTGTTATAGCAGGGTCTTCTGAGGGTGAATGTTGCACATTTTATTTTCTGTGGTGATGGTTTTAAATCATTTTAAGTATTAGAATTCAGTGTTCTTTTAACTTGTCAACTTTTACATTTTATTTTACTTTCTTTCCCCCCAAAAAACAAACAAACATTTTTATAGTGATTGGTGTTTAGTTGTACTGTATCTGTTTTAATTCATGTTGTGAGTTGCCTTGGACCCTACACTGGGAAAAAGGTGGGATATAAAATAAACAAATAAATAAAGTAAGTGATCTCAGTTTCCTTATCACAAGTATGCTGCCAATTCACCTCCTTATCACCTCATTTTAATCACATAGGGGTGAATGCCTGAAAAGAGCCTATGTTTTAATCACTAGGTTTATAAACCTGTGATCTAAAATACTGAAGGTTTGTTTATGTTTTTGTTTATGGTATTTCCACTCTTTTTTCTTATTCATTCAGTTTACCTACAAATATATGGAATAGTTTCCATTTAAAGGCCTCCACATTGTACCACAAACTATTTTTACAAAAAGAAATTATGGGGTCACACCTCTCAACACAATGGTTGTAATAGTAATAATTCATTATTACGGTCAAGGACCAGTTCAGAAGCACAACTGAGACTGCTTTCACAAGAGTGAAATAGACATGTAAAACAATATACAATAATTTATATATTAAAATTATAGATTAAAATTTATAGATTATAGATTAAAATTAAAATAGTCGCATGAACACAAAAAGACCTAGGGGTAAACTAACGTCCAGATTGCCCCCGGGACAACTAGGAGGCCGGCTACGGCAGTTTCCCTAGCGGTCTATTTGTTCCAAGGGGTGTTCCATGCCTACAAATCCGTGCGCAGAATCTGGCGACCATCCGGGTCATCTTGTGATTTTGGCCTAAGAGGAGAAAATTGAGTTTAGGCTTGTCCGGAAGGTCAGCAAGCCTCACCAGATGGGGGTCAATGATATCTCTATGTGCCTCATCATAAAAGGACATCTTTAAAAAAGTGTTCAGGGCTTCCTATTTCCCCTAATGGGCAGGTGCAAAGTCTCCGAGCGTACAGGACTTTTCCAAAAGATCCTTCCAGAACCAGCAAGGGCAGAGCTGAACATCTGGCAAGAATAAAGGCCCTTCTTGCATTTCTGGATACGAGGAAATGGAGGTATGCTGTCGAGACAGCAACATATCTCTCGTGTTCTGCAATTATGTAATCAGGGGACCTCAAGCAGTCCTGTTGTTTCTCTATGTCCATAATTCTTTGCTTGACCATGGATCTTGCTTGATCCAATCCCAAATTTAGGATGGCTTGAGGAGCAAGGCCCAATTTCTGCAGAGAGGTCAGGACAGCTATCTGCCAGCCAGACTGGAACCGATCACAAAGAATCAATGGAGCTTATACCTTGGGGGAGCAATTTCAGTGTCAACCACTTATAGGTTGATATTAAGCAAATATGAGCCTCGACTCTCATCATCCCTGTTTCTAATCTGATCCATGCATTTGAAACACATCTGGGGACTTGTAAAAGGGCTATGAGAAATTTAGATTGGACTCTCTCGATGGGAGTGAAAGAAGAGGATGGCGGGCCCAAAAAGGATCCATAAAGGAGCTGTGCCAACGTTTTGGCCTTATATAATTTTAGGGCCACAGGGACAAAAAAACAAAACAAAACAAAAACAACCCTTGAGTTCTAAAGAATTTGAGGATACAGTTAGTAGATCTTTCCCCAGTACTCCTGATGGAATTAATATGGATTTTATCACAATGGTTGTAAATGTCCAAGTCAGTCAGCAGCCACAGCAAATATACTGTGCATTTAAAAATACACAATAACCATCAAAAATATAGCAGAATATGGTTGGCAAAAGGCCTAAGCCTTTAAAAAAAACCTCATATCTTGAGTGTTTCAGTATTAACACATAGTGAAGGAATCTGATATACAAAGCTCCATTTGTAATCTTCATAACAGTTCTCAAGACATAGTCAATGAAAGATGCATTCTACTTCCACAAGTAGGATTGCAAAAAGAAAAAGAAAAAGATTTTTCATTTTGAGTGTAGACTTTCCAAAATCTATCAGTGACTCAGAAGTAATCAGTTTTCACAATGGGAGCTTTTTAGTTAGGCATTGTGTGTGTGTGTGTGTGTGTGTGTGTGTGTGTATTGAAGTGATGAACACAAATATAGCTGTTAGCAACTAGCATTGCTATATGCTGGTTAAGTGAAACGCCTGGATGATCTGGAACACAAATAATTCCCTCTTTATCTAAAGCTTGTCACTGGTTCTTTGTAGAAAAAAACCATACACTCCCAAATGCTAGGGCATGCCTACTATGTGAGACTATGGGAGTTTTGAACATCCTCCTCTGCAGGTGTTCAAAGGACTTCAAATACATTACCTCAATAATCCTTGCAAGAACCATGTACTGAAGACTCTCCAGTATTAATGCTCTCCTATTTCAAATGGAGTGAAGCAGACAGAAGATGACCTGGCTTCTAATGAATGAATGACCCAAGTGAAGGTTGAACCCAGAAGGAATATTAATTGTTGCACAGCTAACATAGTACTACTAGTGTATACCAGTTGTACTCTTTTGAGTATACAAAATGCACACATTTCTCAATAGCTGTCAAAGGCATTCCTACACTTTTTGATGACTTACTTTCCTGTGATTCCACAACGTTGTTTTTTTAAAAAAGATGTTGCTGAACTACAACTTCCACCAGCCCCAGCAAGCACGGTCAATGGCCATGATTAGTGGGAGTTGTAGTTCAGCAACATTTGGAGAGCCAAAGGTACCCCACACCTGGTCCAAAACCCACACATAATGCAGCTACTTGACTGATGTATTTTAATCTTTGTTGGAAGCCTCCCGGATGGGCGGGGTACAAATAATAAATGATTATGATGATGAAGCTTAGCATGTTTGACTGAGCATTTGAATGGAAGGGGACCTATAACATATATATATATATATATATATATATATATATATATATATATATATATATATACACACTACTTTTACTTCCATGGAAGAAAAGAAAATAATGAAAAAAGTTTATTAAAACTTGATGTTTTTTCTTTTCTTTTAATGGTACCTGCTTCTAACTCTTGAGCACTATTATGGGCATACCATTTCATCGACATTATTTCTCTGAAGATCCCTCTAAATGCCTACATTACATTTTTATTTCACCTGGTCACCAATAGTATCTTTTGAGGTCTTTGAAGTAGATGGAAAGTGAACAAGGAAAAATGATACACAATAGAAAGTACATTATAAGAGCTCAACATGAAAGACAGAATAAAAAAGACAGGTCAAGAGTTACAAAGGAATACTATAGTAATACTTAAATGTGCTTATTACTTTTGGAAATGAACTTTATAGTGGAATCATCTAAAATTGTACTTCACCCCCCATTCCCATCATAACAGTATTCTTTCAGCTACGGAACAAAACCAACCAGAATTCCTCCAGGGAAGGCATTTATGTATGGCCATCAGTACACGGTATCATTTACATTATATTTTCACATAAAGGACATGTGAAAATATGAATCGATTTCATTGTTCAAAATATAAGCTATTTTAAGGATATTTAACTGATTCGTTTCCTTTGATGCATTCCAAATAGGTCAAAAACATTATTATTAAGTAGGGTGGGTTTTTTATTTTATTTTTCTAAAAAAACTATCTTTGAAGAACCCTTATTTTGATACTTATGGTTTAACCAATACAACTGGGTAAATATACTAAAGCTTAGTTGTTCCTGTCTATGACAAAGCAGTTGTACTAAGCAGTTCTATAACAGAGATAGGATCTTGCTGAATCCTTCTCAAAGACCATCATCCAATTAAAGTAAAGAAGAAGAAGAAGAAGAAAAGCAACTTGAACATTATTTTTAAACTAGACCCCACACACTGCATGGATATAGAGGTGAAACTGTGCCTTTTCTTGCCAGAGTCAACAGACACTTTCCAGTAAAAAAAAAGTTACATGTGATACTGCACAGATCACTAGAAACATCTAACAGTGCTGTGCGTATTAATTTAAGTCAAAGGTTCAATGATATGCAGGGAAGCACTGTACTTCTTCCATAATATCTGAATTACAAATTCATAAAAAATGAACTGTTCATGCTAGCCCTAAGAATTGGTACTATATCTAATATAATAAAAGCCTGATTGTATTATGCATTTGTCTTTCTTTTTCAATATTGCTAACCTTAGTCATAGCTACTGCTCATGAACTGAATCAACAAGTGGGCAGGACTGTTCTGAATCTTCCACTTGCTCCCTGGCTTGTGCCAACCTTCTATGTCCTCCTGCACAGCACAGAAGTAGCATTCAGGTTTTCGGCTGAACAGTCCAAGGCTTCCTTCCTGCAGATATTTGTGCTGTATGCACATCTATCAGAGCTGGCACAAGCCAGCATGTGCCATGCTGAGGATGGGGCATGTCTGCACAGCCCGCTCTCCTCTCACACTTCCAGCACTGGCACTCATACCAGTGAATAAGGATGCTCCATTGTTTATTAATTACTTTTGTTTGTTCTTGTTTTAAAAAGTATACCCTGCTTTTCATCATCTTGTTTCCAAAGCAGCTTACAAAATAAAAATACCATGACTGTATGTGTATTTGTGTGCCGTGAATTACAAGACTTGTTCCTTGAATATTCTGCAGCATTTAAGAACCGAATGACTACTTTGTTCAGAATAAATATGATTGTATTTCATAGGGTGCCTCAAAAACACTTCTGTGTTATATCTGATGGACAACTCACAGTTCAAGTCATGTTGGTGATTCTCCTCCACTTTACAAAGATGCGTGTGGAATGTTACTTGCATTATTTATAATAAAGCCTTGTTATTTGTATTCACGGTATTCAATCAATTCTGTTTTCTTATTGACTTTCTGTTCTCTGCCGCTTCCATAAAGTGAAGGGACTACACATTTCCATCTGTTTAAGTGATCAAAGGAATAAGTTGTTGCTGCTTACTTATTTGTTGCAAGCATGGGACTTTTGTGCACTGCTGTGAAAGGCTACCTGAGATCATTCCCTTGATGTTTATTTCATAAAGGTATGCTAATAGGGAGGTGAAATTACTTTTTTATTTCAACTTTAAAATCCACACACAAAAATCATACAAATAGTAAACACAAAATTAATGTTGCTATAAGAAGCATTCCTAGTCAGAGCAATATTGAAATATCAGGAAAATATACACAACACATATAGTCTTATTATAAAGACTATAATAAGAAAGAAAGAAAGAAAGAAAGAAAGAAAGAAAGAAAGAAAGAAAGAACTTATTCTCATCTTCTTTTGCACGTCTGCATGGAAAGTGAGTGGGACTGTGCCTCCTGCCCTCTCCCCCTGACCCCTGTGATTTCATCAAAAGTTATGATGGGACTTGTTCATGTAGAATTCCCAATTGTGTTCAATGTTCTCTGTGCATACAGCTGTACGCAGACAGAGGTCCATTTTGGAACCTTCTGCTGAGTATGTGGTGGTTGGGGTCAGGGCCTGGAGAAAGCACACAAACCATGGCACAGCCAGGATCATATCTCACAAAATAACTGCTTTCAGTGGTGTCTGCACATTTTGCTTCATAACTTTCATTATATGACACAGGTACAGGGGTAGTATAAGGGTGACTCCCTACAGGGAGCCAGCCCTCATCATCCTGACGTCCACCTTGTCAAGTACAGAGAGCACCAGTGGTTCTGAAGCAGCCAGAGGGGGGGGGGGAGAAATCAGAGGGAGGAACAATGGGAAAGCTCGGGGAGTGGAGGGATGCAGACAGATGCTCAGGGATGTTGCAGAGCCAGGGCACCAACCGCTTAGGGAGGAAGCTGAAAGGGCATCACTCCTTCCGGCGCAAGAAGTAAGGAGAGTGCCGCAACGCAGGTCAAGGGGGCGGCGTTTAGGGGTGCCCAGACTACTTTGCTGGTGTAGGAACAGATGTACGCCATTGCCGGATTCTGATTTGGGATGAGAAGTCATATTTTAAGCTGTCTCTACACTGTAAATAAATAGCACAATAAACGTCTTTGAAGACAAACTGGACTCAGGCAGAGTTACTCTAGAGTAGCCACAACGACCCTCTGACAGGTAGAAACTTACTTTCATCTTCTAAAAATAACTCAGTCTCTCCTCAACACTGGCTCTGCGCCTGCTACTACAGCAGTATCCCCTGTACCTCCGATCTTGGTGAACCTGGGCCCACATAATAAGCTTCTAGCACAGGCATCCCCAAACTTCGGCCCTCCAGATGTTTTGGACTACAATTGCCATCTTCCCCGACCACTGGTCCTGTTAGCTAGGGATCATGGGAGTTGTAGGCCAAAACATCTGGAGGGCCGCAGTTTGGGGATGCCTGTTCTAGCACATGTAATTTCGCCTCTCAAGAGATCATCCCTGAAAGCTTCCATTTCATTTTTGCTCTAGTTCTGCCGTGCTTTGTTATTGTGACCACACAGGAAAGAAAGAGATTGGGTCGAGTAGGTCAAATTTATTCATATGAACCCCAAACCAATCTGCATAGGGCACACAGGATGTGTGATCTAACCAATAAACTAGGTGAAGGAACCTTCCAAGATTAAGAAGTTGCCCCTCCTCGTGCCCCATCCTTTCAGGAGAGTAGGGAAGCCTTCCTGCTCCACCCCCTCCTAGGACCCCACAGCTCTAGGTAGGTATTACTGGTTGACCCCCAAGGGTACTCCCTAACCATACCAGCCAATCCCACAGCCATGTAGTCAGATTTCCAGACTACACTCTTCCCCTTCAAAGGTGCCTATGAGTGCTCACATCTTTCTGCTAAGGTGGCCAATTCACCCATTTAACAACTACTCCCTGCTAAATACATCCATTGCTTCATCAGTACACTTTGTTTCATTTCAAGTTTGTCCAATCAAGTTGTGTACTGTGGTGATCAAAATTTTATGCATGAGAGCACCAAGTAGATTTCAAACACTTCTAATTTAACATAAATGTTTGTAATAGTGAGAAAATTGGGGACATTTTTAGTAACATTTTCTCCTTTATCTGAAATGTGCTTCCTTTCAGAAATCCTTCACATGATTCCCCCCACCATTTCCTTTTCACTGGGGAGCCGTACAGAGACATGCCACCCTGAAATATAGTCAAGCAGCAAAATGTATGCACACCTGTCAATCAGATAGTGGGAGCAGTACTTTATTCTGAGCATCTTTGCAAATAGCTGGACGTTGGATACTAAAAACACTGTTCTTCCTAGGGATAGAGATGTCATTAAGCAGTCCATAAGATACGATTATGTGAGAACGTCACTGAGCTCCTATGAAGTTCCTTTAAAGTGATGTTTTCTGAATAAGATTTCTCTCATTCTGAATTAGCTTAGTTTGCCCTCAATTACATTAATTTACCACATAATGAGACATGTATATTTATAAAAATGTGCTAAACACATAGCTGATCAGGGCTATGAACAATGAACCAGTGTCAAATAGGTAAGCTTTAGGAAGCATTGTTTTTGTACTGAAAATGGAGAAAATTCAGCACAGTCCCATTAAAAACTATTTAAAAGAAAATTGATTTTTGAGCTGCAGAATCCAAATCCCTATTGGCTTAGAGATGCCAAATCATAAAACTCACAAAGTAATTTTCAGTCATGTTTGATTCTGAATTTACCATCTTCAGATGACAGTCAAAGCTCTAATTAACTACACTGCTGAAAAAAAACCCTCCCCTACTAGGAAATGCTAATGAAACAATAGTGATAATTAATCATGATGGTTTCACACTCCTGTCCTGTCTGCATATTTAAACAGAATTTAATTGCCTAACTGACTTCAGAAAGGAAACTTAAAGGAAATCTGAATTCCTAAAGACCCTGAATCCCAAACACTAGTATTGAAATGTATATTTTCAGTTGTAGACCCCCCCCCCCGACCCCTATATTCAAATATTTTTCAGGCTATTATTTTTCATGGTCTGTAAACATATGGCAGAAGTTCTCAAGCACTGTGCTAGTAAGCTTGCCTAAGGACAATCAAAACTACATAAGCTTGCTAAAATCAAGATAATTTTAAACAGATTACCTAGTAGCCTCTGTACCCTCAATCAGAGTGATGAAAATGGTTTTCTCTCTTTCTCCTTTCCTTTCATTCTTATAGATAAACAGGAGGTATAATCTGATGCTACTGACTGGAAGCAAAGAGAACTAGTTTTTACAGATTAATTAACACTGCCAACCTAGCAGTTTGAAAGCATGCAATGCATGTACGTAAATACTGCTTCAGCAGGAAAGTAAACGGCGTTTCCGTGCACTGCTCTGGTTTGCCAGAAGTGGCTTAGTCATACGCCGGCTCCTTCGGCCAGTAAAGCGAAATGAGCACTGCAACCCTAGAGTCGTCTGCGACTGGACCTAATGGTCAGGGGTCCCTTTACCTTTACCTTTACTATGATCTTATGCATTTACAGAAAGGAAGTAAAACAGAAGGGTGTCACACAGCATAATCAGAAGGGTCTGGCAAGTGAGGTGGGGGGAAGAGTCTGTGGTAAGTAGATGTTCTCCAAGATTTGGAATAACGAGAAAGCAAAAAAGATAAGAGAGCAAGATCCACTATAGTCTTCCAATTTTGGTTCTCTCAGTTTCTCATTTTCCCATGCTTAACTTTGGTTCCCCATGTTTCTGTAGCACTTTGCTTAAAAAACAACAACATTCATGCAAATTCATCAGCATTTTTGTGTGAATTTCTCCTCATAAAGACATTTATATACACAGTTTTGACTAACGTACACATTTTTGCATGCAATTTCTTTTGATATATTGCATTTCTGTATGTTATTCAACTAATGTTTTTATGCACAAGTTCCAATAATAAAAGCATGTTTGTAAGTACAGTTTGGTTGGAGAATTGCATTGCAAATTTTGGACAAGTGTGAATTTAGAAAGTTGGCTCTGTTTCAGTTCATATATTGTTTTGGGGTCGGTTTTGTAGATTTGGATTTAAATGTGCACAGATCTGAATGCCAACCCAGTAGATAAGTCTTCTGCAAACAGATGTTCTCCAAATGTTTTGGACTATAACTCCCACTCAGTCCCAGGCAGTTTGATCAATGGTCAGGTGTGATGGAAGTTCAAGCCCAAAACAACTGGAAGGTGCCAGGTTGGGGGAAAAAACCAAAAACCAAAATAACATGAACCCTTCTCCTCCAGTCTCCACACCAATCACCTTTGCATAAGCAGTCAGTATGTGCAGAAAAATTCTTCATTCATGCTATTTGTTATTGGTTTTATACCAGCATTTGTGAGATAGAAGATAGTCGTCAAATATTCCGTTATCTTAATAAATACTTAAATAAGGGTGGGCTTCTATTGTAGTAGGCCTCAGTTCAATAAAAGTTGCAAAATTGTAAGATCTGTTTCAAATATTACACCAAGGTTTTTTTTTAAATCATACACCGAGGGAAATTTGGGGATAAAACCAGAAATTGTACTCACGAAATGCTCTATAGAATTCTTCCAGGCCTAAGTGCTTGTCACCGTTATAATCATCATATTTCAAGAGATCGAAAAGAGAGCAGTCAGACAGATCCTTGCCAAGCTCATCCTGTTTTATTACCTGACAAGAAAAAGTATAACCATGAAATTACACTGGAGCTCTAAGAGTTGAATGGAATAATTAAGTATTCCTAATATCATTTAATAGATCATTTTAAGGATGCTGTAGGGCAATGAACTAGAACTGTGTAAAGTCAGAAATTTCAAGTTGCTTTGTAATTATATAGTGCCATTCATAAAAAATAATAATACATTTTCATTTATTATGCACATTTAGATTTGGAATTCTATGGACATACAATAAGAGCTAACAATGAAATACAAACTATGCATTTTGGATTGTTGAAAGGCATTTTTTTTTTGTCAGGATAATCAGTCTCACCTTTGTTATAGATACTGCTCCCAGAAAACTGAGAGAGTCTAATATATCCTCACCATGCATGGAAGAAGAATAGCAAGCCCTTCCTTTCTGCCACTAGCATTCTAATGCAAACGTCAGAGTGTGGCACCTAATATTTCTTGAATGCAGTGGTAGTTATCCAAGGGGAATTTCCTACCACTTCTGCTCCAGTATGTCACCCTTCCCCCACTTCTTGTTTGGTAGACCCTCTGGAAATGCCTGAGATGTGGTCTGTGACCTACTGTGACAGCGAGGAATCAGGAAAAATCAGGCAACTTTATCATCACCATTATAGGCCACATAACTTACACAGCTACTAAAACTACCTTTGCTGCTCAGAAAGACAGCCTATATTGGAAAAGAGGTAGGTGAATTACGATCCTCTTGGTTGCCCTCAACCTCTCAGCAGTTTTTGCTATAAACTGTGCTGTCCTTCTGGACCACATGCATGTGTTGAGAATTAGAACACTGGATTACGTTGTTTCTCACCCCATCTTACGAAAAGGTACCAAAAATTGGTGCCGGTTAACTGCTGTCCTGTCCCATGGGAAATATCCTGTAGGAAATTCTACAGGGTTCTGCCTTCATTCCCGTGCTTATTAAACTTTACACAAAAATGCAGGATTAAGACTGTATGGAAATTGTTCGTCGACATAATGCTGATACCCAGCTCTAATTCTCTTTAGTCTCTAGGATCATCAGAATCTGACTGTTGGTTCCATCTAGCTAAATATTGTTGATACCAAGTGGAAGTGGCTCTCTGGGATTTAAGACAGGGGTCTTTCCCAATGCTACCAGGAGGTGCTGAAAATTGAACTCAAGGCCTTCTGAATGCAAAGCCTGTGTACTACTCTTACAGCCCCTGTGATAGGTACCTTTAAATGACTACGTAAACTAAGGAAACAACTGAATTAAAGTGATTACTGTCACCGCTCAGTCCATTTTGATGGCCAGCTCCATTCTGGGAGAGCCATCATTGCTGACACCTTGGAACCACCGGGGTGGAAGACTGCAGTGTAGCTAGCTGGTGTCCAGGAGCCACTGGCCCTGGCATTGAGACTGAGAACATTTCTAGGGCCGACACAGCATTTAGCCACTGACCTTGGTGCTGATTGACTGCAGGGGCACTTTGCACAGCTCAGCTTGCTTGACTGGGTGTGTGTGTGTTACAGGCACAGGGAAATGTGCATTGGGTGAAAATACCCCCTCTCCTTGAAACACAGCAAGATAAAATGACCTCACTGTGTTTTAAGCCAACCCTCCCTAAATCTGAGCTGAAAGTTCTCGTTTCCCGCTTACTTAACAAATGCATGTGACACCATCATGTACCCGGATCTGAGCAGCTGCCTGGTGGTTTTGGTGTTACTTTTTAAAAAGTAGTTTTAAAACAATAAAGTTGAAGCAGCAGCTCACATAGGCTGTGAACGCCAGTAAACACCAGTTGTGCAAAACAGACCACCTTTAAAGCATTTCAGCATTTGCAAAAACCTCCCCTCCCGGGCCCCAACCCACTTCTTTCACACCAAAAATATTTGCTGGATAACATTCAGACCAGCACTAAAAATGTCAGTCTCTCGCAAACAAAGGTAGCTCCTTATAAGCAGAAAAAGCAATTATAATGTATTTACATTCATTCTGTTTATTTTTTAAAAAATGCTGTCAGTCAAAATTGGATGATAAAGAATGCCTACACTGCCCTCATTTTTTTAAAAAAAGGTTAGTAAGGATGTTTCCATTGCAACTTAACTGGCTTAAAAAATAAAAATAAAAATTTCCTTGGTAAATTTACCCTACTCGGAGACAGACTTGTGTTTGTTTAATGATCCAGCATGGAATGAGAGGATAGAAGGTGCTTGTTCTCTTTCTGGTTTTGCAAATGAATGTTTATTCGAGGAGTTCAGAAAGACCACCAGGAATGTAATTTTATGTCCTTTGATTCTAAGTGTCTTACCTATCAAATGTGTCTTGATAAAAGCACAGTCTGAACTGCCTTAGTATTCACTATCGCCTATGTAAACGAGCTCTGTGAAGATGGGCAAAATCAGCCTTCAACTGTAGGACTCATTTTATTCTGAGTATAATTTCCACAGCAGTTTCAGCACACGTAAAAAAGCTGCTGGTTTTATCAAAGCCAAAAAGCGGGTTGGGGGGGGGGATGCAGTGAGCGCCCCTTACCCACCCAATTAGGAGCATGAGAATTTGGAGGAAACATTTGGAGGAGTTCTCTTTGTTTTCTTTTACGATTATATTATGCATTTTGTGTTTTATGCTGTAAACTGCCCTGTGGTCTCTTGATGAAGGGTGGTATATAAATTCATTAAAAATAATAATTAATCCCAAACCACCCCAATTTTTATGCAAGTTTTGAGATAGAGGCTTTTATTGTGGTGACATTTTTCTTCTCTCTGAAATCAGCTTTCTGCAATCTGTGCTCTCTATATGCTTTAAGCAACTTCCGCCACCCTATTTCCCATGCTGGCTGCATCTGGTGAGAGTTGAAAACCAGCAACCTATGGAAAACAGCAAGTTGTGGATGCTTGGTTTAAATCAGTGGTTCCCAAAGGGGGTGGTGCCACCCTCTGGGGGCTTGCTAAGAGGCAGGGGGAGCTGTAGGTGATGATTTAAGTGACTTTAAACCAGGCATTGGGAAACAGGTACCACTTCATCAAGTCCATCCATCACATTAAGAATTTACTCAACAGTGAAGTAGTTACTAAATGTGGTGTCTAAGATCCTTCCTGGTATCACTGGATGAAAGTTAATCTGTTTTGTTGAATTAATCCAACTAAATCTATTCCAATGGATTTTGAATAAATGTGCAATCAATCACTACTGTTTCAAAGTTTATGGTGTTATTAACTTCCTTAGTGGGTCGTGCAAACCACTATTCTGAATAACGATTTTTGTGAGGTAGGGAGCGCTGGGGGTGAGTTTATGGAACCAAGCAGGAAGTGGCCTGAAAAGGCTTGGGGACCACTGGTTTAAACCAAGGACAGTGAATGTTTTTCAGCCTAAGTGCCATGCTCCCTCCTGAGGTACCTTCTGGGTCACATGCCAGTGGTGGGGCCAGAGACAAAAAGTGGGCACAGCAACAGATGCGAGTCTTATACACTGGCCATGCCCATGTCATTCACTTCCCAAGTGCTGTCTTTACAGAATAATACATAATTGACTCGTTTGTTATGTTTTGCTCAGAAGTAACTGCCTTGAAATGAATGAAATTTCCTTCCTACTGGGGGGGGGGGAATGGTGCCATTGCAGTCCCTCCATGTCTATTTTCCACGTCTCCCACATAGCCATTGCTGGTCTGCTTGTCATCACTGGTCTGCTGTTTATTAATACTTAGTAACCCCAGAAGGTGAAAAATGCAAAACGAATAAGCAAATACAACCATAGAATAATTAAACATCTTACAGTTGCAACAAGTCAATATTCCTTCAGGTGGTACTTTAACTTTTTTTCCAGTCAAGGCTGGCAAAATGATTTATGTGTATATGTATGATTTGCTGAGATTTGTGAAACTGCATCTATTTGTTGCTGTTGTATATTTGTATCTTTATTTTACTTCCAGGGAGTTCAAGGCTGTCTTCACTTTTATCTTCACAACAGCCCTCTGAGGTAGGCTAGAATGAGAGTTGGTAGTTCAGGCATCAAAGTTGTGCAACAGCACATACTTCAGAGTATGTTTCGCCTGTTAGTTATCAAGGCTGAAAACGTGCTTGTTTCATTTTGGTATTTTGCTGTAAATGTCCAGACTATGAAATGCTGTAATTAAAGCAAGAGAGAAAAGCTGCTTTGCTGGTTTTTCTTTAGATCATCTCTGAATGGTGTTACATAGCAATGGTGTTGCCAATGGTCCATCTAGTCCTGTTCTCACAGGGGCCAGCCAGATACCTGTGGTAAACCCACAAGCAAGACCTGTGTGCAATAGCAACTAGTATCTGGAAACATACTTCTCCAACCATGGAGGCAGACCATAGCATACATTTGTATATATCCCTGTCTGTGCATTCTGCATGCCATTCCTGAGAATGTGTGAATAAGCTTTACTTTTCATTAAAATATATTTCCTTGGTAACGAAACAAATGCATGAATCACTGGTAAAGTACATTTTACCACTGTGTCTTCCCATAAAACAACTGGTACTCTAAGTATCCACCTCTCAGCATTAAGCAGTCACATTGACACCTGCAATAATTGAAATTGAATTTACAACTATGCAAGGAATTGTAATTGCTTTCATGGCATAGAAAACATGCAAGTAAATTTGCCTCACCAGAGATTCACAGGGGGACTTTCAGCATGATAGCCCTTGATTGACGATTATATTTAGGGTCTGATTCTGTGGGGTTGTAAAATACCCACAGTGCCTACTAAGCAATCCTATTACCAGATGCTTTGGGGAAGTTTATTACACCAATAGATCAGAAAGGGAGTGACAATATGAATCCTATTAGCCACAACCTATAACCCAGAGCTTTGGGGGAAGATAATGAACTGTTGACCAACTTTGCTGATTTAGATTGTGCTCCACAATCTATTTATGCCAAGATATTGTATATAAAATTAATCATTCCTCTATTCTGGTTTATGTAATTTGTGAATCACAGAGGTAAATTGTTTGAAATACCTAGCTATCTTTCTATTCTTTTTCCATTCTATCCTCCCATTCTATCCTTCCTCCCAGCCATAAAGAAGGCTGATCGCCGAAGAATTGATGCTTTTGAATTATGGTGCTGGAGGAGACTCTTGAGAGTCCCATGGACTGCTAGAAGATCAAACCTATCCATTCTTAAGGAAATCAGCCCTGAGTGCTCCCTGGAAGGACAGATCGTGAAGCTGAGGCTCCAATACTTTGGCCACCTCATGAGAAGAGAAGAATCCTTGGAAAAGACCCTGATGTTGGGAAAGATTGAGGGCACTAGGAGAAGGGGACGACAGAGGACAAGATGGTTGGACAGTGTTCTCGATGCTACGCACATGAGTTTGACCAAACTGCGGGAGGCAGCGCAAGACAGGAGTGCCTGGCGTGCTATGGTCCATGGGGTCACGAAGAGTCGGACACGACTAAACGACTAAACAACAACTTCCTCCCAGGGGCCCAGGGCAGCTAACAACGTAAAATAGCAAAGAAACCTAAGAATAATTTTAAACGGCAAAGAAACGACAATCACAACACATCACAAAGACAATAGCGGATAAAGCTTCTGATAGGGACCTGACACTCATTATCCCACAAAGATCTGGGCAAATAAATGAGTTTTGATTTTGTGTGTACACGGCTGAAGCAGGGGGACAATCTGATGAGAAGAGAGAGTTCCAAAGATGGGGAGCCACCACAGACAATAATTTCTATCATTGCAGGGTGCAGGACAAGCTGACCCTGGGGTCCCTTCCAGCTCTACAATTCTGTGATTCTGTGTTACCATCCATCTCATGGACCATGAACAGGGCCTCTCCCACTAATTGACAGTTTAGGATGAAAGGTACTTGGGAATATGTTCCTCCAAATATTGGGTCCAAGGTCATTTAGGGTTTTGCATCTTAGCATTAACACTTTGAACCAGGTACAGCAGCACAACAGCAGAAGCCAGTATAGAAATTTGGGGTCTGGAACCAACTCCACTTTCCTCTGCTGCCTAGTTGATCAGCCATCAACTGGGTGGGACATAAAATATTGTTATCCCTGTGCTATATCTGGGGTTTATTGGGAGTGCTCATTCATATATACTGAAATAATAGGGATGGTAGAAACAAATGGCTATTGGGATAATGTTTTTCCTGACTCAACAACAGATCAGATGGTTGTGAGACCACCACCAATCTCATGCTCACAAGGGAGGTAGGACAACATTAAAATTTGCCACTCCTTCAATGACTGGTAGCATCAACTATGCCGTCCAAGCTGCATACTAAATCAGCACTAGGAACTATGCATTCAGTACTGAATGGGATTATCTAGAACTGGGTCCAACTGCTTTTTGCCCTTCCCTTGGTTTGAGTCATATGGACAGCAACATAGGGTCTCTTTCTATGGAATCTGTGCCTACCTTATTCAGGAGTGGGGGCCGCTGTAAAAGATAAAACAGTTGACATTTTTCAGACTTCAAATTTTAGTCCTACATAGCAATATGATCTCTGTACTAAGGCATATCAATAATGTGAGTGATCATAATAAAGAAGGTTGAACCGATGCTAAAGGACACTACCTTGACCCAGCTATAATCAAGTTTATCTACAGCATTCAGCAAATATTTCTTACACTTTACTTACCCCGGCTACTATTCCAGGCTGGTTCTGCTTGCACAAAAGCTGTCAATCATGTAAAATGATATGTTGGATTTGTAGAATACACAGATGGCCTAGAATGAAATGACTAGCTATCATTTGTCTGAGAAATAAAGATGGATTTATCCTCCAGTCCCTGTGATGTACAAACAGAGTGAATTAAGTATCTACAGGACCTTTTATTTCTAATGTTAAGAGAATATTTGTATAGGTTGTATTTGCTGCAATCAAAGACACAAGAGCCCTGATTATACTCCCACAAAGCTATAAATGCAAGACTTTTAGGAGCTGAAATAATATGTGGTGAGGAACAAACCAATCTCACTTTGTATTTTTTAAAGTGTTAAAAACAACTGAAACACATGTGATTACTCTTCCTAGAAAATGTTCTACTTCTGCGGTCAGAGCCAATATTGATCGGAATGCCTGCTGCTGGGATCCACAATTGCGGACTATGCAAACATAGTGTTGGAGTAGATAGGATTTTGACCTCACCCAATAAGGCTTTTCTTATGGTCTTATGTAATCTCCTGGTGAGATCTTATCATATGAAGCAACAAAAATGTAATCAAAGCATTTACCTGTGTCAGTTCATTGCTGTCCACAAGACCATTGTTGTCTGAATCATAATATTTAAACATCTGATCCACCAATAATTTCTTCAAAGCCATTTTATCTTCAACACTTCTTTCTCTTGTTTGTAGCATGTATCTTCTGTTCTGGAGATCCAGCAGAAAGTTTTTCATCTTATTGTAGTCGATTGACTTACAGTTACCCCCTGCCAAGATAATAAGATATTTAAGATTATTTGAATTAGATCTTTAAAAATGGTTTCCTACAAAAGGCAGGCTGTTTCTGTTAGCACAAATGCTACAACTGAATTTTGACCCTTAAGCATGTATAACTTTGCCTAGATCAATATATATCTTAAACAATATAGATATTAAGCAAATGGGGGAAAATGGATGAACTTGACTGTTTTTTCAGAAGTATGCAATGAAATTGGGCTTTGTCCATATGTGAGATTTCCAGCCAGCACTTCAACATATGCTTAGATACAATAGTTATTTTCTAGAATAGTGTGGGAATTAGTCCATAGCATAAATATCAATAATTAGCATAAATGACAACTCAGAAGCTAGAACAATATGACAGCATTAACGCACAAGGAGTTAAGCTGTTCAAACTTGGTTGATGAAAAGCATGTGCATAACAAAATAAAGCAATTTGAAATTCAGTTTTGAGAGAAAAGTGAAAAGTTCCACTGAACTTACCCAATGAGAGTTCAATTTTCTACTTTAAAATGTCAATACAATTACCCAGGTAATCGTTATGCATGTGAGTTTTACTCAGATAATTCAATCACTTCCTAATGATGACATTTTTCATATGTCTTTGAAAATAATTTCAGTTCTAAAGTATGAAGAATGGGTCAATTACAGAAGCTAATAAGGCTCACTAAACAGAGGTAAAGGGGGCATTCGGAAACCTGTCACCATTGACATGTCAAGCTTCTTTCACATAAATTATATTATATGGAATGAAAAAATATATAATTAAAAGTCATCAATTACATCCATTATTTATTTAAAAATAGCAATTAAGTTCATACAGAAGAAAAGTATGGCAAATTAATTCTGGTATAGAGAGGGCATCATTTTTTAGATTAAATGAATCACAGTGATTAGTGAATTGAAATAAGAGACAACCTTGCATGCTTGATTCCACTAAATGGATGAATATATATAAAATCCTTAGAGCTATTCAAGGCAGTCTGTGGGGTGGGGGGAACCCAGAAAAAAACACTACTAGGCTATTTTAAAGGCTCGGTTCAAGACTAAAGCTCATTGGATTTGTTGCTCATTTTTAGTTTAACGTACTTCATACCAGTAGGGTTGTTGTGAGGATACAATGGGGCAAGAGAGAACATTGTATGAATGAATGAATGATTTATTTCAGCTTTAAGCTCATATACATATAAAAATAGACACAGCGAGACATACTTGCTTTACAATTAATAAAATAAACATAGAACTAAAAATATAATAATTACAGATAATATAAATTAGGAAAAACGATACGGTAAAAGCTTTCAGAATTTATGTAACAATCCATTTCGCCTCTTATAGGACAGAGCAGAAGTTAAAAATCATGCCACTTGCAAGGTTCAGTATCTTGCAATAATAGGGCGAGATGAGTCTCTACTGGAAGTCCAGAGAATTTTGGGACTAATGGACTCAATAGGTTTTTTCGGACAGCACTATACAGAGGGCATGTAAACACTATGTGCTGAAGGGATCCCGTTGACTGGTTATCACAGGAACATAAAACTGAGACTCGGCCCTTAGAGAATCTGTGAAGAAAGACGTTGGAGGGAAAAACATTGAACCGTGCTTTAATAAATGCAAAGCGATGGCTGGCAATAGAGAGGGATGATAAATAAGCTGGAACGTGATGTGCGGGAGTAACGCCCATATGCCGAGGTGAACCCCCCCCCCCACGCCCAACATAAGATTATGTTGCAACTCTGTGTCATCCAATCTCTGATTGATAATTTTTTTAGCTGTGGTAAGATCAAAATTTAAAGCTTCCAGGGGGGAGATTCCAAAAAGCAAAAGCTTGGCATGGATCTTGCTGGCCCAGGGACTGGTGAATTCGTCACACCATAAACATTGGGCTAGATAATAATCAGGTAATCTGTGCCAGAATGTTAGCCAGTAGTTGAAAACCCGTTTCCACAGAAGTGTCTCTAGCGAGGGGATCTTCAGTTCCAGACGTATAGCTGCATTGCTCACACATGAGGGAAGTTTCAACAGGTGGAGTAAAAATTGATTTTGGAGGGTCTCAAGAGGGGGAAAATTTGCCAAAGCAGCCCAAAGTGATGCAGCATAATCGAGTATGGCAGCTATTCTCGCATTAAACACCTTCAACCCCGAAGGCACATGCAGAGCCCCATCTGTGAAATTAAACTGGAGAAGTGCGTGGGACACAGTTTTAGCCTTATTGAGGAGATATTGAATTTGTGCTTTCCATCTCAAGTTTTGTTGAAAAAATATGCCTAAATATTGGAATTTGGAAACTTGTTCCACTGTTGCTCCATCGAGCTTCCACTTGTATTGTTGAACATTGTATGTTGCTTTGCGCTCCTTGGAGAAGAAAGTGGAATACAGATGGGAAAATGAGATAAAAATTAATAATATTAATACTACATAACATATGAATATAAATAAATAATATGAACTAAAATGCAACGAAAGCTCATACCAATAACAAACTTAGTTGGTCTCTAAGGTGCAACAGTGGTACCTCAGGTTACGTACCTGATTCGTTCCGGGGTGTGGTACATATCCCGAAAAGTACGCAACCCGAACAATTGCAAAAGCACGCTTCTGTGTATGTGCAATCTGTGCAGATTGCTTCTGCGCATATGCAAACTGCGCAGAACGCTTTTGCACATGTGTGCGCAGCGAACCCAGAAGTAAACGCTTCCGGGTCCGCCGAGTACGCAACCCGAAAGTATGCAACACAAAGCGTATGTAACCCGAGGTACGACTGTACTGAAAGGAAGATTAATCAAGTTTGCATTAAACTGTTAGCTGTACCAACCTTCTTCACATCTCTAATTATTATTAAAATAAACCCCCTAAACAAAACTAGCCACTCTGAGGAAGACACGGATATAAATTCTGACTCTTCCTGAAGGGTACTGTGCTTCCCCATTCTTACTAGTTACACACACAAACACACACTTGGGTACAGCATTTAGGTCACCAAGACACTTTGTTGCCTGAGGGAAGGCAAGATGGTGCCAGATGTCTACTGGACTGGATATTGAACTTTACTTCAACACTGGAAACAGAGACCATGCCTGATAGCTCTGTACTCCAGCATCTCATCACAATTGCTTGCCCCTTAGCATCTGCCACCTGAGGTGACTGCCTCACTGCTAATGGGAGGGACCACCCTGTACGCACACAGAATGTGAACTGTTAATCAAAATGGTTTATTAAAACCAAAAAAACCCCACCCAGCTTCATTGTAAGGCAAATAAGAATGAAGAAAGAGGAGAGTTTCCACAGTTGTGGAATTGTTGTCACAGAAAGTCAGACTTGGGAGCTCCTATGATTCAGGTGCTTTTGTTATGTTTTCAGCCCTTGTAAGGTTGATTTATCTACCTTTTCTGGACCCAACTCATTATGTTTCTAGATCACATCTGCTAGGAAATATATTAGAGATACTAGCAACAGTTAAAGATGCTATTTTGAGCGTTCCAACATGATAATAGCAGTAATTTCCTTCAGCAAGTACCTGTTCACTCTGAACATCACCCAGCCTTGGAATTACAATTCTAGTCATGCTACTAAAGAAGCCATCCAGCATGTTTCCCATCTCAGTCAGAAGCCTATACAAATCAAGTCAATATTTAAACAACTTGCCTGAAAGCCTGTCATTATGCTCATAATGTACAATAATGGTGATAGTTTAGTGTAAGGGAGGGAGTCTTGAGCTAGATCATCTGCAATCTATAAGCACACAATTTCATTTTCCATTTTCAAAAGTCAGGTAGCAGTCCTAATTAAGATGCTCTCATTTCCAGCTATTTCCCACAGTTATGTTTGTATTCTTTTGACCCTAAGTAATGTTATTTCCCCCTTTCTTTCTACACCTCACTTGTACAGCATGGAAATGACATTCACAGTTTTACCAAGAAGAGAACATACATAGACACTCACTGTAATTTTACAAATTCCCAGAGGCTTTACAAATATTCATAAAAACTGTATTATTTTGGTTTGTCCTCACATAACAAGCGAACTAACGTGACTGAATATAAGTTTAGAAGCATAACTAGAGGAAGAACAGAATTTTCAGAGATATTACAGATTCTCTCTCTCTCTCTCTCAATCCACCATTATTTGTGGAGAAGACCATGAATGCAATCCATAAACTGTAACGAAAGTTTACATCTTATTGGAATTATTAGCACTGAATGGCCTGACATGTACCATTGTGATGGAGCCACACAACGTTCTGTGGCCTGAGTAAAATAGCAAGCAATTTATTGTACTGCTTGCAATATGATACCATTTTACTTGTAGTATTCGTAGCTACTATCCATCTACCAGCTTTCAAGTTATTTATTCTAGCACTAATAGCTTTAACCATCAGGTAAGGTTGATTTGAACTGTGTTTCCAGTGTAAATCTTTCCTCACCCCTTCTTTCCTGGTGGTGAGGGACCAAGGACTCCATTTTGTAGTTCACCTCAGGTGTCAAAAACCTGCTCTCAGTCTAACCTACTTCAGAGTACCATTGTGAGGATAAAAGCAGTGGTGGCCATGTGTGCTTCACAGAGGTCCTAGGAGGAAGGTGAGATAAAAAGTATAATAAAAAGGGAAAGAGCGGGTTAAATTTTAATACCAAAAGAGGCAAACCAGTGAGCAGGTAAGGTGGTGGATAGTTCAGCTCACCTTACCCACACACTTCTTAGACCACCTACTTCCCATTTTATATGTGAAGAAAGAAGACATGTGGACAAACATGTCTGCCTCTGTCATGTTTGATTTGGCCATGAGAAACAAACAGCTCAAGTTATAGTTTGACTAGTCTGGATACATAGAAGAAGGAAAAAAATCGGCCCAGGATTTGCCAAATGGTTGATACTAGTCCTCCTACGAAGAAGCCAACTATGTGGATAGTTGAAGGATCTCCAGCCTGCACTGCTCATCAGTAAAGTAGTGGCCATTATTTTTAAATCCCACTCCTTTTTGCATTGGAAATGTTTCACATACTAGGGCAATTGTTTGTTGAAAGATAGCGACTTCACCACACCATATTTACAGAAAACAAAAGGAATCATTGCATTTTTCCCTGCATTGCCACTTTTAATAGCTAGTTTTTTGTCTATTCAACCCCGCTTATTATAGAGACTTTGTTTGCTATACATTACCAGGAAATAAGTACAGGCAGCCAGTGATGTGACATATGTCAATGGGACATACAACAAAGTAAGAAGGACCTTGAGAAAGACCAGCATGGCTTTTTGTCTAGAATTTAATGTTAGTTCTATTCAATATTTTAAAATGGTTTGATTTTCTATTCTACTAAATCACTGTGTGGTTAAATGAAACTCCTAATGGAAGTTACTTCTGCTAACCTTTCCATCCCGTGTTCTTTTTGACTATTTTTCAAAGGTTCATTCAAATGATTCATAGATTCAAGCAATTTGTATTTTATTCCCCCCCCCAATCTATGCCATAATTTGTTTCTCAATACTTGAGATTTATGTCATGCTTTTTATTGGCTTCAAACAGGGGGCTGAGATCATAAATCCACCTTTCCCCCTCATACATATGCAAAAACAAAGTTATGACAGTGAACCAATAAGAATGTCACTTTACTCCTTTTCTGTATATGAAGTAATTATTCAAAACTGGTGCTCTTTTGTCATAGTACAAACAAAAAGGAGCATATTTGTTCCCTTGTGTTTCATAAGCCACTGCATCTTTGTGGTAGTAACTTTTGAAACTATTGTAAGGTAGTGATTCAAAGTGGGCTTCAAACTAAGATGCTACACACAAGCAAAGTACTAAACAATATTCTCTGTTTGTAAGGTTAAATACAGAATTAAATACAGGACTATTTATAAAAAGGTATGAACTGAACAAGATACAGTCATTCTTGTGAATATATGTGTTAAAGGTAAAGGTAAAGGTACCCCTGACCGTTAGGTCCAGTCACGGCCAACTCTGGGGGTGCGGCGCTCATCTCACTCTATAGGCCAAGGAAGCCGGCACTTGTCCACAGACAGCTTCCGGGTCATGTGGCCACCATGACTAAGCCACATCTGGTGAACCAGAGCAGCACACAGAAATGCACTTTACCTTCCTGCCGGAGCGGTATCTATTTATCTACTTGCACTTTGACATGCTTTCAAACTGCTAGGTGGGCAAGAGCAGGGACCGAGCAACGGGAGCTCACCCCGTCGCGGGGATTCGAACCACTGACCTTATGATCAGCAAGCCTGAGGCTCTGTGGTTTAGACCAGAGTGCCACCCGCATCCCAGATTAAAGGAAGTGGGTTCAAAGAAGTGGCACTGTTTGAAATCTGTGTGGACTTCTGGGCATTTCCTGTTTTCCCTGGAAAATGAATCTACGGTATTCTGTTTTCTGCTTTATTGATTTATTCATCAATTACATTTATATCCCACCTTCTCCTCTCAGGAGTTCAAAGTGGCATACGTGGTTCCTCTTCCTACCAGTTTTATCCTGACAACAACTCTGTGCTATAGGTTAAGCTGAAACTAAGTGAATGGGCAGAGGTCACCCAGTGAACTTCATGGCTGAGTGGGGATTTGAATCCAGGTATTGGTCTAATACCCCAACCATTAGACCACATTGGCTCTCATCACAGAATACTACAGCTGAATAGAACTTCAAAGTTCTTTCCTGATTTTCATCCAAAGTCTGTGTTGCTATTTTGAACTTTTACTGACCAAAATAACCTAAGTTCAAAATTTCAAAATAGTTTTCTTAGGTTCTCGAAGACTGCATGCAGCAAACAAATAAAGGGCTGCTGATGTAAGATGGAGGCCTTGTCCAATATTCATTACTCAAAGTCTTCTGCATAGTGGATATGTGGTATTACACTTTGCAATTAAAAAAAGCCTTCACTTTGTGAAGGAAAGAGTGTAGGCAGTTGGTCAAAACTGGAAATGCTCTTCCTAAAGAAAACTGCAAATCAGGAACCCAATAAGGCCAGTCCGCAACCCCTCCCTCCTGTGAAGGGGAGTGGCTTTGTTAAGCTTTGGCTTACAGACTGTAAAACTTCCAATTTTAAAATAGTAATGCTTTTGTTAGGCCCACAACTGAGGTTTTTGAGTCAATAAAATCTCCGTTTCAATTTTATTGATTCAATAAAATATCAGTTCAGCTTGTAATTGAACATATTCAGAGCAGAGATTATTCTTAGTTGAAGAAGAACAAAGCAAAAAGTGTTTTTTGAGCATGTTTGGTCGACAAACAGAGAAACTGTTTAATACAGCAGTGCCAAACATTTTTTTTTTAAAAAAAAATATTTGCTGACCTTTTGTTGAATGAAACTTTCACGAATTGAAACTTTCAGAAAAGATTAGGTAGGGGAGAGGTGAGGATACATTTCTGTTTGTTTTATTTAATAAAACTTACAAGGGAATCACTCCAAAGGCATCCCAGGAAGGGGTTGAAGAAGATTCTGGTCCTCTCTGCCTTTGAAAGCGAACCTTCCCATTTCACACCCTTTGGGCCCACATGTGGATCAGAATGTTAGAAGTGGCATAATCAACAGACCAAACTACACACATGTCTGTACTGTACTTTTTGGGACAGCCATCTTTCCCCCCTGTACAATTCCCCGGGAAGGTTCTACATATTAAGATATACAGTCACCTCCTGGAAGCATTTTAAAAGCCTCCCCCTTTTTTACTGCATGAATATAGAGTTTCCTTAAGAGCTTCCAGTGTTTAAAAGGTTAAAGGAAGAAAGAGGCAGCCCGTGGAACATCTGATTAACATCTTTGTGTAAATGTGGGCAGATTTTTAAAGGATTTTTAGAAGAAGAAGAAGAAGAAGAAGAAGAAGAAGAAGAAGAAGAAGAAGAAGAAGAAGAAGAAGAAGAGGAGGAGGAGGAAGAAGAAGAAGAAGAAGAAGAAGAAGAAGAAGAAGAAGAAGAAGAAGAAGAAGAAGAAGAAGAAGAAGAAGAAGAATCCTGTAAATGGGACAAAACAGAGCCAGGTTTGGGGGGTTTTTTGTTGCTTTTTTGTGGGGGGATGAAACCAGCTCAGGGTGGACATAATAGTGCCCTACCAGCTGGAAGGAGCACAAGTCCACAGCTTTCAGCTGACCACCCTTTCTTAAGGGGAAATTCTCTTCTCTCCAGTATAACAACAGAAAACCAACACCCCACTCTGGTGGGATGGTAATATTTTCAGGAAACTTGGAGCAGGGGGATTCATCCCAGCCTCAGTTTTGTAGCTGCCTGTTAAACTCCTTACTGTTGAAATTCTTGTTGACTGCTGTGAACAACATAACAAGCCCCCATAACCAACCTGCATCTATCTCTATTTGGGTCAATTCTGTCATTTATTCCTTGTAAATCCGAATGTTCCTCATCCCAACCTAAACACCTCTCTTGTTCCTGGGAGTATTTGTTTTGGCAGTTTCCAAGTGTCTCTTTGCCATGTCCAGTGCTGGGAACTACAATTCCTCAGGGATAATATACAATGAGAACACTTGCATGTGGTACCATCAGCTTGCATCATTCAACTTTATCAACCAGGCAAGAAATCTTGGAATACAGGTAAGTCCAACCCCCATTGCTTGCTAAGAAACAGTTACTGAGCTGACTCTGAAACATGGAGTGTTGCCTCATCACTAAAAATAATAATAATAAACGCAGTGGTAGTCAGCAGGAGGAGCAGAGACATCTAATAAAATTGTTTATATATTTTTTCAGATTTAAATGCTTCTATATTTATTATTATATTCAAATTGCACTTTATCTATGGCTACAATAGTGCTTACATAGCTATTGTATGCTGCCCTGAGATCACTGCTGATGAAGGGCAACAATAAATAAATGAAATAACTCATTGGGACATCCCACATGATTCAGGAGGATGACTAAGTCACTGTGTCTTTCACCATAATGCAAAATGCAAAAAAAGAAAGAAACTTACACACCTCCTCTTGATGGCAGAGAGAGCTTATTTATTCAATTTGCAAATTACCCAGTGTAGCAGAAAGAAGCAACACATGTGTATACTTCACCTCACAAATTGAAATATACAAAACAGCCCTTTAAGCCAAATCCAAACACATGGAAACACAAGCTGGTCCAACCGCCTCTGCCAACATACAGTGGTACCTCGGTTTATGAACACAATTGGTTCTGGAAGTCTGTTCATAAACTGAAGCGTTCATAAACTGAAGCGAACTTTCCCATTGAAAGTAATGGAAAGTGGATTAATATGTTCCAGATGGGTCCGCAAGGTACTCAACCTGAAGCGTACTTAACCCGAAGCATGGGTGTAATTGGTTCCGGAAGTCTGTTCATAAACTGAAGCGTTCATAAACTGAAGTGAACTTTCCCATTGAAAGTAATCGAAAGTGAATTAATCCGTTCCAGATGGCTCTGCGGTGTTCGTAAACCGAAAATTCGTAAACAGAGGTGTTCGTAAACTGAGATTCCACTGTACTCAGAAGCAATGCCCACATGCTCGCAGCATACCAGATATGACTCTGCATGTGTACTAAACTACACATGTAGAGCTCTTTTACATGAGGGTTCCCCCATTGGCCTATGGTCCCCCTTCCTTGTGTAGAGGAGCACGCCAGAGATCTGGACAACAGGGTGTAGCGTCTGAGTGCATCAGCAATGGGGGTGCTAGCCCACAAGCCCTGTGACTTCCCTTGAGACTTTTTCCAATGACTGGGTTGATCATCTGAACTCCGCTTCATTCATAAAAAAATATTGTGATTTTAGGGTCCTTTTCTTTTCGAGCATGAAACTACAGCATTTTAGGGGTTGTCTTCCACTCATCTTTTGCAAAGCAGTTAATCATACGCACTACTATCTGAAATAACACGAGACAAGAAATACCTAAATATAAACTGGTTTCATATCAATATTTTGTCAAGTAAATAACATGTCATGTTCCTGCAGTTTAAAGTTAGGCTTAGCATTTGAAACCACCATTTCAAATTTGAATTAGATTTACATAAGATCTCTTTTTACCCCCTGAGAGTCCAATACTACTTTCTTCACTTATGAATCACTATGACATACACGGTTATGGTTTGCACTGCCAGCTTATAGGGGAACTTCCAATGCCTCTGAAAACAAAACAAATTATTTATTCTCACTTAAATTATATATGGTGCCCATGAAGATAAATACTATTGAGGCTGAATTAAACAGACATTAAAAGATTGACATTAGAATTTCAAAGCACTTATCTCATTCATACTTCTATCAGGAGTAGCTACTATTTATGCATTTTTGAACAATGCAATTCTAACACAGCTCCAAAGCTGGCATATTGTCAAGGAAGGATACACGAATTGAATAGGAAGGCTGTTTTGAGAAACGAATAGCTACAACATGATACATCCTTTTGTAAGTATAACCGTCACTCTAAGATTTGGTAAATAGCTCAAGATGATATGATGTTTTACTAATGGAAAGATCCTCCCCCTTTTTCTAAGAACACAGAAACACATACGTATTTAACAAAATGTATATACTGATTGCTTTTTTTAAAAAATGTGTTTGCTGTACTGAAATGAAATGAAGATAGCATCAATATATATCTAATGCAAGAGGGAAATGACAACTGGGGAAAAAATGACAACAGTCCTGAATAAGATAAGAGCAATCAATGATCAGTGAATGATGGTAGTTGCAGTCCAACAGTATCTGAAGAGCATAACACTGGTTACCACTGTTTGCAATAGAAGTTTGCAACAGAAGAAGCAAATTTTTGGAAGAATGGTCAAGGGTGATGGAAAGGACAATGAGAGATTTAAAAGACAACAGTAACTTGGGAATCATTAGCTGGTAAAACTATTTCCTTCCAGTAAAAGAAATGAAGATATATAGATATATATATTCTCATATATAAACTCTATTTGATGGATTTACAAGCTTGGTGGATTGGGTGAATGCTGTGTGGACACAGTGTATCTTGATTTCAGTAATGCTTTTGACAAAGCCCCCCATGATATTCTTGTGAGGAAGCTGGTAAAATGTGGGTTGAATGAAGTAACTGTGAGATGGATTTGTAGCTGGTTTTAAGCAGAGGTTGGATCTGCCATGGATGCTCTAGCTGACATTCCTGCATTGCAGGGTGTTGGACTAGATGTCCCTTCGGGTCCCTTCCAACGCTACATTTCTACGATTCTGTGATCATAAGCATTATTGTGCTACCTTGATTTTTTAATAAAAAAAAAAGAGAGAAGAAATCTTTACAAAGACTTGCAAATCTCATTTACGTTTGCACTGTCATAAATGGCCCAGAGAACTCCTAAATTTCATTTTGGAAGTATTTAAAAAGTCTTCTTCCAAAATAAAACACGTAAACTGCTGTTGAAAATTTAAACACATACTAGTATGTTACAGATGCTGAATGAGCCATGTGGATTTATGATGTTAAGCTGCTTCAGAATGAAGGAACATTAATAAGCATGTAAGGCAGCAAGGCCTATCATGTGTAATTATATTTAGACCTCTGTTACATGCTACATATGCACTCTACAAGCCAGTCCATTTGGACTGATGGAGATTAAATTAGCTCCATTAATTCCTAATGAATTCCATTAATCACTAATGAGGCTGTATTCACTTTGTTTCCCATATTATAGCAACTTCAAGCAAGTATAAATGGAATAACTTAACACGCCGTTCTCCATCCCTTCTGTTCAAGGAGTTTATTAAGATGGGATGAAATGAGAAATATAAAAGGCAGCCCATCCCTAAGGACATTGTTGTTGAAAGTGAAGGCCAAGACAAGAGTTCAGATCAGTTCTGCATTTTCCTCCGCAGTGGAGTCAGACCAGCTATTGCTGTCAGTTCTTCTCCCACAGGACACAGACAATTTTTACCTGTCACTATTTATTCAGACAGACAACATGAAAGGGAGGGGGAGGAACCGCATCTGTACGCTTCAAGATACAGAATGGTTAAATAAAATCAAACCAAAGACTGCCATAAACTTTTGCTCTAGATCTCTGAAGTTTATAGAAGCTTTAAAGCACCCCTTGGCTTGGGGTGCTGTTTCTCTCTTTGGCACAGTTTATGTGTTCTTACCTAGTTACAATCTCACTCAAAATAGGTTGCAAATGTGGGTTTAGAACAGTAGTTTTAGACTGCAACTCATTACTAACTTACCTGGGAGGAATCCCACTGGACTCGATTGGATTTATTTCTATGTAGACATGTACAGTATTTCAGCCTCAGTCACTTCTGACATGGCTAGATACACATGACAGTGTTTACAGGAAACACAAGATCTAGATCATACTTTCCTCAATGCAGAAGCTGTTAAAATATTATCCTTAGAAGGTAAGATTAACCATCTTATTCTACCTTTGTTGTGAAGGATCAGATATTTCAGCTGAAGATATTTCTGTAAAATCTACAAAATAGGTTACTAACCTAGTCACTAAATTTGGCATTCTATAGGCTGTCTTTTTGGTCTCTCAAATCTATTATATTTCAGGTATTAAAGGGAGACATCTTCCTATTACAGTATCCCCGATCATTAACCACGCTGGCTCAGTACAGTGGGAGTTGGATTCAGTATCTAGAGGGCATCCTAAAGGATACTGCTGCTATATAGGATCTATACATTCAGCCAGGTGTCATTTGCAAAATCCTTTGGCTCTTTTTGAGCCGCTGCAGTCACCATTAAATCTACAAACTGTCTTATCCCAGCTGTATTTAACAAATATTTTTCAGCTCCCATCACCAAGAAATTGCAAGCAGAAAGATTACTGTTTCACATGGGTTAGTTTCAGAATTCTTCTGCATTTCTGGTAGAGAAAGTTCCATAATTAAATGCATCTTTTTTCCTTTTCCATGTTTGTTTGAATTGCAGTCTTTCAAACTGCTTTCTGACTCAATCGTTTAAAAAAAAAACACCAACCAGACACCTGTAAATATATTTTTTCACACATAATTAAAATTATTCAGGATCACTTCAGCATTTCCGCTAACTCTCCCTGTAGACAAGATGCTTCTGTCAAGCAGCTGGGTGGACTACTTCAATCTTTCAAATAAGAATTAATGGAAATATAAAATAGGATTTACTGAGCAATGGCAGATGGCTGGAGGATTTTGTAGAGGTGTGACTGGTCTAATTTACAGCAAGAGTGAGTTCAATCTCTTGCCGTGGACAAAAGGTTAGTTCTGCATTACATTATGAACTTTTTGCTTGATTAAATGCCAGGAGGGAACACACTATTTTATCCTAGTCCCTTGAATATCAACCTACCAGACAGAGATGATGCCTTCTATCCAGAGTGTAGGGTAGAAACACAACTCAGCTTTGTTCCCTAACCATTAGTGTCTTATTATACTGAAACTGTTCCAGTATAATATAATGCACTCATGGAATGCTGTCCAAGGTATAACAGAGATGAGGAGCCTATGACCTTTCAGATGCTGCTTAACACCCATCAAACACAGCATCTGTACTGGCACAAGTACAGAAGAGTTGATAGATACCCAGGTTCTAGGCAGAGTCAGAAAAAAAATACTCAGAACTTCAGTTGAGGCATGCATTAACATTATTATTTTTAAAATAGTCAGCAGGGAGGTTATTTGTATTGCAACTATGTGGGGAGGGGCTCTTTAACTCTTTGCCACCATTGAGAACAGGTTACAGTACTTCCCACTGCAAATATGTGCCGCCAATTGAGACTGGGATATGCCACACAGTGTATCTGTGGCTGAATACAAGAATAACATAATGTCTAGTTTGGCTCCCAGTATGTTTCTGATCACAATTCAAAGTGTTGGAACTGACCTTTAAGGCCCTAAACGGCCTTGGCCCAGCATACCTGAAGGAGTTTCTCCACCTCCATCATTCAGCCTGGACGCTGAGATCCACTCCCGAGGGTCTTCTGGCGGTTCCCTCACTGTGAGAAGCCAAGTTACAGGGAACCAGGCAGAGGGCCTTCTTGGTAGTGGCACCTGCCCTGTGGAATGCCTTCCCATCAGATGTCAGGGATATAAAGAATTACACAACTTTTAGAAAACATCTGAAGGCAGTCCTGTTCAGGGAAGTTTTTAATATCTGACATGTTATTATTATTTTTATATTTTGCTGGAAGCTGCCCACCAGAGTGGTTGGGGAAACCCAGCCAGATGGGCAGGCCTGGCTCTCCCATTGACTCCAGTGGCGCGTTGCGCCAGGGCACCTGGGCAATCAGAGGGCGCTGAGGGGCGCCCCAGCAAGTGGGGGAGCTGCACTGCAGCCTCCCTTTTCCCTCCACCAGCTGCGCCGGGAGAGCAGGGAAGTAAGCGAGCGGAACAGGGGAACTAGGACCCTGTTCCATTCTGCAGCGCCAGGGTCATCCCTCCCCCCGGTGCTGTGTTTCATTGGTAGAGGCGACGCCACATGGCAGCACCTCTACCAATGAAACGCAGCGCCCTGTTGGCGGGAAGGAAACGACCGTGGACCCAGCAAGCGCCGGAGTCACGGGAGATGGCCGGGAAGGCACCCGGGCCCGCTGGGAGAAGGGAGGAAGGCTGCGTGGAGCAGCGACACCCCCTCCCCCACTCAATCCGGCATCAAACAAGTGAGCGGCCTCCGGCACAGCGCGGCCCCGCTGTGAGGCACGGGTAAGAGCTTTCTTTTTTAAAAGAGTGGGAGGCGCCCGATGACCTTAAGATGGCCCTGCAGATGGGTGCAGTATAAACAATAAAATATTATTATTATTATTATTATTATTATTATTATTATGTCCAGAAAACAATTTAAAACAGTCTAGAGTCCAGATGAAACCATTAATAAATACATACCAATATACATCAAATATGAAATATTTTATAGCTCCTAATTCTTGTGAGTTCTGTAGTGATCACAGTCAATGTAATGTTTATTTCAATACCATATGCCAAGTTTTTGCCAGTTTCAAAATCACATGTGGCATCTTCTTAACTCGAATCAACCCCTAAGGTATTCATAGATACAGCATATGACTGTTAATGGACCACTGTGCAGCCATATGAGTTTGCAAGTCACACATTTAAACAGGCACAGTGCCTATTCTCTGGATAAATATAAAGTTAGGAAGTGTTCGAATACATTCTGTCCTCACTAAAAGCTTCTAAAGGGGAAAATCAGGATAAGACAACAGATCCTGTCAGCCATTGCCTGGAATGAAGCAGAAGAATGGACATCTTTAAGAATCACACTCCACCCGGGGGGGGGGAAGGGGGGGATACCACTTTTATTATATGAACAGCCATCAACTAAAAAGAAAACGATGTTCTGTAATGCAATAAAATGACTGAAGCTGCCTGCAGTCTAACTTACCATAATTGCTAAAAATGGGATCTCTTGTTTCAATAAAGGATAAACATGGTGAGGACAAACAACAGGGATTAGCACTATAGTGACTTAAGCTCTCTTTCCACCTTCAAATTATGTTCACTGAGGAGGAGAATAGGTACCCATGTCTCTATTTCTACCCCAAAGTTCCCCCCCTTCCCTGTCAGAATTGTTGTAAGGTTATTTTCTTTTTTAAAGAACTATATTGGAAAAACAGTAAAGAAGCCTAGTAAAGTCAAACATACTTGGCTAGGAAACATTAAAGTTTGGAATTCCTAAAACATAAGCATAGGTCATCATAAAATACATTTAATTCATTGTGCACTTCACAGGTCCACCCTTAGGGAAAATTGCCAGAGTCAAACTACACGTTATGCTTAGTGCATTTTCCCAGTGGTTCATAGATGCATGAATGTGGGGGGAGCTCTCAGCTGGGAGAAGAGATAAATCTCCTCTTCCAGTTTGCTGTGATCCAGACAACAATTGGGGTTCCCATTTTTAATTTAAAAATGAAGATAAATGTAGCTGCACATTATGCATTAAACATAACAAGCAGTTTGACCCTCACTCATCTGTTTACCTTTGTGTGCTTTGTCAGTACTTGAAATGAATTGTTCATTCAGTTAGTAGAAATAGTTGCAAGTGTTACTACCCTGATAAATTACTCACAGCACAATCCTTCAGTCATCCTATTGAATTCAGTGGAACTTTCTTCCAGGTCAGAGGAGTTAGGATTATAGTCTTATAATAATAAATTGCTAAAGCAAGCCATTAAAACAATGTAACTCCATTTTGATGTGAGAAGCATCCAAAACTTCCAATATTTGGGCTGCTGTGAACAATATAACCTTCATTTTGCAGTGGCACAATATGAAGAGCTATGTGAGCCCAGCAGCAGCTCAAGATGCAGGCTTTAAAAAAGAAAGAAAGAATCCCACTACAAAAGACCAATGGAAGTGGTTTAAAGCAGCATTGAAACAAACTATGCAATAATAGCTGGTAAAGCTGATAGCTACTGCATGCGCAGGTGGTGCTGTGGTCTAACTACCGAGCATCTTGGGCTTCCCTATTGTAAGGTTGGCAGTTTGAATACATACAATGGGGTGAGCTCCCATTGCTCTGCCCCAGCTCCTGCCAACCTTGCAATTTGAAAGCATAGCAGTGCAAGTAGATAAATAGGTACCACTGGGGCAGGAAAGTAAACACCATTTCTGTGTGCTCTGGCACTCGTCCCAGTCCTCCGTGTGCCAGTAGTGGTTTAGTCATGCTGGCCACATGACCCAGAAAGCTGTATGTGGACAAACACTGGCTCCCTCAGCCTGAAAAGCGAGATGAACGCTGCACCCCATAGCCGCTTTTGCCTGGACTAAACCGCCCAGGGATCCTTTACCTTTTTGCCTTACTGCACGCAAATGCATGGCTTCATGTGCCAACTATGTTAGGGATAGCAAACCTATAGTCCAACAACAACTGGGTGGGGGATCACAATGGCTACCCACTGCACTATGAAGTTGCAATGTGGGTTTTAGCCACTACCGTATATCTATCAGCCTGAAACTGATTTACAATCTCACTCAAGTAGTTTTAATTCATTCTTAGTCTTTCTGTTTTAGGTCTCCCGTACACAGCTTAGAGACAACTGTGATTAAGCATCATACAAACCACTGAAATAAATAAACAAAAACATGACTTAAATGTTTGGAGATGGAAACCACTGAAATGAAAACAGAGCTATCATCCTAAATATTTATTGGATTTAGATAAGCTCCAAGTGCCAAGCAGGTTCTGTATGAGCTGACATAAGCTGAAGCAGGGGCCCCTCAAATGCTTTGTGGTGCCCCAGCAATCAAGAGATCAAAAGAATGTTGCAGACAAGAGTCTGCTGGAGCAAAAGTAATGCCAAAAGTTCCTGGATCTATTTGCCTGTCATTCAGAAAGATATAGCAGCTCTAGAGGGGATAGTATGACTGCAGATTTCATCCACTTCTCCCAAAAGGGGGAAATTATAGGACTCTATTATTATTTCCCAACAGTAAATGGTGGAGAGTAGGAACACGACAGGCTCAGATTAACTCCAAGCTGTATCATAGGAAGCACAGCAGCTGAATCAGAACATGGCCAAATCTTGAGGCTGTTGCACTCTTATTAAGTATGTTTGTAGATCTAAAATGTATAGTCCTCAGGGTGATGGCTAGGAAAGTGGTCCAGATAAGGCCATTACTTAAACCAGTATGACATTTCTGATATTCTTTTAAGAAAAGTCTTAAGATGTCCTGTAATTTCATGCATGAGTTCTTTGCCAACTAGCCATTTAAGTATAATTCTTTGGAAACTAGACAGGAAAATTAAGTTTGAGTTTTAAATTACTATAACTGAACATTTTATTCTTACAAATGTCTTCTATAGATTGTACTTAAAAGTTTTTAGAAGAAATCTTTTCTAGCCGTCCAGACAACATCCAAAACAAAGCTGTTCTCCTATTCCTCTTGGCTACCGTCTTTAAGATTCAATCCTGTACACTTATAACACAATTCCAAGAGAATCACACAGACAGGGCAAGTCAAGCAAGCATGTACAAAAAGAAAGAAAGAAAAACGGAAGTATTGCAGGTTGTTTGGAGGAAGGGAAATTTAAGTTAGGGAAATTTAAATTGTAACTTCAGTTGATGTCAATCAACCACCTGCAAAATACAAGTCCCTCAACAGCAGATATTAATGGTTCTAGGAAGTACTGTAAAAAATGCAAATACAACAAAATAAAATGCCCCTATTGATGACACTAACTGGATATTAAAGTATTATAGAAGTGTAGGTGTGGCGGCTGAAACAAAATAGTGAATCAAAATGTTCAAATACTACTAGATAGCTTTAGGTATGCCACTGCCTCTCCCAGCATCTCATCGGGATATAGGTAGGTTTAACACTTGCATAACTCAGTGTATTCCAAACATTTTCTGACTGTGGCCCCTATCTGACCTTGTTTCCTTCCTGTGCCCCGCCCCATAGAAAGGCAGCTATTTAAATGTTTTGTTTGTCAAAAGAACATGTTTTATTTATTTAAAAAAACAGGTGGATTTTGTCCCATGCCTTGCAGAGCCAGACCAATGCTGCCGATAGGTCCTGCGTCCCTCAGCAACATCCGAAGGCTCCAATCTGCCAGGCACTGGGGTGACTTGCACCCCGCATAGTGCAAAGTCAGGTCCAGGGTGCCACCTGACCCGGTACTGGTAGCAGCTACAAGCAGTGGTCAAAACGGGAGCCACAGCAATCGCCCTCTCCTGCTGGAAACAAAGCAGGACAGCTTCAAGAAAATGCACATGGCAAAAAGAACCACTAGGCCACCCCTGGTGAGTTGCCCCCTTACCTGCTTGTGATTGGCCAAGCAGATAGCCAGCCAATCAGGATATTTTTTTAAAAAAAATCTTTTCTTCTCACTTCCCTCTGTGGTCCCATAGCCTCATGCTGTGCCCCCCCCCCATTTATGTATTTTTCACCTGTGCCCCCCATGGAATATCCTGGCCCCCTCTGGGGGCCATATAACCCCAGGCTGGGAAACACTGGCATAACTTGCCTTACACTTAAGATAGAAAATGGAAGAATTAAGAGAAACCAATATTGACGGATTCTTCCATCCCTACCCTGAATTAACAGAAGATGAGGTACCTCAAAGTGGCTCTTTAACAGAAGTACCTGGTCATCTACTAGCTGATTCAGCAACACCACTCAAGAGCATGTGAGGATATTACTAACTAGAGCTTCTCTCCTTATTTGCCACCCCTTTCACAGGGAAGCCAATCAGGGGGTGACATTTCACCAGTTTTCAGGAATGGGAATGAGAATGTGTGAAGTGATTCAGGGCAAAGGGGAAGTTGTGTGTTCGTGCAGTATGCATGCAGTATGCCAAGTGGTGACAAAGCCCCCTCCGCCGTAGAAGGAGGGGGGGTTGTGGGTACCCCGAGGCATTCACGTGCTGGGAGAATGGTTGCCATTCCCCCCAGCCCAATTGGCCGGCTCCCGGACGTAGCGCTCCCTTGGCGCCTCCAATCCGGACGTTCCAAGGGGGCGTGGCTCGCTGATTTAAGTGAGCGCGGCTGGGACTCTGCCTCTCTTTCCTTGACCCCCAGCCACTTCGTTTTCCTGCCCACCCTCCCTTTAGGCAGGGCTTTCCTTTTGGCATTGCTATGGACCTTGGTTGGTCACCGTTGAGAGACCTGGTAGGAATTTTCCCACTTGGCAAATTGACTCTGGCCTTGTGGTTTTCGCCTACCTCGCAGCAACTCGTCACAACTTTGGTTTTTGGCGGTAGGCATTGGATTATATCTGAAAGGGTACAGGTGGGGAGGGGAGGTTGCTGCCATCACCTCCCCCGAAATGCAGAAGGGTACTCCCTTAAGGAGTCCGGGGGCGTGGCCATGTCCGAAGCTGTGGTAGGTGAGGGCCTAAGGCACGCCCCCTGGCGGTGGCCCCAGGGTGAGTTCCTAGTTGATCTGCATTGCAGGGCTCACCCAACGGTGGTTAACCCTTCACAGACTGCCAGCAGAGCGGGCTGGAGTCGGATATAGACGGTTAGATCCAATGCCTAAGCCAATACCTCTCTACATCCGTAGTCAATAAAGTTGTGGCCTTTTTATGCCCATTAACCTTATGCAATGTGTGCTGCATCTTTATTTATTCCGGGAAGGATTGGGGTATCGCCACACAACCTATTCCTCCCATCCTTCCTTATAGCAGGAAAACTGTGTAGGTTAGTCAAGCAGGTGTCCAGCCAGCTTCACTAGTTGGCAGTCACTAGTGTGTGGCTGCCAGTATTAAGCATCCCATGAAAGATGGGATGCGCTCTCTCTCTCTCTCTCTCTCTCTCTCTCTCTCTCTCTCTCTCTGGTTGGGAAGTGGCGGCATCTTGTAGCTTCCATGGTGGAGCTGATAGAACAACTGATTCAGAGTCAACTTTTTTGTTTTTCTCTTGAGTAAAAGCTGTAGTCTGTTTTACTACAACTCATTGCGTCTTTATCTGCAGCACAAAGCTACTTCTTTGTGTTTTTTTTTAATGTTTTTACAAAGTCTCCCAAACAAATGTAGTTTAATGACATATATGCAGACCACAATAGCCTCCCTGCCCTTGAAAATCTAACAGTAAATTCCCTCAATAATTGATTGTGTGCCAGTAATGTAATTTCCACTTTTAGTTCTCAGATAAAAGATATTCAATGCCTTATGTTTGTTCTCCCACGAAAATATCTAACTGCTACATTGAAAAGTGATTTGTTGAATGTGTTTATATAAACTGTAGCTAGAGAATATTTAATTGTGGTTCCCTCAAACTTGATGGAAGACCGTTATTCCCTAAACCAGGGACTGGAAATTAAATAAATGAACTCCCCCTCTGTTTTGAAACACATGGTTAAATAAGTGGCTTTGCTAAATGGTTCTCGAAAGTATTTCCACAATTCATTTCCTGCTCAAATGAATCTACATTGTTTAGGCTCTATTAATAACTACACTCTTAAATAATTCAGCAAGGAAAAAGCGTAGAAGTGTTTATCAAACTTTTAATGAACATTAAAAGGTCTTGTGAACTTCCAAAATAGTGGGATTGTAAAGAGAACTGTCATTTTGAAAGCTGCTTCTCCCAATCAGTTAAAGCCTCAGATATGAAATCTGAGCTGCTGTGCAGGTGTGGATCTTTGGTCCATTCAGTGGGAGGGACCCTAAACTGTGCATGGCTCATTTGGTCTAGAGGCCCTAGAAATACACACACACACACACACACACACACACACACACACACACCAGGCTCCTTTTGACATCCCAGCCCCCGTGGCCTTTTAAAGCTTCTGATCAGAACAGCAACTTCAAAACTAAAATAAAACATAGTTTCATTCTTCCACAAGTGGAAATAAAAAACATCTTAACAAAAACATTATGTTGCCCATTTATTGTGTGTAGCCAAAAGAGTTTCACATATTTAATACAATATAATATCAATGTTAGGGGACGCGGGTGGCACTGTGGTCTAAACCACTGAGCCTCTTGGGCTTCCCGATTGGAAGTCTGGGTGTTTGAATTGCTGTGATGAGGTGAGCTCCTGTTGCTCGGTCCCAGCTCCTACCAACCTAGCAGTTCGAAAGCACGTCAAAGTGCAAGTAGATAAATAGGTACCGCTCCGGTGGGAAGGTAAATGGAGTTTCCGTGCGCTGCTCTGGTTACGCCAGAAACGGCTTAGACATGCTGGTCACATGACCCGGAAGCTGTCTGCGGACAAATGCCAGCTCCCTCGGCCAGTAAAGTGAGATGAGCGGCGCAACCCCAGAATCGTCCGTGACTGGACCTAACGGTCAGGGGTCCCTTTACCTTTAATATCAATGTTAATTAAAGCTGCATTGTTCTAGCTGTCATACACATCAGATTTCCCCGCAAATAGTTCAACTGTATAATTTAATACTTGGTAAGGGAAAGGGTGAATGAGGCAGTCTACAGGAGTTTGCCAAGAGGTTGTGTGAGGTCACAAGGAGCAAGGTTTTACACTACATTGAGCTTCCTTGCTGGAAGTATAGAAAGAGAAGCTGAATGGCCACTTATAAGATATTCTGCAGTTGCATCCTGCATTGTAGATCCAGCTTTCTGTGGGGTGCGGTAAAATGTAGCTGGCAAACATGGTCCTTCCCAATTTTGTCTAACTTTATGATTCTAGGTCTTTGGGACTGTGATATCTTGCAGATGGAAGGTTTGAAGGACTCAGTTCCATAATGAGATGAGACGTTGGCCATAGTTATTTTTGTTTATTCTACATGAAAGTAACTTCAAGACTGGTTTTATTTCAATATATACTAAAGATGGGGGGGGCGCGAGTCTGCCACAAAAAAGTATCAGCCCCATGTCACAGTCTCCCTCACCCTCAGAATAGGTCATTCAACTTCCTTATTATCTCCTAAATTATTCTGAGAATTTTCACGACCCTGCAAACCAATTAGGTGAAGCAGGGTCAAGGAAATACAGTCTGTGACATAAGATGTGTGGCACATAACAGAGAAAGAAGGGGAAATCATGTAGTTCTTACCTTCCTCCTAATTGTTGATAGGACAATTTAAAAATTAAAGCAAATACAGAGTCTGGGGTATAAGAGTTATGGGCTGATTACTGGCTTATGGAATTCAGTGAACAGCAATGTAAAATAATGAGATTAGGGACTGAGAATAATTATACAAATAATAGCTTAGAAAATGTAGATAATAAAAACCATTGAATATAAGTCTAGGGAAACTTCCCATCTCTGGTTTTCTTGATTTTCTGTTAATGCAGTGTAGTGCATTCGTCTTGCATGAAGTCATTAAATTTAACATGAAGTTTTGAATGATTGAAAAAGTTATGTAAAAGGCATGTCTAAAAAACGTAAGAGAAGTGATTGTGGAAAGTCTTCCAGGAAGATCATAAGTGATTATATCCCTTATTGATTTTGACTGTAGTCTACAGATGATGGATTTTCTACTGACTCAGTTTTCAGAGAAGCAACAAAAAGAGGTTGGATCCTAAGAACAGCAAGGCCAGTTGAAACGAGTATCTACTAGATTTCACATTATTGATCATTAACTGTGAAGGCAGGTTGTATGCAGGTCAGTAAATGTCCTCATCACCAATTACACCAACACTACAGACAGAAATAAAACAAAACAAGGTTTCAGGTGCCAATATTGTCCTATTCAAAGCAAGTCGTTGAGTGTGCGCAAACTGAATAGGAAGTTAAGTATTTCTGACAAGAAACTTTATTTCTCCATGCCAAATAACTTATTCAGCAGACAAGAGGAAAGTCACCAAGTATCAAGGTCACCTTTCCTATTTTTTAAGGCAGTACTCTTCAAAATCTCTAAAAGTTTTAGTTCTTGTATTGCCAACAATTTTGAAAGAAGCGCAGGTTGGTGTGTGTGTACACACAGAGATTTACAAACTTAATCTGCAGCTTCCTGTATTTGCTTTCCCCTTCATCAAGACTTTCCAAATACATCATACATTTGGAAAAAGAATTATTTACATTTTGATGTAGACACATTGATATTTTTTGCAGTGTTTGCAGAATCAGAAAGACTTTAATTTCCTTTCAAAGCATTACAACTGACTGTTCTACTTGTTTTGTGGGAGTGACACTGTGCAAGCAGCTGATGTGATGCTATAAATTCAGAGGTGATTTTACTCCACTTTGATCAGCCTTTACCAAAACCCAGCAATCACATTATCCTTGGGAAATGAAGGATAAAAGTTATGCTTTGGAACATTGCTGTGGTTGTTTATCATACAGACTGTGGCTGTGCACCTAAGAATGGTTTTAACCCATTGCACTGTTCAGATATTCTAATTCTGCAAGAAGGCATAAAAGGGCAATTTCTGTGGTAAGTTTCCTTCCGCCTTCCCTAAGGCATCATAATCAGTGGCTTGCTGAGGTTTCAGAACTCAAAGAAACGTCAAAGAACTCAAATGACATTAAAAACCACCTAGAACTCATTTTGCAGGTTCTTTCTCTCTGGGTGGTACAAGCAGAAACTATATTTTCTCATGTTCTCAAGTCAAGCCACATTTAGGACATGTGCAACCGAGCTAATTTCATCTAAGAACAAAATCAGCTCCTGCTGAAAGTGTGCTTCCCCTCTCCATGGGAGTCAGCAAAAAATGGAAGAAAAGCACAGAGCAACAAACAGAGTAGGAAAATATACTTTTCTGCATGTAGAATTGAGAACTACATCGTTATTGATGACTGTTTTATGACTGCTATAGATGACCGCCCTCTGACAGCATTCCCTGGGTTTAGTAACCATTGCTGATTTGCCTTGCTAGTCATCCTACTTCAAGGTACAGACTTTTGACTCTTGAGGGAATTGTGGTAATTATCCCTGATTCAAAATATACCCATCTTATTTGGCAAACATGAGCACATATCACCCCACTAACCATATGTTGAGCCCAGCCATTTATGCAGCCCAAGACAGGTGTTACTTAGCATAAGCACAGTAAAACGAAATCTTAATAGAAACATTTGGTGAAACATAGACAGAACTTGTCATTCACACCTCTCCAATATGTATTTGCATTTTTTAAATAATAGTAAAATACCAATCGTGCCATTCTGTTCTGCATCATGAAATTAGGAATGGGTTGCACATGTCAGAACATAACACATTTGGATAGAAAAGTGGTTCCTAAAAGCAAGCTACTGGAATATAAACAGACTTGTTGCCATATACTTAACATCTGTGCTTTCTGTATGGCAGAACAAACTAACATAATGGTTACTGCCCTGGACTGAGATTTCACCACCTGTTTTGGGGGTATTTTTTTGCAGCATCTGATAGCAAAGCCAAACAGACACACATTTCTAGTCTTTCAACTTATTTTGATCACCAATTCATAACAAATGTAAATATCATGAAGGGAGAAGGGAATTTTTTACCACCAACAGGGTATGGCATGTTGCATTAAAACAAGGCCAAACATTAGTATATCAACAGGCAGCTTGATCAAAGAGATACAACTAGCATGAACAATTCTGATTTATTTGCTGAATCGAGTTAGATCTACATTGTGTTAGTCACTGCAGTCACTGAACGCACAATCAAATTGTGTAGATTTTTATTTCTTTTTTTTGCGTGGAAATGTTTCCACTGAATTGCTGTTAGAGATGGAGGAGAAATATTATTCAGTTCACATTTAAAGGTGAACCTAATTCATGCTTTCGAAAAAATGCAGACCACACAGTCATCCTTCAAAATACCCACTTAACTGAATTTTGTAATGCAGTTCTGCAGCCAAATAGCATGTTCTAATCTGGGAGAAAAAGTATGCGTATAAAAGCATTATATTAGAGAAGACCACTTGGCAAAGGTTTTGCATATTAGGCAAAATTGCACAGAAAAATAGGCATGTTAAGAGTGTTGGCATCTGGGGGTCGAACGGGCAGCTGGCTAGCCCCCAGCTGGATCATCTCCTTCCAGCCATCACGCTGCGAAGATCCCTTGACCTCTGGTGCGACAAAGTCTGCCGACATGGGCACACTTTACTTAGCAGAGCAAACTGCGCAACAAAAAGAGGCTTGAGGCTTGTGAAGACATATGAGCAAACTACTGATTTATTATCATAAATCAGAAACAAAGAAACATGTCATCTCTCTCCTTGTCGTCTCTTCCAAGAGTGAAAAGCAAAAGCAATACAGCGGAAGTTCCGCTTGTTCCAGCAAACAGTGCTGGAATGTAAACAGACATGTAACACACAAGAATCCAATGTCTGCAACTAAAAGTGGAATGGAAAATCCCAAACTAAAGAGAAGTCCAAACTAAAATGCTGAAGTATTTTCATTAGTATTTTTTTTATTAAAAAAAAATTAAAATGGTTTCCCCAGCCACTCTGGGCGGCTTACAACAGAAAAATGAAATAAAACAATTAAACATTAAAAGCCTCCCTAAACAGGGCTGCCTTCAGATGCCTTCTAAAAATCTGGTAGCTGTTTGTCTCTTTGACATCTGATGGGAGGGCGTTCCACAGGACAGGCGCCACCACCAAGAAGGCCCTCTGCCTGGTTTCCTGCAACTTGGCTTCTCGCAACAAGGGAACCGTCAGAAGGCCCTTGGTACTGGACCTCAGTGTCCGGGCAGAACGATGGGGGTGGAGACGCTCCTTCAGGTATACTGGACCAAGGCCATTTAGGGCTTTAAAGGTCAGCGCCAACACTTTGAACTGTGCTCGGAAACGTACTGGGAGCCAATGTAGATCTTTCAAGACCGGTGTTATGTGGTCTCGGTGGCTGCTCCCAGTCACCAGTCTAGCTGCCGCATTCTGGATTAGTTGTAGTTTCCGGGTCACCTTCAAAGGCAGCCCCATGTAGAGCGCATTGCAGTAGTCCAAGCGGGAGATAACCAGAGCATGCACCACTCTGGCAAGACAATCTGCAGGCAGGTAGGGTCTCAGCCTGCGTACCAGATGGAGCTGATAGACAGCTCCCCTGGACACAGAATTGACCTGTGCCTCCATGGACAGCTGTGAGTCCAGAATGACTCCCAGGCTGCGCACCTGGTCCTTCAGGGGCACAGTTACCCCATTCAGGACCAGGGAGTCCTCCACACCTGCTGCCTCCTGTCCCCCACAAACAGTACTTCTGTCTTCAACCTCAATCTGTTAGGCTGCCATCCATCCTCCAACCGCAATGGCAACAAGAAGCAGCCTTGGTGTCCGAATTCAAAATATTAGCACCAGAGCACAACAGAGTGGGAGAAAGGAGGCTGCAACAATAATTCACAAGCACAGATATTGTCACTCAATATGAAAATTAATTCTTAGGGGTCTTTTCCAATTTTAAGAAAAATCGAAAGCAAATTCTCTTTGTACTTCCATTTGTCACACTCATCTAAGTTAAAAACTGGTATTCCGTGTGTCGTTATTTCTAGAGAGTTAGTACAATTCTCCAGAGAAAACATATGCTATTTTGACTGAATTTTATCGTACATGACACACAAGATCAATGAGCTGGGAGGGGGGGGGAACTTGTCATTAAACTTAGGAGTGTGGAAATTTAATCGTTCACCCTAAGGAAATCTAAATTGCTGGATTGAGCTGCTTTTCGTGAATATTATTTCCAATCTTGCAAGGGTTTTTTTTTGGTGCTAATGAGAGAAAGTAATGTAAAGTTGCATACAACCACAGGAGAAAGGTTGTTCTACTTAAAGCACCCTAATTAGCTCACAATAGCCACATATCACACAACAAAGAAGTCTGGTACACAACACTTGCTTAGAGCATAAAAAGCTAGTTAGAGAAAATAAACAAACTGAAGCTATTCCTACAAATTTTGCTGGAAGTTTACCATCAAGCTGAAGAAAATCAGTGTATGACTGAATCCAACCAACTATATGCAATTTATAGAAATTCAACTGTGTGTACATCTCCACTACATAGGCGTATCAGCACTTCTAACAGACTTGACAAGCCTTGCTTCTCCAGGTCCTGCAGTTTTAGTCAGTCTCTATGTGGAAAGGTAACACCAGTACAGAACCTTGCACTAAATTTATTTCATAGTTGCTCTTCCAAAAACCTTTATATAGATTGCTTTGATTTTTCTCACAGATAAATTATTCTGAATCCATTAGTTTAATTGAAGCTAATTCATTCCACATCAACAAATTTCCCATTAATCCATCTGTTATAAAGTATATAATAAAATAAGATACAAACCTCCTGCCAAGGGAGTAGTAGTATGGAAGAATATGTGTTGAAATATTCTCCAGCTCTTCAAAACACTTATTATATATTTTAAAAGTTAGTTGGTGTTCTAACATTGTTTCAGATCATAGAACATATTACAGTGGGGATGTTGTTGCTAAAATAAGATTATTTGGCATTTCCCTTTCTGAGATACGGAAATGGTAACTAACGAGCATAAAAATATAAACTAATATTAGGCACATTTTAAGTCTTCATTGAGAGATTTTACTTTCTTGGGCTCCTTGATCACTGTGAATGGTGACAGCAGTCATGAAATTAAAAGACGCCTGCTTCTTGGGAGAAAAGCAATGACAAATCTAGACAGGATCTTAAAAAGCAGAGACATCACCTTGCTGACAAAGGTCCATGTAGTTAAAGCTATGGTTTTCCCAGTAGTGATGTATGGAAGTGAGAGCTGGACCATAAAGAAGGCTGGTCGCCGAAGAATTGATGCTTTTGAATTATGGTGCTGGAGGAGACTCTTGAGCAGGCATCCCCAAACTGTGGCCCTCCAGATGTTTTGACGTACAACTCCCATGATCCCTAGCTAAGAGGACCAGTGGTTAGGGATGATGGGAATTGTAGTTCAAAACATCTGGAGGGCCGAAGTTTGGGGATGCCTCCTCTTGAGAGTCCCATGGACTGCAAGAAGATCAAACCTATCCATTCTGAAGGAAATCAGCCCTGAGTGCTCACTGGAAGGACAGATTGTGAAGCTGAGGCTCCAATACTTTGGCCGCCTCATGAGAAGAGAAGACTCCCTGGGAAAGACCCTGATGTTGGGAAAGATGGAGAGCACAAGGAGAAGGGGACAGTGTTCTCGAAGCTTCGAACATGAGTTTGACCAATCTGCGGGAGGCAGTGGAAGACAGGAGTGCCTGGCGTGCTATGGTCCATGGGGTCATGAAGAGTCGGACATGACTAAATGACTAAACAACAACAAAAGTCTTCATTAACATACACTTAGTTATTCTAGAAGGTTTACCTAACACACTAATTTCATCCTTATTCTGTCCACATTCTTTAAGGAGCAAATGGCATACAGTGGTACCTTGGTTTAAGTACACAATTGGTTCCGGGAGGGACTGGCAGGATTGCCCATCGAAATTTAAATTTGCAGAAACCTCTGTGATGATACAGGCCAATAAAATGCGGAACTGACTACCAGCTTTACCTCCAAGATTGGTGGCAACAGGTACTATGAGACAACATGTCATGCTGTCTTAAGCTATTCTGTCACTCCATATTATCTGGAGGGTTGTACCCCGGCAGCTCACTGTTGATTATAGCATCCTGATCTGATTTACATCAAAATTATGGATGCTATAAGCAATAGATGCTGTGACCACAATAAAAGATGTGGCAGCTTGGTGTAAACTCCTGTATTTTTTCACCTTTTGTTTTCAGCAAGGTCTAAGCAAGCTTATACATGGCTGTCAACACAGTCTTATTAAATTCTATTTTTCTTATAATCTGTATGTCTTAATTTCAAATTATCTTAATGGAACCATATATTATTCTGGTTACAGGTGTGTGTGTGTGTGTGTGTGTGTGTGTGTGTGTGTGTGAGAGAGAGAGAGAGAGAGAGAGAGACCATTTTAATAGTTATTCACAGAGGGCAGGTGCATACTCAAAAGTGCTATAATTACCTGCACTAGTGGGGACGGGATGGAGAGAGAGCAAAATTATGCATCATAGACAATCTAAATAGCAATTGGTAGAACAAAATACCAGATGACATTTGTATTGCGGGGATGTTGCTTGATTTTTAGATATTTGGTAGACTTTAATATTTAGTACTAATTATGCAGATAAAAATACATTCAACCATAATACACATTTCTTCCTGGATTTTCTGTGAATGACAAAATCCAGAATAAGAAGAAGTGAAAGTTTAGTATGTCAAAAAATTGCAATCGTCCCCAGATCCATGATGAACTGCATTCCCTATCACTGGAAGAGTTGGAAAGAGATTAACTAACTTGTTCCAGTATAAAGTTTGCAAGTTCTTTTTCAAAAAAATCTAGTGTCATTTTATTTTTTTGGTTAGTAGATGACAGTCCAAGAAGCCAGTTAATTGGGGGGGGGGCAAGGGTAGGAAAGAACCACAATTACTGCTTAACACTCTTCTTGTATAATATAGTTTGTTAAACTCCTCTGCAAACATGCTGTAAACTTTGCAGCTGCATACTTTGGTCCCAAATCAGGGAAGTGGGGAACGGTTTAGGGTGGAGCAAGGTTGAGGGTAGCCCAGCCTGTTGCAGAGAGGCCTCTTGGGTCCAGAGATCATCTACATTTTTCAGGAAGGGCCACTGATATACATTCATGTGGTGGATGCCAGAGGAAATCTTTTTCCAATAGGCCAGGCATAGCACGACATGTCCCTGACATGTTGGATTATGAGATCAGTTTGCAGCCCTCTGTATATTTGTAGCAAAGGGCTGGATGGTCACTGTATTCATACTACATAAAAAGGGAACAAAATGTGCATTCTTAATCTTTGCACATTTCTTGCCACTGCATTTTCAGCTACCTTCGTACCCTAAGAACACAATAAAAGCTCTGTTCAATTTATAGAAAAGCAGGTTAGAAGCACACTGTTAAGCAACAGCTTCCAACAGTCAAAGATTAACCTTACTAACTCTTGGGAAATTCTGAGGGGATGAAAAGAAAGCTGGCCATGATGTCCTCACCGTTAGTTCTTTAGATACCTAAATAGCTTAGATGACAATGAAGAAGAAGAAAAAGAGGATGAAGTTAAATTTGCAGTGAGAAGAATTGCCCTTCTGAAATGGGATGCAAATTAACATTAGCCTTACACAGACTTTCATATCTCTTTAGTACAGCACAGCTCTATTAAAGGTTAAAGAGAAGTAGTGGTAGGAGACTGCTGTACTTTGAAAGAATCGCACCATACTAACTTCTTTCACGTCTGACCCTTTCCTTTTTGTAATAGTAACCCATGGAAATAGATTAGTCAGTTCTGTCAGCTCCCTCTCCAGGAGCCCTGAAATAGTCTCATTCACTTATCTCTTAGCTGTATACCCTAGTGACGAATTCTTGCCTCACTGTTCAGCAAAAATGTGTATAATAATTATCCAATGTCACATGTGGAGAAAATAGTCCATTAGACAAGTTGTATTATTTTTTGGGTACACTATGCTTATTCTGAAAAACATAAAGAACTACTTGAAAGCTAGATATTACCATTATGCCACTTCAAAGAGATGACTACTCTTAAATTTCTGAAACTGGACAATTACAGCTTCTAAAGGACTTCCCAGTGTTATATTACAGGTTCAGACAGCAATAGCACTTACTTAAGGTTGACGAACATTCACCATTTTGACTGCATATTCATTTGCATTTGAAGGGTTCCTAACTCTCAGCTACTTGGCTAAAGTTGTCAGTTCCCAGTGGATTTATCAGTTTGACAAGTTCATTTTCAGTTCCCTTCAGTAAGGAGTTAGGTGAGTGGGGAGAAAGGGTGTAGGGAGATGTCACCAGGCAATCAGGACTGAATTTTGCTCATGTCAGAGGGAGCTACCACAGTGCCAAATGTCAGCAGTGGTGTCTGGGGTGGCACGAGCCAGGGCAGGATGCTCCGCAGGGCCTCTGAGGAGTCTGCTTGCCTCCTCCCACTCAGTCATCCTACAGCTGAGGGGGAGGTGGCGGGCAGACCGTTTGGGGCAGCGCGGAGCCTGCAGGCACCAAGCCACCACGTCACTCCCAGGAGAGACGTGTGGCTCAGGTGCGCTGCAGGCTCCATGGTGAGTGCTGCATGCCATTTTGTTATCCCCCTCAGTTGTGGCACCCAGCGTGGCCCGCCCCCACTGCCCCCCTTCCTCCGCCCATGCCAAATGCAACATGGATCATGCCCTGGTAGTGAGCAAGATCTTTCTCCAGCCAAACAGACCCCGAAGCACAAAGCAGAATGTGCTGTCATGAATCAACACTGCTACAACAGCCACACCTGAACTTTGTTAACGTTTCTCTGATTCCATTGAATAAGCTCTACTGAACTGCCCCAGAAATAGCAAGGTGGAACTACATCAAAGAGGCAACCTACAACACAGCTACCTCCTCCTTTGGAAAAATAAAGCAAGAGATTCCTGACTGGTTTGAGGCCAGTGTTAAGGACATGAAGCAAAGCACCAGGCTATGGAAACTGCAAGTGTGTGCAGACACTTGTTGCACTGGGAAAGGCAAGGAGCAATGTCTAGTGGTTTGCCAGATGATGTTCCAATAACTATTGGCTAAAGTTGTGTCAGAGCATTCAACTTGTTGCTGACAGTGGCAACACTGAAGGTATGAAGAAAGCCTTTGGACCAATAGTCAGGAGAACAGAACCACTGAAAACCTTGTCTGAAGAGATCGTCACAGACAATTGCCAGTGAATGAACCGGAGAAATTCTGCCTGCAAAATATATTATCCATCACTGAAGGGTACAGCTCTTCCTTGACTACTAGCATGAAGTGATATGAACAGAAGTGGGTTCCATACTATGAAATGGCAGCTGTCCCTTAATTATGCCACACTTTTCTTGGTGGCAGTGATTACAGAAATGGCTGGAGGCTCACTGTGCAAAGCTGCTTAACTTTGGCTGGACTTTGTGGGTGGGTTGTCTTTAAGATTCCACACAAACTAATACAGCTGTTCTTTGGCAATCTGATTTTATGCTGAAGAATGGTTTCGACAATAGATTAGGGCACAGAAGGGAGTGATACTGACTCATTAAACATAGTTGCTGTTGCTGCTGCTGCTGCTTCTGGAGGGGAGAATAATAGCGCTAAATCACAGAACATTCAAATGGTTGATATGCACTAAGGATGGCCATTCTAATCACGTTCCATTTACAATACAGATAAGGGGTTTGTCATTACTTTATTTGTCGGCATAAAATACCCAGAAGAACAAAAAAAAATGTGTGCATAAATCAGTAAACTTGTGGTTAATATCTAATTGGCAAAGGGAACTGGGATATGTGTAGCACGTTTAATGACTGTTGGGCGTTATAAATCCTACGTTACAAAACAAGAGTCTAAATGAGGACCTTCCCAACCCACTGTATCATACAATACTCCCCAAGGAAAAGTTATGAATATTAAAGAATTAGCATATATCATCTTTTGAATGATAGAGACCAAGAGCAACTCCATTCTTTTCTTGTTTGTTTGCCAGAGGAGAGGGTGCGCTTGGAAATCGAACTCAAATAAACAGTTATAGTTGCAGCATATAATGTATACATTTTAAAGATGAAGCTACCCACATTCTCAAGTATTGAATGCTCAGACCCAGCTAAAAAAAAAAGCTGAATCATTCCTGCCTGCCTTCTGTTACATAGAAGTGTCTAGGATTAACCAAGGGTGCCCTCATGATAAAATCAATGTTTTTTTTCTGGGGGGAGGGGACAAAGGGGTACGCATGCCCCTAAACATTTTGTGAATCTTTGTAACTTTGTCCATTTACTGTATTCATTTTTCTTGATTTGAACTATAAAATGGTGATTTTCCTGTAAAAAGGGTACCCCAAAACATTTTTTTATAGAAAAAAGCACTGGATAAAATCATCTGTGTACCACATTCAGACAGAAAACACACACACACACACACATATATGTAAGAACAATATCTCAATGGCTGTTCTGTAGTCTTCCTTCTGAAGACCTATCAAAGACTGGGCCCATTTTTGCTGGCTTTGGGGTGTCAGGGCATGGTAGTGTTTCAAATGAGGTACCTTCCTTGAGTCTTGAGCAGGTTGTGAAACAAATACAGTGGTACCTCGGTTTATGAACACAATTGGTTCCGGAAGTCTGTTCATAAACTGAAGCGTTCATAAACTGAAGCGAGCTTTCCCATTGAAAATAATGGAAAATGAATTAATCCGTTCCAGACAGTCCGCGGAGTACTTAAACTGAAGCGTTCATAAACTGAAGCGAACTTTCCCATTGAAAGTAATGGAAAGTGGATTAATCCATTCCAGACGGGTCCACGGAGTACTTAAACTGAAGCGTTCATAAACTGAAGCATGGGTGTAATTGGTTCCGGAAGTCTGTTCATAAACTGAAGCGTTCATAAACTGAAACGAACTTTCCCATTGAAAGTAATGGAAAGTGAATTAATCCGTTCCAGATGGGTCCGCGGCGTTCATAAACCGAAAATTCATAAACCGAGGTGTTCATAAACCGAGGTTCCACTGTAAAACAAATATCTGATATTGTATATTTATGCCAAGCGCACACACTGTGTTTAAATAAATAATAGATGAAATTCTACATTAATTGGTGTGAAGGGGAGTAGTTCTCCTCAGGCAAAACATCTGAGGAACTATGAGGGAAGACAAATGAGTTTCACTAAGAGGAATCGAAGAAAAATTAATCACACTGATAAGTTGTTGATGCATTTTGCCTAAAGCAACATTTGAAGCAAATTTAGGGACTTCCACCTCAGGTAAATATTTGATAAATTTTGCAAGAAACAAATCTGGTTCAGTAATAAATGAAATTTGTCACACATTATTTCTATTTATAAACTATCTGAATGCATCTTGTGGCTACAACTTTCAAGATGGCATTTTTATATTATTTATGGGATATTTTAAGTTAGCCTACTATAGTGTGGGAACTGCTTCCAAAGGGCTGCCAATCCACCAGTGCAAGTTGGTCAGCATCATGCCATGTTTGGAGGTCTTGCATTTGACACTTTTCTATAATGTTTCCCGATTGATCTGGTATATTGCATACTCTGCATATGGTCTAGCATTGCCAATTACCTATGCACTCATATTCTGCGGAGCTACCATAGACTAGTGATGTGAGGTGAGACTATTCTCCGGAGAATATTTTCGAGAATGAGAATATTCTCCAGAGAATAGTCTCTGCTAGAAAATTCTCCGGAGAATATTCTCCACAAAATGTAAATTCTAATGTAAGAACCAGTTTTACAACCCACATTTTAAAAATCTAGTAAATAATAAGTCAAGCTGTGATATTGTCAGTGTAATTATTTTAATTTGATCCAGTTACATTACATTGGGATGCGGGTGGCGCTGTGGGTTAAACCACTGAGCCTAGGGCTTGCCGATAAGAAGGTCGGCGGTTCGAATCCCCACGACGGGGGGAGCTCCTGTTGCTCAGTCCCACCTCCTGCCAACCTAGCAGTTCGAAAGCACGTCAAAGTGCAAGTAGATAAATAGGTACCGCTACAGCGGGAAGGTAAACGGCGTTTCCATGCGCTGCTCTGGTTCGCCAGAAGCGGCTTTGTCATGCTGGTCACATGACCTGGAAGCTGTATGCCGGCTCCCTCTGCCAATAACGCGAGATGAGCGCCGCAACCCCAGAGTCGGTCACGACTGGACCTAATGGTCAGGGGTCCCTTTACCTTTACATCACATTACATTACTGGTCATTGTGTCATTCACCATTGGCAGTTCTGAAATGTGAGTGACAGAAAACTTTTTAAAAGTTTTAAAAATGCTATTCATTTAATTTGATGAACATTTGAATTCGTATGTATTTCAACTATATGTAATAGCCTTTTTTCTATTCTTAGGTGCCATTTAACAGAGATTGACATACTGAAATATATTATCATATAATGATAATATATTTAATGTTAATGGCTTCTTTTTATATGTATGCATATAGTTTTATTTATCAAGCGGTGTTTTAGTCAACAAAGCAGTTACTAAGTGTTAGAGCTATTAGAGGCACAAGATAGCCTATTACTGAATTTACTTGTATCAAACCAATTGTATTTTTTGACTTGTCCTATAAATGTACATGTTCTAATGGAATAATAAAATACGATTTAACTGCTGAGTTTCCTTATACCAAACCTTAACATGACAATTACTGGTGCCATCACCTTAGAATGGTTTAACTTTAACTATAAAACATGTTTTAGTTTTTAATTTGAAGTGACAAGTAGGCTTGTGCTTATATATTTTCACTGTGGTTCCTTTCTTAAACAACAAATTATACTAAATTATATTATTTTCGATGCATTAAAATGAATATTCTCCTATTTTAAATGAAAATTCTCTAATATTCTCATTAATCGAGAATTTTCGCCAAAAGATTATTCTTGAGAATTTAATATCTCTATCCTAGACTCCTGAAACTCTGGTCATTGTGTTTAAAATGGTACACTAATGAAATGTGTGTGTATATTGTTTCATATTGTGTTACAACAAAAATGTATGTGTGTGCTGAAGTGTGTGCGTACCTGTGTGTATTTGTGCATGCCTGTTTGCGGTAAAGCTGTATAAAAAGCAGGGAAGTAGTGGAAGCAGGATAACAAATAAAAATAGACAGACATCAAGCCAGATGTGGATCCAGCAATTAATCTTGCTTACAATTGACAGAAACCTGAGAAGGATAAAAACCAGTGATTAAACGTTGTAGATTGATGAGATAATTAACACTGACTGGCATCTTGAGTAGAAATTTACTGCTGTCCCTTGCTTCTTGAGGGAAGAGAATGTGACCTGCTGCTCAGTGCGCTAACATGCACCTTTTGTGTCCCTTCACAATACTGGAGCCTCCCAACTCTGGGAATTAAGTAATTTACTTCCAACTGGAAAATCTAATGCTTTAGCCCTAAAGGTTTCCAGATCAATCTTAGTCATAAACAAGACAGCAGTTGACACACACAAAATAATCTCTACTAGATTCCCAATATACTTCTGCTCTGAGAATTCTGGAACTTCTTCCTTATTGAGTTAACTCAAGACACAGAAAGGGTAACATTCCTCTGGGTATAGCACAACAAAGGTATCCCAAAAGTGTTGAATTTTAATTGTGAAAATAACAGCAAACTATATGTGGCATATCAACCAAAGTGTGCTATGCCACATCATGCCTCTGTTTCCACCCTTCAAATAACACCTGCTTCATGATGTGCTGTGAAGTAATTCATTACAGCTCATAAACATAAGGTGCATGTGAGGCAGAAGGTGGAAGGAATGCAGTTTAATAAGGTGCCATTATTAAAAGGGGGGAAAGCTTATCAAGTCACAAGCTTTTCATAATTGACATACGTGGCAAGAAATGCTGCTACATTCAAGATACAAAAACACTATATGGCATTTGTATAGCATATATGCAGCAGGTTTTCAACATTTCACTTCAGGCACAACTACATTAGTATTAGCTTTCAAAGTGTTTAAACACAGAAAGGCTTTTGATATAGAGGAGGCTCTGTGGAAGTGTGGGCAGAAGTGAATGGTTTTTCACCAGTTCCCCTTTCTTTTTGCAGTCTCCCCTCCCTCCAAAATAAAATATGCTCTGGGACTTTGGTGAATCATCAGGAACAGTGTGGTATATAATAAAGGGGCTAAACGGAATCTGCTTATGGGCGTCTCCACTGAACCGAGGGCGCTTGCACACATGGAAGAACTTCCTTCATTCACAAACACACTGTTGGACCCATTCAATTATCTCAGTAGTCTTTACAACTACTCTGAATGGTTCCTTGTGTTATTATTACCATAAAGCAGATGAAACAACAGAGTCCTGTAATATCTTAAAGAGAAACCTATTAATTGTGGCATATGCTTTTAAGAGCATTTTTATATACCCACATACAAAGTTGATTAGTCATCTGAATAAGAATCTGGCTAAATGGTTTTGGCAAATTTTGGCCCATGAAAGTTCATGTCACAATAAATGGGTTAATCCTTACAGCGTCATAGGATAAACTTCTTTGTTATTTTTGCTGCTTCAGTAGAACGATGCAACTGGGAGAGTAAAAGTGAGATAGTTGCTTGCCCCAGGCCTTTTTTAAAAAAATTGTCTACTCATTAATGAGGAAACAAATGGGGTCCACAAATTATCAGAGGAGAAGATTGTTTCAGTTAAATTCTCATGGGTGGGATCCTGCCTTGAATTCCCATCTATGACAACACATTCTAACAAGCCAGACCACAGGTTTAGCTGCTATTATCATCCCGCCATCAACACCATCTGCATGGCTTCTTCACTCACTGTAGTCTGAACTTATGTCCAGCAGATGGTGTTGTAAATACACAGCGATTCAATCTGAAAATTTTACAGATGTCTATGGAACCCCAAATTAACCCTCAGTTGATCAGTTCAGCTAAGACACACACTAACACACACAAACATATGGAGGCTTAGCAGATGTTCTTACAGCAATGGGTTTATTTTCTAGAGGCTATCACTGACACAGTGCAGTTTAATAGTTCAGCATTCTGTTTACCACTTTCAATATGTCCCCCAACACCAATGAACACAATGTAAACCTGTTAGAGGTTTTTTGTGTGTGTGTCAATTAAGCTGTATATAAATCTTGACAAATAAATAAACAAATGTTACTGGGACTAGCATTTTCAAGAATGCTCCCCTTTCAATGCTGTAATCTTATATACACTGTTTTGGCAGTCAACACTATTAAAAACCTGCGAATTTCCTTGCTTTTAATTTATGGTGTAATTTACATTATTCACCGAACAAATACACATGATCTTCACTGGGCTACCAAATACTAGGTCTGCACTTCTTTTACTGAGGTTCAGTGGACAGATAAGTAGGAAAATTTGTCAGAAAGTTTTTTTAGATACATTTTAAGTTTTGAAATTATAACCAGCAACTCAATTGAAAGGGCATAATTATGTGCAGTCCTATCTTCAGAGAGGCATATGTTGTTCATGATACACCTATACATAAAAAGAAACTGAATAGAGGGAAGCATTTTTACAAGAGTGCAAAAAAGGCAAAAGTTACAATAGAACTAAGCTAACATAAGCTAAATTTTAAACAGATTCAAACCAAATAATGCATCTAATAGATTGCACAAGCTATAAAACACATTTTTTTTAAAAAAAAAGCATGTCAAGAAATGAAATTATAAATGTTTCAGCTCCATAAATAGATAGACTCCTCTTTTGGGCATATTCACAGATCCTGGAGATCAACCCTAGATCAAGAAGCATGCACAAATTTGAATTAGATAGATCAAGATTTAAAAAAAATCTGCACTATAAAGTATAGCTAGATTAGGATAAAAGTCTCCCCTGGAGAACTTGTGAAGCGGTTGTCAACAGTTTATAGCACAGCATCAAGAAATAATTTGGTATTTACTGTCAATTGTAATACTGCACAGTAGCATGTTAATCCATTACTATAAAAGCCCAACAAGACAATAAGAGCATTTTAATGAGGATTCTAAAAACTATTCATAGCTAGTGTTATTTCAGCTTCTTTTTGTCTTTTCTTGGTTCAGTCGTTCAAAAAAACAAGACTAAACAAAACCTTTTCCATAGCTATGCAATCCAATCACATATCCAGAAGGCAAGACCACCAATCCTTTAGTCCTCAAAAGATTAATCTACGCAATCCAGGTAAGAACTGCCATTTCAAATCACGATGCATAAATGAAATCCCTCTCAAAAACAGAATGACATAAAAAAATAGGAGGTAAAGTGGAGGGACTGTTTCTTCCAGTTGCACATCTATGCAATCCATAACTCCACTCATTAACCTCTCTATGACCAGGGAGACTACACTATATTTTCCTTCTGAAAACATTGATTCCAGCCTAAAGTAAATTTACCAAACAACCACCATCTCCAGGCCACAGCATTACTAAGAATTTGTAAATTATCATTTTATCTCAGGCCCAAATTACACATGTTCAGAAATATCACAAGGAATAGCTTGTATACAGGCCAGGGACTATATGTTTGAAAGTTTTGTCTCATATTGTTTTATTTTTAAAGCAAAAAACAAGACTCAGCAAAGGGGTTAGAACTTTCCCCCAAAAGTTGACTTGGGATAGAGGACTATTCAGTTTGGTTTGCATTGTCTCCAATGCACAGTTCCGGAAACAATATGTCAACCAAACACAACTTTACTTCAAAATTGACACATGTCTGAATTTTGCAACTTTCAAATCAAACACTGTATACCAAAATGAGTAGATTAGGGTAAAGTGTACTTTAAAATGTACATATGAGTGAAAATAATTTATGAAAATGCAGTATTTAAGGAAAACTGCTTGCAAAAATGTATATATTAGGCATGATTGCATACAAGAATATGACATGAGCCCAAAAATGCTGACAATTTTTTTTGAAACTAAAATAAAGCAAACTGAGGCTTTATACAAACTGAACTTATAGTTGGAAAAAGTGAGAAATGGAGAGAAACCAAAACTGACAGATTAATTAATCTGTACATGTTTCATCTGGACGGTATGGTTTCAAATTGGATGGGGAGCCACATGTTTAGATTCCTGCATTGTAGGGCGTTGGACTAGATGACCCCTGGAGAGCCTTCCAACTCTACAATTCCATGATTCTATGTATGCCAGTTTCCAAGCTGCTTCTCCCACCATAATCCAGAGTGGTGGGGAAATCAATATCCTCTTCATTTTGGTAAGATGAACCACACAACAAGCGATGCATTAATGATTGGCTAGTTTACCTCAAACTGACCTTGTCTAATTCAGGTTTCCCTCCTCCAACAACGACAAAAAGCAACCCTGACTTGCAATGTTGAAAAATCACAAATCCTCAACTAATTCCATATCTATCAGATTAGACACAGACGTCATCTGTTCAGTCCACCCAAAGTTCAAACTGGTGGAAAACCGAACTTAATCCAGCAGATTATAGTTTTGCATGCCAACATCAAACCTTCATTTGAAAAGAGATATTTATATGCAGTGGGGAATATACAAATAAATTGCTGTTTTGACATCCCCTCCTCCATGGACTAGCAATGCCACAAATGTCTAGGGAGAGCAAATGGTAAAGGAATCAAAACCATATTAAGAATTTCATCTACTGTTCTCAAACTCCAAATCTACTATTTGAGGGCTAGAACACACACACACACACACACACACACACACACACACACACACACACACACACACAAATGCATACCTTATTGGTAAATGTGTGAATTGACATCAGGTGAGGATAGGGCCCAGGGAAGAAAGCCAAGAAGGGGAGCAACATTGGCAGATGTGGTAAGGAACAGTGATAGTGCAAAATAACACCGAAAGCCCTTTCAGTAATTGTAATGATTTTGCACCTAGGTATTAGGACCAACAAATTCACCAATAAAAGATGGAAATCTATAAAGTAATCAAAATAGAGACAACATTTGTTATGTAAAAGTCATTATCATTTCCATATTTATTTATTTATTTTGGTGAGCCAGTCTCCAGTAATTAATGTGTTCAAAGGTTGATGGCAGCAAATAATGCAATGAAAAATAAATATAATCTAGTTTTGTGGATTTCTGTGGAGAATTAAAGCATAGGGGGAGGCAAAAGTAGACATGGGGGCGGGGGGAGGCAAAACTAGACAAGGGTAAAATGCACTTTTGTCCTATTCCAAATAGGCTCAGTCTTTCCAAGCCTTTTTGGAAATTCCTGGGACTGAACTCTGCTTTCCCCCAATAATTTCCCAAAGCTCAGAAATGTCCATCTGGGGAAAGTCAGCCACTGCCATCAGCAGAGAATTAACCACAAAAATGTTAAATATTTTATGGTCATGGCACAGATAAGAGAGTGACCAGGATCCAGGAAGGAAAGCACAGTGCAAGTAAACATTTTAAAATATCATGCAACTTGAACTTTTAAAATAGGTAGGAGGAATACAAGATGAATAATAAAAGAATTCTGTAATTCTGCACTTGTTTGCAGACTGAATTTTGTACGCTGACTCAGTGGCTGTAACATGATGTTACTGTCATAACAGCAAAAGAATGTATCTAGGAACTGATGCCACTTGTCAGCCCAGGAAATTGAAAATAGTACAATTGATGGGTGCCTCACTTTAACAGCTTTGTATTCTTTATTTTGTTTAAGTTGAGACAGCAGTGTTGTTATCTGAAAATGGAGTTTTAAAATACTATTAAGTGCATGTAGTTTGGGGAAATAATGCCAAAACTACATTTTATCAATATCCTCAAAACGATTCAGATCTTCCACACACAGAGAAGGCTTTTCAATCCTTCCTACCTGGATATTTCTTTACTTGTTTCATATACCCTCAAGGTTTCCCCCCCTAAAAATTATTACATAGGTGAAATTTGGATGTCGCACTAAAGCACATTTTAGAATGAAGAGACCAAGCCCCATTGAATGTGGGATTCATACACTCCCACTCCTCTCCTGCCATTCAAAAAACATTGAGCAGCTTTTGTTTCCATTTTTTGATTCACCATGGCTTATCACATCACCTGAATCTGGATATAATATGCTTCATTTTTAGCTATGTTTAATTAAAACAAGTCAGCTTCAAACCACAGCAAGATTCTTTCAACTAGCCATACTTAAGAATATGCACAGTTTTGAGTTCATGCAACAAACTAAATTGTGGTCAATCTGAAATAGAAGTGGAAGCTTCCCAACTTCTCCGGAGGTTGCACAAACAGGGTTTGTTTGAAGTGACCCAAACTCAAACACAGATATGCCCTAAGGATGAGTCATGTGTAAACAGTGCTAGTGTCTGTGATTGGTTGGAAGATCAAGAGCTGACATGTGTTGATGATGGGAGCATCCAAGGGAATGAATGACTGAAGAAAGTATTCAACACAGAAGTGTATTGGGAATTCAACGCCACACAGGAATGTCACTAGGCACCCTGTAATTCCAATTACCATTTGTATACTGTACAAGAGGGCACTCCAGCACCAGCTATCTGAACCCAACAAACAGGCTTCACCAACAGGGATCCAAGGAAGAAGTCGGGGTGCCTGCCAAATTGGGAGGAGCCACATCATCTGTTACGTTAACAGCCAAAGAGCTATGTTCACCAATATCTCAAATGGCATACTCTTCACCTGAGGAATTTGGGTGCATGAGGAATTTTGGGTGGGTGAGCCAAGCAAAGTTATCCTATAACTGTAGCAGGTAGAAGAATATGGAGAAGGAATAAGGCCCAGGAGTAGGAAGCTATTACCTTGTAATAATGTTTTAACATGGAAACAGGAGGGGCTTCCTTGGGGGCAGTGAGATATCACATATGGGAAATTGTGCACAACAGCAAGGCAAGGAGTGATGAGTTAATCTATGCAGCTGCTGGTGATGGGAGCTAATCTTAGCTTAACTCTACAGCTGTTCTTCAGGATTCACTATAGTCCATTAGGCTCAAGTATGAAGCAGAGTAACTGAGGGGCAAACACCACATGGAAAGCCAAATCAGTTCCTCAGGTGAGCTGATTAAGTAAAGTGGCCTTTTGCCCCATCGTGGCTGGTACCATTTAAACTGATACAACTCTGTAAATAACAATTGTCAAAGGTTGTGAGAGTTTCTCCCAGTACTGGAGCCTACCTGTTCCTTGCTGCCTGAAAAGGACAGGGTGATTTTTAGGGACTAGGAAATCTGGGAGCAGTAGAATTGGAGAAGCAAAGATCACAGGTAGGGCTGAATCAGTATAAGAACTGAAAAAGTTCTCTGAAACGTCTCTGAAGTGGAACCATAAACAGAAAGAAAGCCAGTGTAATGATTTAAGGAAGGACATCACTTGCTCAGGAAAACAAGAAACAAGACTGATTTAGTAGCAGAATGCTAGACAGATGATCAAGTTGTGAAAACAGAAGAGTGTGGTAGACTAGATGAGTGACTATCAAAGCTTGAATCAGACTTTTTGTTCACGGGATTGAAAGCATTTTTCAGGGAGACACATAATGGGCTCCAAAACCAGCACTATAACAAGTATTGGACTGGTCCAATAATCAAATACATCTCTTAGCTTAGGGCTGCCATATGTCCGGAATTTTCTGGACATAGCCGGGATTCGTCCTTCGAAACCAGTGTCCAGCCCTAACTCATTTCTGAGTACAGTGGAACCTCGGGTTGCAGATGTAATCCGTGACGGAGGCACATCCGTAACCCACAGCATTTGGATCCTGAAGCACCGCGTCTGCACAGGCGCCGGCACGATTTGGCGCTTCTGTGCATGCAGTGAAGCCCGGAAGTAATCCATTACGGTACTTCCGGGATTCCCGCGGTCCGCAACCCCAAAACACGTAACCTGAAGCGTCCGTAACATGAGGTATGGCTGTACTTGAAATGGTTATACAGCAGCAACTAATGCTTGGCAGCAGTAACTGCTGCAAAACTGCTTGAAGTCATTAGTGCTGGCACGGAGGAATGTGCTGTAAAACACACTGTTGGAAAATGCAGTAGTACAACCATTTTTCTTTAACGAAATGGACATTTGAAGAAAAGTGAGGCCTACATGTTCTTATGACTTTCAGAGCCAGCAATGCCTTCCTCACTAATATGAATGGAAGAAGCAGACTATTTGAACAAACAACTGTCCTCACACTTTTTAAAAAAATGTTGTAAGTGTGTGTTGGGCATTGAGAAAACATCAGGGTGCATGTATAAAACCTTGCAAAACTTTGCTTTGATTATACTACAAAGCAGAAAATGCAAAGTGAGCTACTGTGAAGAAATTACGAACCAAAACCCCCCCTCCAAACCACGAGCTCCCCTAAGCAATTTCTTCAAAACCTAATTACTAGTTTTGCTTTTTTTAAAATGGGACTTGTACGTGTGTTGTTAACACAGGCTTGTTTGTAAAAAGAAAGGAAAATAACCAAAATCATTAAGGAAAGTAACATTAGGTTATATATCCATAGATTAAATAGATGGAGCTGTATGTCACAAATCCTAGATAGATAGATGTTGACCTCCTGCAATATCTGTAATGTTACATTTAATGCTGATTCTTTAATATAAAAATTGATCATACAAATCTGTGTTTTCCTTCCACCATCATGAAAACTTCTGCTTTAAAACTTCATCATACAATAAAGAAGATGGATGGAATCATTCGCCATCTGCTTAAGCAAATACACTTAAAGATGCTTCCACAAGTGTGATTAAGTGACAGCAGATCTAGGAGCAAAGAGTACTCAGATTTCAAAATGATGATTGTACAGCTGTAGCCTGCATCATTAGGGAGCCATAAAATTTTATGATCCATTTGGATGGCAAGGACCTTTGTTGCAGATTTGGTGGAATGGGCAAATCAAGAAATGATCCATTTAGCAGTTGTGAATTTAGGAAAGGCCAATAAAATAAGATCCTGTACTATTGTCACCATGTACCACTGCCTAAGTTGGTTTCGTGATTTTTCACTAGTTTACTATTTCTTTTTCCTGCCGGAGCCATATTTTCTCAATGCATTATCGGTGCAAACCGCTGTGCACTTGTTTCAGCCAATCCTGGACTGAATCAGGCTAATTCAGGCTGATCTGTCTAGATTGTGTAAAGGCAGCTACAAATCGCTACAGAGTGGGCTGGGTCAGCGCAAATAAATATGTAGCAATTAGTGCTGATCTGTGGCTCAGAACAGTTTCTCTGGAATCTAGACAGACTGCCTCCAAACTGTTGCAATTAGTATTAATTTAACCACCACATAAAGAGTATGTCAAGATGGGGAGGAGGAGAGATGCTTATTGAGAGCTGCAGGTCTAGGATCTCACCCCACGCAGCTGACCTATCACAGTGCTTACAGGGGGGGGATTGGAGATGCATTAATTCAGAACTCTCTTAAGTTCTTTCTCTTAGAAACAGTTTAGTGGAGTTTGGTGGCATTTGTGCAGCCTGTTTTGTTTCCCTCACAGTCTATATATACCTGTTTGAATGATTTTTACAATTTCCCAATCAATCTCAGTCCCACCTTAGCGCACCCTGTCCAATTTTGTCTCTAGGTTTCAAGTTAGGTTTGTTTAGCAATGTTCTGATTTCTGTGTCTGTCTTCATTAGCACTTTGTCATGTGTGTTCACACATAGGTATTGTGAGTACATTGTACACAGTGGGCAATCACCACCCATACAGTGTAATATCATTTACATCACTTGTTGTTGTTTTTTTTAAAAAAAGTATTTTTGAAGGGGGGGAGAGAACATTAAGGTAGTTAGCACACACACACTCCTAAAGCTACCTGTCTGCAAATTGGCAGGTTTAATCCCCTCTTTGAGCACTACCATGTCATTAAATTTCATGCTCCTATGAGAATCAGAGAGATATATAGCCGCTCCGTCAGCTTACCTCTCCTTTCTCTTAGCCAAAAACGCAAGGAGGGCTTTCCCACTCGCCAGAAGCTCAGCCCTGCCCTCGCCGGTCCTGGAAGGATCCTACAAAAAAAGTCCCATACGCCCAAAGACTCTGTGCCTGTTTATTGGGGGAAATAGGAAGCCCAGAGCATCTATTTTTTAGATGTCCCTTCTATGAAGAGGCCCATAGGGAGATCCTTGATTCCATGCTGGTGAGGCTAGCTGACCTCACAGAGAAGCAAATATACATCCTGCTCCTGTTAGGCAAAGATCAGAAGACAACCCGGACAGTCGCCAGATTCTGTGTTCAGATCTGCAGACATAGACCTTCTCCTGAGCAAAACTAGTTTGTTTGAAAGTCCTTAAACCCGGTTCCCCGAGCGACCCAGGGCAAGATCTCTGTGGCAGCTTATTTTAAAGTTATAGTATCTTTACGTTCACTGTACTTTTTAACATTACTTTTTATCGTTCTATAAAGTTTTATATGTATGTTTTGTCCTTTGCAATTGTTCCCTCAAATGTGTTCTAAAAGCTGGTCTCCGATCAAAATAAATTATTCACATTCACAATTCACATGCTCCTATGTGTGAATACCAAAATGTTATGGCCATTTGAATTTGAAAACATGTTAAGGTAGCTAGCATGAAAATGCCTAGCACTACCAGGGTTGATCACCTCCATAGGGGCTAGCATGCCTGCATATTTTCATAATGCTACATGAAAAAACCAATAATATTATGTCCATTTTGGTTTTCCAATTTGAGCCAATGGGATTTCCAAAGATTTCTTTTTCCGGGGCTATAAAATACAAACAATCAGGGGCAGGCTGGGCTGGATTAGGACTGGATTTGCCCTGGGTCCAATTCAGATTTGCACATCAGATCAGTGGGTCCGTACGCAGCCCTATAAAAACAAAACAATAAAATGCATAATACAAAATGCACTAAAACAATTAAAAGGGAGAGCTAAGAAAAGTTTACAAAGCCATGTGTGGTGATGTCAGCGGCAATATAGGCACACCAGTCTTAGTGAAATAAACATGGTTTTGCTTTCTGTCAGAAGATCATTAAGGAAAGAACCAAGCAGTTCTGCGACTTTGGTATCACATTTGAAAATGGCATCTGCCTCCATCAAACAATCCTCTTAAAGCAGTGAAGTACAGAGCATGCAGGAGATGGTGAATGTAGTATGTTGCTAGTTTCATGTGGGAGAAAGCTGTCCTTGAAGCAATCTGGCTACAAGACATTTAGGACTTTATAGGTAATAAATATATAGGGTCCCCTTTATAGGGTCCCCTTTATAGGGACCCAGGTGGCGCTGTGGGTTAAACCACTGAGCCTAGGGCTTGCTGATCAGAAGGTCGGTGGTTCGAATCCGTGTGACGGGGTGAGCTCCCGTTGCTTGGTCCCAGCTCCTGCCAACCTAGCAGTTCGAAAGCACGTCAAAGTGCAAGTAGATAAATAGGAACTGCTACAGTGGGAAGGTAAACGGCGTTTCCATGTGCTGCTCTGGTTTGCCAGGAGCAGCTTTGTCATACTGGCCACATGACCTGGAAGCTATACGCCAGCTCCCTCGGCCAATAATGCAAGATGAGCGTGCAACCCCAGAGTCGGTCACGACTGGACCTAATGGTCAGGGGTCCCTTTACCTTTACCTAGGTAATAACAAGGACTTCATATTTGGGACAGAACTGAATCAGCCACCAGGATAGATTTTTTTAAAAAATAACAAATTAAAGTAATATACTCTGAAAATTGCTGCCCTGCACATTTGCATCAAGGGCAGTTTCTTGACACATTTCAAAGGCATGCAGAGTCCATACCATTTAGTAACTTGTGCATTTAGGGGGACCCACCAGTCTGTGGTTTGAATATAGTCCCCAGCTGGATTTGATCTGGCCCTCTGCCCTGCTCCTGCATTCATTAGCTCTTCAATGGAAGTAGCTTAGAGGGGGGGAAAGGCTTTGGTGTTTTGCAACATATGCAATTGTAGGAAGATCAACAGGAAGATCAAAGCAGAGGGGACAATACTTACAGTCAGTCAGTGTGGTGGCTCTGCCAGTCATTAGCTATGGTTTGTCTCCCTGTCTTTCATCCTACCAATCCCAAAGAGCAGCAGCCACCATTGCCTAACATTTATTTACATATCTAGAGTTCACTGACATGTTTAATTTTCTGTGCATCAGACAAAGTGTGACAAAATACTGTAAGTTTCTGTACTAAGGAATATGATGTATAGGAATATGAGCAATCTGTGTTCCATTATTCATTAGTTTTGCTTCCCCCACTCCCTACCTATTAAACATTTTCAACAACATTCACATTCAACAACAAAAGCAGACACACCATAAGCTCTTAACAGATTGGAAACAAGTACCCTGCTGCTTTAGGCTGACATCAGCAGATTTTCACACAAAAAATGTTTGTGTGTTTTCGCCCTCTAGACAATCAAAATCCTGGTCTCTAAATATTTCTGCCACCTACTCCAGCTTCCAGAGAAACAAAGTTTTTTTTCTTCATTTTCATTCTTTTCTTTTTTCTTTTTAAAAAGCAAATATACAGTTTGAAACTTAATTGCCAGGACCTTAATAAAGATGAATAATAATAATAATAATAATAATAATAATAATAATAATAATAATAATAATAATAATAAAAAGTCCAAACCCAAACTATAGTGAATGAAGGTTTCACAAGGTCCTGCCTGAATCACTTTTATTTCCTGGGGCACCCTTTTTTAATCTAGTTATAGGGCAATATTTTTTGTTTCATTTGTTTCTCTTATGTGCTTTCAACAGCTTCAAATTAAATCAATGTTATCATTATAGAAGAACAGAAAGCCTGTGGATCTAATTAGTTCTCCTTATTGGCCCAATTTGTTATCAATTTCATTAAATACAGACTTCAAGAGAAAAGGCTGGGACACATTTGCAAAGAACATTATCTTGAGAAATGTTTTCCTAGCCTTCAACAACAGCTGAACTTGAAATGAAGATTAATAAAGGAGATGTGTGACTGATTTGCAGTCAGGTGGCATTTCCTTCTTATTCGTCATATAAGTAAGACAAAGGGCCATAAATCCAAAGAGAGTTAACATTCTTGCACTTTATGAACCTAACATTCAAATGCCAGTTAAAACTTGAGTTATTTAAGCCAGTTTAGTCCAGTTACCTTTGGTGGAATTAAATAAAAGGAGTGTTCCTGTGTCTTCAAATATTCAGTGAGCAATAGATTTAAAAGCATATACAGTGGTACCTTTACTTACGAATGTTTCTACTTACGAATGTTTCTACTTAGGAATGGAGCTCTGTCCGCCATCTTGGATGCGGTTTAGATAGGATTTTTTCTACTTACGAATTTTTAGATAGGATTTTTTCGACTTACAATTTTTTTCTCCCAATGCATTCCTATGGGATTCGACTTACAATTTTTTTTCTACTTACAAATGTGCGTTTGGAACACATTAAATTCGTAAGTAGAGGTACCACTATAAAGAATTCAGAAAGAACCATGGAAGTTCACTGCCACTATGCCATAATGTTCAAGCAATTCAGATACTTCTCTTAGAACCCTAAAATCACACTCCAACTTGCAGAAAGTCTTCCATGTGACAACAGTCATTCATAGAAGCATGCACCATGTTGCATGATGCTGTGATACAAGAAGCAGCAAAAAACCCTGTTACTCATGTGATGCTTCCAAGATTCATTTTGTGTTACAGATGTGCAGAAAAATGAAAGATACTTCAAATTCTCATACAACAGCCATGAAATTTCATTTGAGTTTATACTGTTAGATTTGTAACTTGCCGAGTAAATTGTGCCTTATTATGAGGTCAGTTTGCGCATCTCTAAGCAATGATATTGAAAGATAAGGAGTTATTTACTTTTCGTCTCTTTTATTACTATATAGTTTACAACTGGGTCCTGCCACAATAGGTTATATTGTAAGAAACATTTGTCTGTTCATATTTCAAGACAGCATAAAACAGGTTCCTTGTACAGTTGTACCTCGGTTTATGAACACAATTGGTTCCGGAAGTCTGTTCATAAACTGAAGCGTTCATAAACTGAAGCGAACTTTCCCATTGAAAGTAATGGAAAGTGGATTAATCTGTTCCAGACGGTCCGTGGAGTATTTAAACTGAAGCGTTCATAAACTGAAGCGAACTTTCCCATTGAAAGTAATGGAAAGTGGATTAATCCGCTCCAGACGGGTCCACAGAGTACTCAACCTGAAGCGTACTTAACCCGAAGCATAGGTGTAATTGGTTCCAGAAGTCTGTTCATCAACTGAAGCGGACTTTCCCATTGAAAGTAATGGAAAGTGAATTAATCCGTTCCAGATGGGTCCGTGGCATTCGTAAACCGAAAATTCGTAAACCGAGGTGTTCATAAACCGAGGTTCCACTGTAATGCTATTCAGGCCTCTTGTGGTGGGGGGTTGGGTTGAGTTTGAGGAACAGAAAATGCATGAGGGACACCTTTCCCCTATCCCTCACAAGGCTTGTTGTGGTGACTGCTGATAATGTTTTCTTGAGAAGTACAAACAAAGATGGTTTAAATTAATGTGTTTGGCCAATATTTGTCCACTGGAGCCCAAACAGAATTTGTCTCTACAAAGAAATGCATGTCCAGTTTCTTCTATCCCTATTCAGCAGTTCAGCTACCAACCACTGAGAAGCAAAGTATGCATTTATGTTATAATAAAATAATAAAAAAATCAATTACAATGATTAAAACACTAACGGCATTCAATATAGAGTAGTCATGTCTATTTAACCTTCAATAAGGATCATGCTGTCTTTTATCCAGATACAAGGTATAATAAAGAGCGCTTCTATTAAAAATGAAGTAAGAACAATGGGCACACCAAACATCAAAGCAAGTAGAAGATTAATGTGTGATTAGCGAAGGGAACTGGACATGATTAAGGAGTAACTGATAAACAGTGTACTGTAGTTGACATATATGTGGATCACAAAAAAAAATTAAAGATAAAGTATCACAGCTTGGTATCACAGATTAGTAGTATCACATGTGCTTTGCAGGCAAAATGTCCCTGATTCAATCCATTGCATTTTCAGGTAGGGCTTGGAACGTCCCCAGTCTGAAAACTGGCCAGTCAGATAATACCAAGCTAGTTAGAAAAATGATCTATAAGGCAGCACCCTATGTTACTTTCCCACCGACATTTCTTCACTATCTGCATTGTATTTCCTTTGCATTGAAATGAATGGGGTGAAATAACATAATGGCAATGTAATTAATTATGTAACTTACGTAAGTAATATAATATTGCCACAATGGATAGTGATATGAATAGTGTAGTTTGGGGCAGAAGACCAACTGCAGTGGAACTGAAACATTGCTGGGTGTGACAAAGACAAGGCGGAGGGGAAATGATTTTTTTCTTATATCCCTATTTGGCAGGAACCAAAAGAAGCCAACCTAAATTATATTGGGTGTCTGTGGAGTTATTACAGTACCAACAAGCAATCACTGAAACTGCCCTGCCTGTCACTGCATACCCTACTACTACCCCCAAATCAAAGAGTTTGTAAAAGGAAGGTGGGTTTCACTTTTAAGGCTTACTTTCTGGGATGCTGCTTCAGAACTCATTTCCAAATAAAGTTAATAATAATCCCCTCTGCTATCTGAGAGTGGTTTCAGTGTGTGAAGGGAGAGACAAAACTCCCACAACTATCCACTTTATTCTATGCACACAACCTGACCTTGCTCCTAAGATACTATTTTGTAGTAGAGTTCATATCGTAAGTTTGAAGCACAGTAATTATCTGCTTTCAGATTCCCCAGGAATCATCATCTCTGCTTGGTCACTTGAGTACCAGCTTTCAGTTTGGGGTCTTTAGTTTATCAATTTCAATACCCTTGTTGAGTGAGATAAAAGGATGTTTAATTATGAGGAATGGGGTATGTGGAATAAGCTTGTGCTTCCTAATATTTTGACCTAGAGATTCCCAATACATTTTGTTATAACGTAAGAATTTTGACTGAGTTAGAAGTCTCATTCTCCATCGCTCCATGTTGCACTGACAACACCTTGCATGTTGCTACTTGGGAACTTGCTTGACATTTAGAAACCAAATTCACACGACCCCTTCTGTATGTATTAGGAAGGCCCTGTTTCATAAATTGAGAGAGCATAGATCCAGCAGAACTGCTTAAATTAAATTAAATTAATTGAACTGAAGTGTGGGAGGTAATTTTTCAAAATCTTCCTTCCTCTGGAATCTCTGGAGATTGTTCCAGAAAGTTACCAGTGTTCTGGAGCAGATCTGAGGGTTAAAGTGGAACAGGGAGCCAAGATCCAAGAGTGCCCCAACATATGAGTGGAAATCCGCTCATGGAACTCTAAGATTTTATATTAAAATTAATTGCCAATCACAGACTAAAGTTATTTTGGTCCCTTTAAAATACTGATACATTAAAGGTCAAGGTGCAAAATTATCCTTTCTTATCTACAGAAGTATCATCCTTTAGCAAAGAGTAACATCTTTTAACACAGAACTACACTGAGCATTTTTGCTATTTATTATTGTACAAATATTTCTTACCAGTCACTGTTGAGATTACTTTCAGAAATATTCATATTTTTATATGGATGTTGTTCCTTTCCCATTCATTATATTTGAGGCAATCTGACCTTGTGTGATCTCTTTTGTAGCTTCATATATTGTCTGCATACTAATCTATAATTTTCAGTCTCCAAAGCAACTACTTGTGTGCATCTTTTCTGTCGTGTAAGAGAGATAAGATGCCCTGTCAAAGACTCAACAGCTTAAAGCAATGAAGAAAGAAATACACCCCCTACTTACTGCTATCTGATATTTTAGACTATATGTCTACTACAAGAGTAACATGAAAAGGAGATTCCCTTATTTCCAAACCATTTTAAAACATTATCTGAAGCATTTGAGCATAAATCAGGCATAATGTGTACATATAACTATAATTACGCCTCACTATAATTATGTGACCAAAGTCCCTATGGTTAAGAAACTGATGTCAGCTGCATTTTACAAAATAGTAAGACTGCACATATTCACATTTAGGCTATGTTACTCTTGCTTTACCATGCAGCATCATTATGCAGAATTCCTTTGAAGGCAACTACTAATATACATTTTTGCCACCCTATAAGTGTCACCATCTGTCCTGCTTTCTACCTACTGTCCTGGCACCTGCTACTTTGTACAGCTGGCTGCTACCACTCTCCCTGTCACCTGCCAACTCTGAAGATTCCCACTGCCATGCCTACTCCGTCATCCTCTTCAAATCATTACAAAATCTTCAAGGCAATGAAATGAGGCATGAAAACACTTTCACTGCATTGAAAGTTCTCATTTGCCATGTGTGACAGGATATAACCAAAGAAAACAAGAAAAAATATTTCTTCCCACCAGGAGTGATGCCCTTTCGTTTTGTTTCTTGGGTTTCTTCTAGTCCCAGCGACTTGAGAATAATGTTGCAATTCAGTTGCTAGATAACCTGATAACCGTATATTTGGCAGTCAGTATATATATCCCTACCATTTTTCTCTTAGGACTTGCTGATAAGAAGGTTGGCGGTTCGAATCCCCGCAACGGTCCCTGCTCCTGCCAACCAAGCAGTTCAAAAGCACGAAGTGCAAGTAGATAAATAGGTACCACTCCAGCGGGAAGGTAAACAGCGTTTCTGTGCACTGTTCTGGTTCGCCAGAAGCAGCTTGGTCATGCTGGCCACTTGACCCAGAAGCTGTACGCCGGCTCCAGAGTCAACCGTGACTGGACCTAACAGTCAGGGGTCCCTTTAACTTTATATATATCCCTACCATCAGGGTCGTCTCAAGCATGTTAGGTGCCCTGGCGCCATGGTGCGGAGATCGCTCCGGCACCCTCGTCCTGGTGGGTGGGCGCAGCGCGCCGCGTGGCACCGCCTGCCAGCCCGGCGCCCTGGCACCCCACACCACCTAGCCTACCCCTAGAGCCAGCCCTGCCTACCATTTTTCTCACAGGAGTCCAGAGCAGCATACACATACCGGTAATTATTAAAATCATCGAATTAAAACTGATGCCAAGCTACATACCTGATGGGGAATGCAACCCCATCTAGAAGAGGTCACTTGCCTAATTCCAGGACTCAAGAGCCACATATCCACAGTACCACAGTACCTCCGCAGTCTTATCAAGATTTAGCTTACTGGACTAGCTCCTGAACAGCTTCTTCTGATTCAGAAGGAATTGCGAGATAGAGCTGCATATCATCAACATCCTGAAAACGCCTCTGTCCAAATACTCTGCCCCAATGATAGGAGCATAACCACTACAGCTTGGTACCTTCCAGTATCAATCCAGCAAGCAGCAAGATACCATGATTAATGGTATCAAAGACTGACAAGTGGTCAAGAAGAGTCAACAAGGGAGCTCTCCCCATAAAGGTCACCAATCAGGGCAACCCAGGCTGTTTTGGTGCTAGAACCAGGCCTGAAGCTAGACTGAGATGGGACCACTGGTCCAGTTAGCTAGGGATGATGGAAGTTGTAGTCCAAAACAGCTGGAGACCCAGGTTTGGGATAACCTGGTCTAGATAATCCATTATATTCATACATATATTCAGTCAGTCAGTTCCCACTCTCTCTAGGTGCTTCCAGATGGGGGCCTTAATTTGCAAAAGGGTCACTGAGTTATTGCCAACAAGATGTCGTTGTTATACTTACTTGATTTCCCCAGGAAAGGGTAAACCTGGATTAAATGGAAGGAAATGTTGGGGGAGGGAATAAGGGCTGGCAGTTTGATGACAACAATGTCATTTAGCTTCTGCACAAAACTGCACAACTTGTGTGCGTAAGGAAACACCTTTAATTGTGTTGCCCAAGAAAAGGATATTTATTACTGGCAAGTAGTTATCAAACAGCTGAGGGTTCTGGGAGGGGCTTTTTAAAGAATGGGCATGTTTCCTTCATAGTGGCAGACACCCCTCCCACAGTATTTGAGTTGGACTTGGTCTCTATGAACTTCTATTTCTGTTCTCACTTACCCTTCTCTGCAGGGAAGAAGCATAACATACATATATATATATATACGCCTATTAGAAAATCTTTGTCACAACGTCTGCATCATCAAGGGGAACAGAGAATATAAAATCGTTTGATAATTTGTGTTTCCAACGCTACTTTAGAGGGGCAGGCCCTAGGCAGATGGAAAAAACAAAAACAAAAAAGTGTGTAAAATTTCCACAATAAGGACGTGAATCAGCAGGGCTACAGACTGTGCAATTTACACACCTTGACTGAAGTCTCTTTAACTGCCAGCCATGAATTTCCTCCTAGTTACCACACAATGTGCAATGCCTAATGACATCACTGCCCACTTTCACAGTTTATTGTTACACAGAAAAGAAGTTCAGTTCCCAAGATAAAGGACAATTCTGAGCTTCTGAATGCAGAAGCTAGCCATCCGTTCATGCTGACAGGACATACAGTTAAGGACACTGTCAGAATCAGAGTGGAACATTTTCTAAATCATTTGCAATCGCCACCCACAGCGGGTTTTTAATGGCATGTTGGCACCAATCAACAGCATGTTGTTTATTACTGTCATCAAACAATTCTCTGTTCTCTCACTTGACCAGCCTGCAACAGTGCTGGGCAGAAGGAGATGGCTGAAAACCAGCTGAAGTAATGGCCAAGGTGGCTTCTGAACACACTCAAAGATCTGTCTTTCCAGTTAACTCAAAAAAGGCAGAAGCTTTGTGGTTCATCTGTTTAGACATCCCTACAAACTACCAGCATGGTGTAGTGGTTAAAGTGCTGGACTAGGACTTGGGAGACCAGGATTCAAATCCCCCTTCATCCAGGAACACCACTGAGTGACATTGAGCTAGTCACTATCTACCTGCCACCACTACAGTATTGTGGTGGTCAATGAGAACAGAATCCCATTTCATATCTCCATAGGAAAAGCCTAGCAATGAGAAGCAGTTGCAAAAGTACCAAAACAGTGTCCCTGGAACTTACGGTATAACACATTCTGTTCTCTAAGTTTACTTGCGAATGAGGACATCACAAATACCTGTCTCTGCTCTTCAGTTACTGAATGTTACGTCCTCCCCTGAAATTTTGTTCAGACTCATCATCTGACGACAGCATTACAAAATATTGAGAGTAAATAAATGATTACAGAACAAAAAACACAGAGGGAGATTTACTAATGTACCTGCAGCATGGAATGAAGGGAGAGAGCACTAAACGGGTTGAAACGCTTCATCTCTCTTAGCTGAGATGTGAAAATTGTGGTTTTATGTATTTTGTGTAGTTTACTTTTTTTCAGCTTTCCACCATGAAATGAAACAGGACAGCATATTGAAATGTACACATATGGTTGGCAGCATCTAACAAGCTCATCACTAGATTAGCTCATGGTTCATGTCCTCTCACTGTTCTACAAGCCAGCAAAAAGTATAAGAAAATATGTTGTACAACAGCAAAGAACAATCAAGAAGACCTAGCTGGTTTAGAATCTCCCTTATCTTGATGGATGTGGTCTGTGACTGAGTTCCTCATTGAGCTGAGTCTGCACAGGAAGAATTCAGGTCAGACACCAGGGAAAGACAAGGAAGCAATTTATCCTTTTTCCCTGCCTCAGACACACAATTTGTGTGCTTTTACAAGTGAGGAGAAGAGTCACTTCCTTTATTTTTGGAGGAGGGGGGGCAGGGTAGAAGAAAGAAAGTGACAAAATAATAAGCGGGAAGCAAGTTTCCAAATTAAATTCCCCATGGTCGTATCTGTGCGTACTTTATCAACACACAGGAACATATGACAGACACATTGTGGTCCTCTTTTATGTATGTTAGTTAAGCCTGACTGGTGGCCTGCCATAGAGCCAATGCAAAAGCACTTTCCTGAGAAGTTTTGGCTAAAGTTCTCTGTCAAGTAACAGTTAAAACAGGAAATATGACAATCTCTGAAAAGTAGTACTTACATAGCTTTAAAAGGTGTAGTATGACTCCAGATAAACCATTTATTTTCTGGTTAAATTCTAATTTAAAGGTAAAACTGCTGACCTTCTGATCAGCAAGCCCAAGAGGCTCAGTGGTTTAGACCACAGCACCACCCGCGTCCCTTTTAAATTCTAGTATACAGTGGTTTCAAATATGGTATCCCAAGATATCTGTGCAACAGAATTTCCCTTCACTGTCTCTTCTCCCAGCACACCCCTGAACCCTGCCCCAAATCTGCTCCTTACCCCAAAAGAGACTAACAGGGTGCAGGGGTAAAGAAAGGGAGAGGAAGTTCCACTGCCAAGCCATAAATCTTCACAGTAATGGAATTTCTCTGTTGGATACTGCCCATAATATTTAAATTACGGGTATTTTTACAGTCAGATATTATAATCCAACCATAATAATGCTGCAAAATGTCATGATCCAAATCAGATTCTGTTCAAGCTCTATGAAAAAAAAATACATTTTGATAGGCATAATGAACACTCCTGTTATTATGAACTACTATAGCCAATAGCTAAGCTGCCATTTCTGAGATTCCAGTTGATATGTACAGACAAATTGGGTCACTTACTAAAGAACAAACCGTGAGGTTCCATTGCTTAGAGTGCCACTACTTTGTGGTAGGGATTCAAATGCAAACTGGAAATTTAGGTTTCCACAATTAAAGTGAAGTAGAACATGCTGTTGTCCTGGGCACAACTTTATTAAACAAAAAACAAAAAACTTTTTTGCAGTTAGGACACTGTTGGGGAAATGCATGGGAAATGATGGGATAATTGAATGATTAACCAGTACACACACACACACACACACACACACACACACACACACACACACTGCAAGCAAATCAGGATGACTGTTCATTGTTGTATAACTATCCTGCAAGCAAAGTAGAACAAAGGTCCAATAAAGATCAGACATGCTCTAACCTCCATGTAAGCTTATTTGAAGGAAATCAGGAAGAAAGCACCATAAAAAGGTCATCTGGAGGAGCCATTATCCATTTTACTGTCAAATGTCAAAACACCCTGTTTTATTTTTAAAGGAGTATATAAGGAGAGGTAGACATCAAGCATGCAAAATTTCATCAGTATAATTAATTTCCCAATAACAGTGTCCATTAGTGGTCAGGCCAAACTACTGGTTCACTAGTAAATTAGCATGCATGAAGAACTCCCACGAATAGCTTGACGGGAGGGTGAGAAAGCACACTCTGTAGAGGATAAATGGTTCTTATCCAGGATGTTTAAATGCTTCCTCCAGTATCAGAAGATAAACAAGAAACAAGATGCTGTACAAGACAGGGCTTTGGTCTGAGACAGCAGAACTCAAATTCTGACAGCAGGCACTCTGGTCTGTGAATCTCAGCTATTTGCAGCAAAGGAGTTAAATGAAAAAGTTACATCGAGCAGAATGTAAATGCACATTAACAACATGTACAAGTGTTCCTGAGTTTAATTGTTCTGGTTGTCACATATGAGAGCATCCTTCAGTATAATGCAGAACCGCTAGTCTAATTTCAGCTCCCACACCTTTCACCCTTCCAATAATTATGCATTCTTCCTAAAATGCCATCCTATCAGCATCTATTTCACTTCCTTTGTTGCGTGACCTCCACAAGTCAAGTCAGTCAACTGTTATGCTAAACTTTTGAACTGAAATTACTATAGGCTCCCCCAAATGCAAAAGTTATTAGCAGGGCAGCAATTATGGAACGGAGAAAATGCAGTGCAATGGTCGCTGCATTTCTATTACACTGCAGAGATGAGCCAACAAAACAAAACAAAATTGCCTCATTTGTATTGCATTCATATTAAAAATGTAGGCTGGATTTTATTCCAATGCAAGCAGACTCTTATAAAACATCTTGTAGACCTCAAATTTAAAAGGCTCCATTATGTACTAACAGAACTGAAATTGTATCCATAACTTTAACTTCTTCCTTGGCGTTGGGCTTGCCAGAAATAAAAGCTCTGCCTCATGTACTGTATGAAATGCTCCTGTATGTGCGTTTTCTGCTTGGAAAAAGAGTGTCTTACCACATCTAACAGTTATTGCTAGATTAATCATTTCTCTGTGCTCACAGTGAGGGAACTTAAAGATCACTTAACAATACCAGCTTATGTCCCTCACCCCTATGGATAGACACTGAAAGGTACATGGGCTTAAAATGCAATTGAGGTGCAGGATCATGTCTATAATTGAACTCCATTGTCTACAGAGCACACATCTCTTAACAGAGCAGTTGAAATGGGCACAGCACTTCCAGAACCAAGTTAGGGGGAAATGAACTAAGCAGAAAGGCACAAATCAATGGTCAATACTTAAGCAAAACCTAACCAGTAACTCCATATGCATTTGATCAAAGTGAGATGAATTTATTATAATTCTTGAAGGCATTTTAACGAGCAGCATTGTATTCATGGTGAAGTGTATATGAAGAGGGGTTAGTTGTATGAGTTAAAGACACACATCCTTTTTAAAATATGGCTCCTCAGTTGGAAAGATCTTAAGTTCTGCATCACATACATGCTTGGATTTCACGGGTACTTCTCAAACCAGTATCAGAGAATAGCAACTCTATTGTAAAAATCTGTACATAAATTAGGTCTCAGAAATGGACCTGACTGAGAAGTTCAATCACTGTAAAATTGTCATGGGCTCTCATTTTCTGAATTTTCAGCACCCATTAGTTTTGTATTGTATTGACTTCAAAAGCCCTTAAGACTTCTCACAATCACATGAAACATTTTTTTTAAAAAAAATTATCAAAATGAACATTAATATTTGTCCCAACAGATAAAAAGAGTGAAAAGCAGAATCAAAACAGCAGTGAGAAACAAGATAGCAGCCAGGATCTTAAAATAATACAAAAGCTTTAGACAACAAGGCAAGATAGAATGGTAACTCAAAGATTGGGCCTCTAGCAGTAAGCTATACACATGCAGCCTCTGTAGTGGTTACATATTTCTCCATTAAAATCTGGAACTGCATTATTTTATCACAGTTTTATTCACCTCTTCAAACCAAGGTCATAGGAATCTTGGTTACAACGGTGTCAAAAGCCACGCTTGATCTATATTCCAAGGCTTCTCAGGAAAGACACAGAGAAAACTGGGCGTAGCTGAGACACATATCTAGGGGAAGATATTTTTGTCAGATTACCTTAAAGTGTCCTACCATTTCTTCACAATACACCGTGCAGAATTTTATCAGCACTCCAGCTGAATCAACTTCAAAATATGCAGCTGGCTAGAGTCTTCAAGGCATTGTCCAAACATGCTTACCTTTGAAGAAGCAGTCTTCGTTGTGAACGATGGTAATCTTTTGCTTTTTCAGGCAGGCGGCTCGGTGTACTTCACAGTGGTTTTCGTAGAATTCACCATCTGAGCCACACACAGGCTTGAAGTGAGGCTTGCAGTGCTCCATGCAGACACACTCTGCTTGCCCCGTTCCTCTGTTAACAACACAGTGCCTACCCAAACCACAATACTTGTTTTCACACGATCCAAGGGGAGCATCATGATTCACGTATCCTGGAGATAAAAAATAAGAAAACACCATCAGATTGTATGTCATCACCTGAGGATTACTGTCATACACAAAGTGGCTCAGCAATAATCAAAAACAATGAAGAAACAATTCTGGAAACTGGCATAGTCTACTGCATATCCATCTACTGCTACACAAGAGTAAGGGGGCAGAAATAGAAAAGGGTGGTATATACTGGGGTGGTCATCAACTAACCTTTACTCAGAGTAGACCCATTGCAATGAATGAATATTAGTTACATCCATTAATTTCAATAATGTCTATCAGAGTAAAAGTTAGTTGAATGCCACCACTGGAATTTGCAAGAAATTGTTTTGGAAAGCAGACTTGCTCAATGTGATAATTTCTGCAATTTTCCTGTCAATGAAAATTGCTTGTACACAATTCAAGTACTCAGGAGGTATATGCCCTGAATGGAAGAGGGGGAAAGGACCCAGCCATGGTACATGAAAATTTAAGATTCACTTAATGACATTTAATAGTGCTGATTAGCGGTGGCTTGTTCCTACTGAGCATGGTGGGGTGGAGCCCAGACAGCAGGTGGAGCCTGAGCCAATGACAAACAGAATCAACTGATTCTAATTTTGTCCCTATCCTTCTTTCCATTGATACTAAGGAGGCAGAACATTGGCAGGCAGTGCCAACACCACTTGGACTGGGGGTAAATAAGAACACAAGCTAAAGCCCATTCATTTCATTGGTGTGGCATATATAACTGGATGGAGGGCTGGAGTCTTAAATATGTATCGGGACATATACAAGGAAATAATTCATATTGCATCAGACCAATGATCCACTGAAAAGTGGTTCTTCACATGCTTCATTTAAAGGTCAAAGTCCTGCAAAAACCAGTTCTGTTCTTTCCTGCTACTCAAGCACTCTTCATTGGAAATTCCAAAGAGTGTTACCCAAACCAAACATGCCACAACTGAGTGAAATTCTTTAGGACTGTCATGTTCTCAGATTTTAGGTGCTGTCTTGGAAATTGGGTTTAACGTCCTGAGGGGCCGTGCCCAGATGTGCACCTTCAATGAAGGCCTCATCCTGGGATTCACTCCCCAAACCTCACAGGCCCTTCCCCAGGTCCTCACGCATGCATCATAGCATTTTTTTAAGTTCAACATTTGGAAACACAACAGCACCTATACCAATAAAAGTTATATGTGCATCTTATTTAAGTATCGACAGTTCTTGTAACTCAGGATCCCTCCAGAAGCCCTTCTTTTTATTGTGCCTCCTTGATCATTTGTACTCAGGGGCAGTTATAAGCAATCCTGCTTTCACTACTGTTCATACCTGCAAAAAAGGGGGGAGGGGGCTAACAGCTTTGTTTCCAACAGTGTTTATCCTTATCATCCTACTGAAATGTTGTAGCTTTTCATGTTTAGGGATAGGGGTCTTTTGTTGTGATATAGTGGGGTGTTGCTCCCGATAACAATAATGTGGTAGCATTGGGAAAGCATTGTAGAACAACATGTGGGTGGTTGACTGGATGAGGCATATTTTATTGCATTGCGGACAATATGATCAAGCTAGGGAGCTGTTGATTAAACCACTATGGGCAAATTGGCCAGGTCAATCTGAAGCCTACTATATCAAATATCTTCTGGACGACAAGTCCAATGATATCACCGTGGCCGTGGCAAAGTTTCTTTCAGTAGTCAGTAGATCAACATAAAGGTAAAGGTAAAGGGACCCCTGACCATTAGGTCTAGTCATGACCGACTCTGGGGTTGTGGCGCTCATATCGCATTATTGGCCAAGGGAGCCGGTGTACAGCTTCCAGGTCATGTGGCCAGCATGACAAAGCCGCTTCTGGAGAACCAGAACAGCACATGGAAACACCGTTCCCACTGTAGTGGTACCTATTTATCTACTTGCACTTTGACATGCTTTCGAACTGCTAGGTTGGCAAGAGCTGGGACCGAGTAACAGGAGCTCACCCCGTCATGGGGATTCGAACCACCGACCTTCTGATCGGCAAGCCCGAGGCTCTGTGGTTTAACCCATAGCACCACCCACATCAACATACCCATGACTAAACAAATAACGCTTCAGTCTCCCTTCCCTGGGGGGTTGTCTGTATGAATCTGTATTTTATTCTGAATCCATGTTATGGGTCATTGGACCGCAATAAAGATTTTATTATTATACATGTGGATGGTTCAGTATAAATTCATTGCTAGTTCACTATTACTGCATTAATGACATGTGGCAGAAAATAAATAAAAACCAATCTGGAAGGGACCTCATTCTGCTGAGGAGGGTGTGTGTTTGTGTTTGTAGAATTGGTTGTCATGCAATCTATTAAACTCTTTGAGACTTCTGAATGCTAGCCTACATACTATTTTATTCAAGGTTAATTAGCTCAGATTAGTTAAGGTAAAGTAAAGGTAAAGGTAAAACCCCTGACCATTAGGTCCAGTCGCGGATGACTCTGGTGTTGTGGCCAGCATGACTAAGCCGCTTCGGGCGAACCAGAGCAGCACATGGAAATGCTGTTTACCTTCCTGCTATAAAGGTAAAGGGCCCCCTGACCATCAGGTCTAGTCGTGTATGACTCTGGGGTTGCGGCGCTCATCTCGCTCTATTGGCCAAGGGAGCCAGTGTTTGTCCGCAGACAGCTTCCGGGTCATGTGGCCAGCATGACACAGCTGCTTCTGGCAAACCAGAGCAGCACACGGAAACACTGTTTACCTTCCCACCGGAGCGGTCCCTATTTATCTACTTCTATGTGAAAAGTATGATAAGAGTTCAGCCATCACCTACGGTACACGTGCGTCTTCGAAATAGATGGCCCAAATCATGTCTGGAATTGAGGTGCCAGATTGCTGTATTGCAAAGACCTTGAATATTACACTACATTTTCTATTTTTTAAAGGCTGTATGACAAGCACACAACAATAGTTTTTAAATTCAATTATTTAAGCATCTTCTCCCATGAAATCTTGCAGGAACTTCCATTATAAAAATGAAATATCTTTTATTATATTTCCTTATGGTTCACCATCTACACAAATTATGGACCGTTATATTATCAATCTACTGAAATAATTGGAGCTTGCAAGGAAAGGCAAAACAAAATAAATCCACTAAAATGCTAGATAATTTAAAGAATGTTTATTAATATTTCCCCAGTTAAAGCAGTGAAGTTAATTTGTATTGGAACGCTATAAAACAAACTAAATGTATCACTGCTCATCATTTATAAAGAGTGCCTAAGTTAATACCACATTCAATTTACTATCCTTTCCATCTACTGAAAACTATTAGAAGTCTTATTTCTGTAGTGGAATTAAAGTGTGCTAAAGAAGCTCTAGTGAATATGTTTAAGGGAGATTTTATTAGAAACACTTAACCATACTCCCTTCAGGTTTTATGGCTCCATAGCAATTCTGCCAATTTTATTTACATTCTTGTAATTTTAGCTATGGATACCTTTTTTATTTTGAGGTGTTTGATGACTTAATTATAAGTAGTAGCAGGAATTCTTCATTGTTTGTGAGGGGAGAAGGTCAACAAATTGCTAATTAGATCATATTGCGAGCTGCATAAACAAACCTCCAGGGATCAAAATTATGATAGCAGAATATTATTTTTATAGGTTTTCCCCATTTGTAGTGCATTTTAGTGGGCAATTATCCTTAAAGCTATGAAACCACAGCTTCTTGTTTAATGGGGATGAAATCAATGCATATACTAATTAGATCCTCCTAAACATATGTCATATGAAAGGGTTTTCTTCTGCCATTTGTTTTCTTAAAAAATGTACGCCTCTGACTATATATATCCAATGAGCCCCGATTTCAGCATCACAGTATTCCACATATGGGAGCCATCTGAACTTCTCAGTACCATATTAGTGCAATAAATAAATACCCACTTTATGTGTACTGCTTTTATTCCTATCCTCCCATGTTCCAGAAGCATTTATGTCACAGAGCAGGTTCCCCCCCCCCTCATGCTTGTAATGTTCAGCATGAAACAGAAAGTACTACTGGTGTATTACATAGCATGAGAGCAACTACTGCTTAGGTCTGTAAACTGGAGAGATCATCACTCAGCCAAACTGGCTCAAACCAAGGTGGTGAGTTTTTCTATTAAAGCAGTTGTCTCCTTGCAGAGCCTTCACTTTTGAACCCCCCCCCCCCCCCCCGAGATGATCATTAAGCCATCTCTCTCCTCATCTTGAGGATGGTAGTTGAAATCCTTCTATTCTGTATAGTTTTTAAAAGGGTGAGGGAGATTGCTGGGGTGTTGTTGCTTTTCCGCACAGATGATGATAATTACCTTCATTGCAGCAGATGTTGCAGCCTCTGAGTGTCTCTCTAGCCTAGCTGGACAGCAGTAGGAGCCAAGAAAGGGGGGGGGGCAGGGACAAGATCACCTCTTTTACACTCCAGATTCAACTTACTGTGAAACTAAGTTACTATGCTGCTCTATATAACCAATACTTCTGGAGTTAATTTATGATTGTACTGGAAACTACATTGACATCCCTTTGGAATAAGTGAACCCAAAGCAGGCCCTGAAATCCTACATATGATCCTGCAGAGTAAGTAAAATATATGTTGTTCACTGAGCCTGAGTTAAGGACTTCTAAAGTCCATTCATTCCCAAATGGAAACAAATGGGCTTTGAAGTGCTTAGCTTGGGCTCAGCTGTGAACCAGCAACTTGACAATGGGGCAAATCTGCTTGATTTTTGGCTTGTTGTATTCATTGTCTGATGGAGGTTGTCATGTTTTCATGTAAGAAAACAAGAAATATACTTTTAATCCTACCAGGATTTAATCAGAGTCTTTGGTCTACTTTGAGCTATGAGCCTAAGTGTAATTAGTCAGTTTTCAAACACACTAGAAGCCCTTAGGTTGCCAGTCAAAATTTGTTGGCTGAATCTATCTCACAAGGTTGTTCTGAGAATAAATGCTGCTCCAAAAGGTAGGAGTCAAATGTTGCAACTTGTAAAAATGCTACAATATATTTAGGATCCAAATGCTAGAACCAAAGCCTGCAGTTGGTGCACATTGAAAGCACCCTACAGCCCAATCCACAGCCCAGCTAATCCATAAATTGGAGGACTTTTAATAGAGAGGTTGTGTGACCCAACTGTTCACTGTGCACCAGCAAATACTGTACCAGATTAACCCCTTGCTAAATATTTCACTTTCTTTCCATTTGCCTGCAGAAATAACAAATATGATTTCAGAATTTGCATGAAGAAAAGCGTTGGTGATATCACAACTAGGAGTGGGGGAGAAATACAGTTTGGAATTCAACATCAACCTACCTAATCCATACTTCCCCAAATGATATGCAAATTGAAATACAGCCATTCTTTGAAATTGACGCGTCTCTGAATTTCGTGCTGCAGTTTTCAGAGCAATAATGTACACTAAATTGTGCATAGTAGGGGAAAGCATGTTTAAAATACAACTAGTGAAAAATATATACACAAATTAATTATATGAAGGGAAATGGATTGCAAAAAAGGAGCATGTTAAGCAAAACAAGGTGCATATTAGGAGAATTGCATACAAAAATGCTTGATTAATTTTCGTAAGGCCTATCTAAAATAAAAACAGGCAAATTAATGAGTATAATCACACATGAACAAGGCCAAAAGAGAATTTTGCCTGTACCTGCACTTATTTGACCAAGTCCATCACCACTAGCACTAGAGATGGCAGAAAGGCAGCTCAAAAATATTATTTTAATATTTCTCACAGTAGTAAATAATAAGCCATAATATTTACATAGGGCTTTTCCTCCTGTGAGCACTTCACACTTCAGCAATGCTTACCACAATTGCATAAGAGAAGCGAGTGTTATTATCCCAATATATATTGTAGATGGTGAGGTAGTACCGAAAACTTAGTTCATGGCCACACTGAGATTTGAACTGGGAAACTTCAAACTCATAGCTCACCTCTTATAACCACTGAGGTTCACCAGTTCTATAAATTGTAAGCTTAAAATGCACACTTTTTAAAAGCCTTGTATTGTCATGATCCTGTTTGTCCTGACAGGAAACCATAGGACTGTCATGTATGCATTTTACAATTTACAACACTAGCTTTCTTGGCTGGACTCATAAAATTGCTGCCTCGGCCTCTTTTGTCCTGGTGTTTTACTGGCTGCTTGGTAGCACTTTAATTTATCTATTAAAACATGCCGGGAAGACCCTTGAGGCAGCTAAGAATGCAATCTTGAAACAACACACAGCAATTTAAAGGAACAGTGGAGGCACAAGAAGAATACAAAGTCACTGCATGTAGTACCAAAAGCAGACCAATGCTGAGGGTAAATGCGAACCAAGTATCTGCTGAAACAACCACTCATTTGCTGCTCTCTCAGGTTCAAAGCATTTGTGGAAATAGCCATATCTGAATGTTAATTTTACTGGCTATAAGAACACAAGAATAGCCTGCTGGATCAGGCCAGTGGCTGATCTACTCCAGCATCCTGCTCTCACAGTGGCCAGCCAGGTGCCTGTGGGGAACCTGCAAGCGGGACCCAAGCACAAGACCATTTACCCCTCCTCCATTTTCTAGCAAGTGGGTTTCAGACGCATATTGCCACCAGCCATGGAAACAGAACATAGCCATCATGGCTAATAGCCTTGGACAGTCTTATCCTCCACGCATTTGTCTAATCCCTTATTTTAAAGCCAGCCATATCTTCAGTTTTATTTCCAATTCCTTTCCTAATGATCCCTAGCAAGGAAATTGCCATTTTCACAGCTGATGCATACTGTGTCGACATCTTCATCAAGCTTTTCACTACGAAACCACCACCCCCCTCCCAGGCCTGTTTCCTGGTCGCTGGTTCAGACCCCATAGGCATATATGCTGGTGACTTTCCAGTGTTGAACTGAAAAGTCTGAAGTGTAATTTTAAGCACATTCACCTGGAAATGTTCAGACCCTCCAAGTGTCCTGGTTTCTGATTTGATCCCGGAATGTCCCACTTTTGCTTAGGGTGTCCCTATTCTCATCGGAGAAATGTTGGAGGGTCTGCATGTTTACAGTCCTTTCCATGATCTAGAACAGTGTTTCCCAACCAGTGTGCCTCCAGATGTTTTGGGACTACAACTCCCATAATTCCTGACCACTGGTCTTGCTAGCTAGGGATGACGGGAGTTGTAGTCCCAAAACATCTGGAGGCACACTGGTTGAGAAACACTGATCTAGAACCCTCATCACTCAGGGTTCCTGATTTCCAGCTGAACTGTGCTTACAGTGTCCCTTCCGGCCTTCCCTCTCACTGCAGGAAGTTCAGGATGGAAGCAACAGGACTGACATGTGCAAGTATGATGAGGCTGGTGCCAGTATTCGCAGCCTCAACATGTAATTAGGTTTCCCTGTTCAGACAAAAACACATGAATCGGGCTAGTTTCATTTGCATATTGTGTGCCATACTTGAAAGGCTGCTCCTTAATCACTGTGATAAGTAGTTGGTAGGGAACTTCATATTATGTATGTTCTGGTACAAAAGCAAAGCTTCAGGATTGTGAAGAAAGTGTAAGACTCACTTTGGCTTGTCAAAGGAAAATGCCTTTTCGACTGCATGTTAGAAAGCTATGCTGTTGTTGCTGTGTTTTTTTTTAAAAAAAGTTTTATGTGAAGTTTCCGAAATAAATTTGAATGATACTAACATAAAATGCAATCCTAATATAAACAATTTTTTCTTCACTTACCCAAGAGCTGTTCTTATCCTCCCCTCCCCCCACCTTAATGGAAGTGAAATGGCCTTCTTGAGCACAGACATATTGAAAAAGCCAATAAGGATTTGATTGACAGTAGTTGTCCGATTAGTGTCCCTTTCTGAAAAGGGTTCTAAATATGACTCGCCTAAAGTGCTAAGTGAAGAATGGATGCATTCAGTCCTAGCAAAGTCTCCTTAGAAACACCAGGCTTTAAGCATAATAAAAACAGACAGCCAGGCCCACATTTTATGCTAATGTGCCATGAAGCTTTATTAATCTGACCTTTGGAGAGAAACGAGAAATAGAATAGTGGCCCGCCATAATTGTTAGCGGCAGCATTTTAGCAGTCTTTAATCTGCACTTCACTTTAATATCTGCTCCCAGTTATGGTATAAGCAGTAAGAGGACCTGACACGATGTGCAGCGTTCCCTTGCAGCAGGAGGAAACTGGTGGTTTCGAAGTCAAAAGGAATGCAGCCTAAGTAGATCATAAAACGAGTCACCCAACCCCTATGAAGAGACTGAGAAACACAAAATGAATGCCTTCCTTGTTTTGAGCATCTGCGCAATGAATGTACACTGCTGCAATTACAATATGCATGGAAGAGAAACGGAGACACACTCGCTGGATTTACAACCTCAAGGTAACGTGGATAGCTTTCAGCAGCTTGAGAGAGCAGATATATTGTGGCAGAGGTATAAGCAGCACTCCAAGGAATCAACATCTGATTATGCTGATCAGAAACAGGTTGGCCTAAGTACCATACAACACAATCACTGTAAGACTGATTACTTTAATTTCCAGCATGAAAATTCTGGAAAGAAAAACAGAAGAATGTGTTGGTTTTGGAAGTCATACAATGTATTATAGAAACATTGTTCCAAACATATGCTTATCATTTTTTTCCCTGAATCACAGGCAACGTTTGGGGGGTCAGGGTCCATATATAAATCTGGGAGAAAATATTGATTGGATCACAAAATAGCAATTTCAGAGAAGAACAACTGGAGAACCCCCCCCTTTAAAACACAAACATGCAACAACAACAACACCTTTCCACATACCTCAAAGTAAGCAAAACGCAAGAAAAACAGATAATTAATCAAACCGAAAGCCCAAAAATAAGCACTGTATACACACACCAAAACAGGCAAAACACATACACATAAACAACAGTAATAAAATGCAATAAAGCAGTAATAAAACAGCCTAAAATGCAAGTAAAACTCCTGGAACGTATCAAGCCGCATCCTTCTTTAGAAAGTCTTTTCTAAACAGATTTAGAGGAGGCTGGAAGATGAAGCATAGGCCTCCAGAAGCCCTTCATTCCTCACCCCCCACCCCGTGAAGCCTTTGAGACTACAGTGCATGGACCCCACATATACTCTGGGCAAAGGAAAGGAAGAGAGTGGAATGGGGGCCTGCATTTCATAAGCAGTGTGGTAGGAAAAAGTTGAAGAGCTTTTCCCTTTGCTTCATTTCTTCTTCCATCTTGCAAGTGGTTTTTCTTTTTTTTAAAAAAAAGGAAAGGGGGGAAAGGGGGCATCTGATGTATGTATTTGCATGTAATGTGTAGTTAATGCCTTCTATAAAATAAAGTGCAGACTTAGCTGTTGTCAAAGGAGGCTACATTTTCTATTTAGCTGCCTACACTTGGCCTGTTCTTTTATGATGCATTTCCATTTCCTTTCTTCCTTTTATCAATTTGCCTCTTTCATTTTTCCTCATTTGGTTATGTATGGCATCTCATTTATGCATGTACTTCTTAACTTGGCTTTTCTACAATCTCAGACTACTGCCTCTGACATTCCTGGAATAAGTATGTAAGAACAAATGAGAGTATAGTGGAACCTCGGGTTGCGAACGTGATCCATGCGGGAGGCATGTTCGCAACCCACAGCGCCGCGTCTGCACACGCGTGGGTTGCGATTCGGCATTTCTGCGCATGCGCGAGTGCCGAAACCCGGAAGTAACCCGTTCTGTAACTTCCGGGTTTGGCGTGGTGCACAACCCAAAAACGTGCAACCTGAAGCGTCTGTAACCCGAGGTAAAAGGTAAAGGGACCCCTGACCATTAGGTCTAGTTGTGACCGACTCTGGGGTTGTGGCGCTCATCTCACTCTATAGGCCGAGGGAGCCAGCGTACAGCTTCCAGGTCATGTGGCCAGCATGACTAAGCCGCTTCTGGAGAACCAGAGCAGCGCACGGAAACGCCGTTTACCTTCCCGCTGTAGCGGCCCCTATTTATCTACTTGCACTTTGAGGTGCTTTCAAACTGCTAGGTTGGCAGGAGCTGGAACCACGCAACGGGAGCTCAGCCCGTCGTGGGGATTCGAACCGCCTACCATCTGATCAGCAAGTCCTAGGCTCTGTGGTTTAACCCACAGCACCACCCGCGTCCCAACCCGAGGTAGCACTGTATATAAATGAGCATGCTTTTTTAAAGAAAAGACAAAGCTACATTGTGTGTACTTTTTGCTTTGATTGTTACCCAAAATATATCAAACTAACAGGCATTGCAGGGATCCATGGCTGGATCTCTTTACATTATTGGGGGAGGGGGATTGGCATGCCAGCCCAGGTCCTCTCCCCTTACCCCACATGCCAACTTTGACAGGTGAGGAGTCCTGCCCACCTTTCAAGGCTGGCCCATGAGGGCAGGGTTTTATGTGTGAAATTCTTCTAATTGATTTTTATATAGAAAAAGTGTTTTACACACACACACACACACACACACACACACACACTTTGTGGTATTGTTTTTATTGTTGTTTTTATTGTGAATCGCTTAAACATATTTTATGGGAAGCAATTCATAAGTGGAATTAAATTGATGACACGCTGCTGAGTGAGGGGCCCTTAATCATTTGTTGTGATTTTTCCCCGATTAAATTCACTCTCTCAAAACTTTCCCTACTAATAGCTTTTGGGGGGTGGGGGAGGGAGGTCTTTCCATTGGAAAATTGCACAGTGCTCAAAGCTGAACCCCCTTTCCCCAGTGATATGGACTCAATTAAATCAGGCAGCTTCTTTAAATAAGAGTGATATGAGATTCCATAATCTTGTCTTATTTGGCCCCAATATAAAATCCAAAATTGAATAAAATGTAAAAGGTTGATATTTGACTAAAATTAATCAATCATGACTTGAAGCTATAAACTGATGTTCAGAAAGCTTATTAAGCTTTTCTTTTCTTTTCTTTTTTTCTTTAGCAAGGCAATATCCACTTTCTGGAATAAGTGCCATTGAACCCATCAGATAGACATGCACAGGATGCATTGAACCCATCAGATAGACATGCACAAACAATGGCATTAGTGTTTCCCTTAAAAGAAACACACAACTGTATGATGCTTTGGAGACTAACCATCTATTGAGAGCATTGATGGACCAACCTAAAACACTTTATTTTGACTTTGAGATCAAGTAGGTATAAAATTAAAGGTAGGCTGCATTACAGTAGAAGAGGAAGAAGGAGATTTTGTTTTGCCTCCACAGTATCCTCTGGACAACTCCCAACACCCTTGAGATTAATCAAGATTTTTGTAACTATGACAACAAAACTCTACCTAGTTAGGTTTATTAAGATAGCTGGTGATTCTTTGAAAGAAGGAAGCAACTTATGAAGTTTCTGTAGGCCTACAGTTTTGAAAAAGGCTAGTAAATGTTTACACTATATATTTCTGCAGTGTGCATAAAGACTGGATTTCCAGTGCATTAAGTCCCTAAACTCTGATGCCTGAATAATCTGCTTTTCCTGAGAGAAATCTGCCTTAAGTATCTTTAGGACAGACAGGCAACAAACTCCATCCTTGTATTGCATACTAACAACTGTATGCTAGGAGTGAGGTAACACTTCAGTCTTCAAAACTCTGTCAGCAATTCACTCTACAGTTAGTATCCTGGATTCTACCATATTGCTGTTCAGGAACGGAAGCTTGTTGAAAATAGCTCAATATGACAAGACTAAATATTTTGTATTAAAAGACACACATTAGTTTCTTAAAAGGAAAATTGGCAATTAAGAAAGAGCTTTTGATGATGTAATGGGCTGGCTAATGTACTGAGTACACTACTGCCATCTACTGGGAACATTCACAGCAACTCAGCCTGTTATGCATGGTAGAACTAACATGCTCTGCAAGCAATTTCAGACCAATAACCTCCCTTTCTTTATTAATGGAGGACTGGACTAGTTTTAAATTCAATGACTCTTTGTTGGGGGTCATTTTGCCATGAAAAATGTCTTTCATGCAGCAGTAATAGGGTTGGGAATAACTGACCAGTGAAACCTTCTGAATAGGGATAAGCAAATAGCACGTCTTTTTGTATATGAAAGACTTTTTATCTCTTAAGCACACCGATGTAACTGTGTGTGTGTGTGTTTACACTGTGTGTGTGTGTGGTGCAACAGTCAATCCCAGCTGTGCTATAGATGTTGTAACAAGGGAAGATAGAACATTTTCAGTCTGTGGCTTTCAAGAGTGGTCTAATCTCATGGGACTGCTGTGCTCTTCCTTCTTTCAGAGAATTAGTAAAATAATAGCTGCAAAGCATTTCTGCCTTTCTCTACTCTGTAGAAACGCTGTCTTTTACATGACTACACATATAACTCACATGTCTACTTTCCAGATTCATCGAGGGTGCAATGAGACTAAGGGCTACCTTTTAAACGATAATCATAGTCATATTACTGATCCTTTTATCCATGTTGTTTTTAATTGTATAATGCATCTATTCTGTTGCTATGGCTGTAGGCTATGCAAATAAAGTTTATTGATTAATTGTCTACTTGGTTGCCCTAGTAGCATTTGGGAATAATCTACAACAATGTACCACATTTTTCGCTCCATGACACACTTTTTTCCTCCTAAAAAGAGGAAATGTCTGTGCGTCTTATGGGGAAATGTCTGTGCGTCTTATGGAGCGAATGTGTGGCCCCTGGAGCCGAATTGCCCAGGGGCAAAAGGCAGGTTGTACATGTGTGTGTGTGTGTATATATATATATATATATATATATATATATATATATATATATATATAGCTAAAGGCTAACAAGAGGGAGAGTGTTGAAAGGAACCCACTCAGCAGCTGATTGCAAGACATCAGGGAGGGAGATAAGGGAGCTAGCTCCTGCCCAGGCCCCTTGCCTAGCCCTCAATTGTTGTCTGCAGAGGGAGGCTGTTTGTTTCCCAATGACATGTGACTGGCTGATTAGATTATCTGTCTGGAAACTGTAGAAATGGGTCCCTTTCCTTTCCTAGAGAAGCTGCAGAACTGTGAGTTGAATCCCATAAAAACAGGATTTTTTCCCTTTGCAAGGAAACTCAACAACTTTGAGCAGACCCTAAAAAATGGAGCTTTCCCCCTTTGCAAAAAAAGATGCACAACTGTGAGCTGACCCCCCAAAACGGGGCTTTTCCCATTTGCAAAAAAAGCTGCACAACTTTGAGCTGATCCTCAAAAAAATGGAGCTTTCCCCCTTTGCAGAAGTTTCCTCAAATATTTAATGGGGGGGGCAAAGGCACCTAGGAGTTGGCTGCTATGCCTAGGACAATTCAAGAAAACAAAAAAAAAATCTTGTTTTCCTCCTCTAAAAACTAGGTGCGTCCTATGGAGCGAAAAATACAGTGACATATCCCATTACCTAACACTTCTCTCTTTTCCAACAACAAAATTTTATTAATTACTTGATACTCTTATGTTCTTAGCTACTGGATAGTGTTGCAATGGATTATTGGGGTGTGCAAAATTTTGGGGCAAATCTCAAGCCAAGGACCAAAGTGGAGCCACTTCAGACATATTCAGGGCTTATCTGAACCTAGTATGATCTCTCCAAAGTGCCTAAACATGAGCAGGGATTTCCAAGGTACTTTGGAGCAACTAAGAGAGCTAAATAATCATCTTCATAAAAGGCTGCCAACAGCTTTTCTGAAAAATTTGAAACATTCTTCAAACATCATATTAAGGAAGATGCCAAGGTAGGGAAAGGAGCAGCTCTTTTGTGACAGACAAGGCAAGCTTCCACAGAGAGAGAATGATTTTACCAGGGAACTCCAATCACAGAGCATTGAGGAATAGCTGTCTCAGTATTGCATCACCTTGTTCTTGTCTCTTCTATACTCTTTGCTAATTATCAGCAGTTGCAGGGCATCCTAGTCCTTCTGCCTCTGTGCCACATGCCCAAGCACCTACTCCTGTCATATAAGGTTTGCACTCAGCTTCTGTGACTTGTGGTGCTAAATAAGCCAAACACGGGCCTGAGGTTTTGTTTTGAAACATAAAATAAAAACCATTCATTTGTAGAAGACTATAAATCTTGATAAATGCTACATTGACAGAAACAGATTTGTTGGTCCAAAATATCCACATTGTTTTTTCCACTGATCAAAACTCACAAACCATAATCCCAATCTTTCTGAAATTATGCATCTTTATTTTCTTAGGAACATCTCTACAATGCATGCCAAGTTCATAGTAAAATTGTTGCCCACAATATCACAGGTGAAGTGTGCTAAGGGTTGTTGAGAGACCCCTAGTCTCCTTACAGAGTTGCAATTCTGGGATTTCCCCAGGAAAGTGGGTTCCATTCTGTAATTTGACAGGCTTTTTTTCACTTGGCAGAGGTTAATATGCCTGCAAATTTCATCCATTTCTGGAAAAAAGCTAGTTTTGTTTCCCCAAAATAGTGAATGGGGCAAAATGAAGCTTCATTTTTCTCTGAAGGGCTGTCAGATCCCATGCAAAGCTTTCAAAGAACAAAACTGAGATCTGAACAGAATCTTGTGGTCTATGAACACTCCTAGGACATATTACCATATTGTCAATTACACAGTTCCATACTTTTGGAGAAAGAAACTCCTGATTTTATCCCGAATCCACAATATTTTGGACAATATTGGAAGAACTCCTTGTAGCTGCTTGTCTTGTTCTTAATAACCATATGTATAAGACACTGGAGACTCAGCTAGATTGGTAAAGAAAAAGTGATTTATATGTGTTGTATATGCAATATAACATTGTGCCACAGATAGCACTGTGGAATCCCGTTTTTCTCTACTTGTTTTCCCTGTTTAAATTTACAATGCATTTAACTGAAACGCTTATTTGATGTGTCTAGATCCAGCCTGGATGTTATCATTCCACTGTTCTCAGTATTGTATTTTTGTTGACAAAAATGAAATTGCCACTATCTCAGTAGACAGAGCACTATGCCATCTGATCAGGCCCAAATAAAGGAGGTGAAATATGAGCTTGGCACAAGAGAAAGGCAACGACAATATTTCCAGTGAAAAGCAAAGCCCATATATTCTCCTCTCTCTGACAAGAGCTAAGTTCCTTTACTATGAGAAAGTGAAAACATTTTTATTTGCATATGGAAAACTAGGTGGTTTCTCTATTTAGAGTTTTACAAGCTGAAGTCTTCTCAGGGACAGAATAATATCCAAACAGGTTCATTAAAAAAAAAAAAAGTATGAAGAATTCATTTCTACACTGAAATGAGGAAGGGAAATTTGCCCTCAAGGGACAGAATGAACATGGCTATATAAAGGGGACACTGCTAAACTTTATTAGGCAGGATGTGATTGGACTATGCTGTGTGCTTTCCAACTGGCCCCAAGCACACTTTACCAACTGACCTAAATTTGAAACTGACACCAAAGGGGCACTCCCTTTGCAAATGAACAGTTGCTGTTAAATCAGACTTCAGGAATACTATTATTATTCAAATCCCTTCCACTTAGAAGTCCACAGCAACATTAAAACTTGAGACTTTATTATGAAGCGTCCTGTATCTGTTGGATAAAAGAATGGATAACTCTAGAGAATACGGACTTGTTAGATTTGGAAGGTTTTAACAATAGATTTGGATGGCATGCATATTTATGTTATGACAAAAAGAAATCACATACCGGGTTTACGAATCATGTGATAAGAAGATCTCTGTACGAGGTGTGGGAAAGAAATAAAAGGCTGTTAGAGACTAAAACACCCTGGTGGGTCTCACCAGCAGAGGTATTAACAGTTAAGAAAGTAAATATGGAAAAGAGGCGGGCCACGTATGAGGAAATCTTGACGAAAACTGAAAAAGGATGGAGTTTAAAACCTTTTGAGGACATTAAAGGAGTGTTAACAGGATGGATAGAATACCATCAAATAAATGATGTGCTTAAAGAAGATAGAAAAATAGGTTTCGAGGATAAAAGATCCAAATTTCAAATAGAAGTGCTAGAAGGCAAAACAAAGCTTTTGGCAAAGATGTATGATCTGTTGTTGGAGTGGTATACAAAAGATGAGTTGACAAAAGAAGTGATGATTAAATGGGCAAAAGATTTGGGGCATAATATTGAATATGATGCGTGGTTGAAACTATGGAATCAAACTTTAAGATTTACAGCATGTACTGCCTTGAAAGAAAATGTATATAAGATGATGTATAGATGGTATTTAACTCCAGTTAAGTTAGCTAAAATGTATAGAATGAGTGATAAAAGTTGCTGGAAATGTAAAGAGAAAGATGGTGAATTTTATCATATGTGGTGGACATGCGAAAAAGTTAAAAGATTTTGGGAAAGTTTATATAATGAATTGAAAAAGATGTTTAGATATACCTTTCCAAAAAAACCAGAAGCATTTTTGTTAGGAATAATAGGAGGAGAGATTAGAAAAGAAGATCAAACACTGTTTATGTATGCAACAACCGCGGCTAGGACTTTGTTAGCCCAAAAATGGAAATTACAGGAATTACCTACAATTGCGGAGTGGCAGATAAAAATGATGGACTATGCTGAACTTGCTAGATTGACATGCAAGATTCGTGACCAGGGGGAGACAAGGTTTCAAAAGGACTGGAGTAAATATGTGGACTATATGGAGAAAAACTGTAGATCATTAAAAACTCTCGCAGGATTAAAATAAACCTTACGAATTGACCAATATGTTAAAAAAGGAACTGCAAAAAAAAAGGAATTAATAAGAAACCCGCATGAAGGGAGGGGGGGAAGTCATAGCTCGGCGGAGCAAGGTAAAAGTTGTGAATATAAGATTTTGTATAAAAGATTGGTTTTGTTAATTTGTTGAATTTGGAAAATTGGAATAAAATGTATTTAAAAAAAAACTTAATGTTTTTTCGAACTATTCACTTGGGTATGACATCAAGTCACTTAAACTATTAATTTACTTAATAAAACAAACATCTGCAGGTGGTTCCCATAAAACAATGAAAATGCAACATTTGATAACATTTCTTAAATACTAGATAAAAACAAAATGCAGCAGTATACTGCATATAAAACTAAGCAGTGCAAAAAAAAAAAACCACTACTAAGCAGTGTACACTAAGCTGTGTACAAAAAAACCCCACCACCTTCTTCATCACTCTGTAAAAAAAAAAAAGGTGTATTGCTGACTGGGCAGTGATTGGGCAGAAACCTCTGTGTTCAGAGTGTTGTTCTTTTTCTTTTTCAGGAATGCCCCACCTCCTTCAAAGCAGTGGGGACCACCTGATCAGGCAGCAAAGCATTCACCACACCCTGAAGCCACTTAGTTAATCCTCCACATTAACTTACCCAAACCAGACAGGATGGGCATGGATCAAGAGAGCTCGTAGTAGGCTACACAGCTACAACAATCTTGTTCACATACCCATGCATCAACAACCAGAACTGTTTCTACAAAAATCAAAGAGAGGACTACTCAAACTCCACAGTACCAGGAACAGCGCTTCATTTGGAGTTTTGCAACCGATAAACAAGTTCTTCTATGCAATATGAACTATGCTTTTATGATGCAGAGGTTAAGACATATTTTGCATTACAATCCAGGACCTTTTGTTCAATATCAAACAAAACATCTAAGAATGCTCTGCTACCCACCATTTATGATATCTTCACAATTGCAAGTCATTCACCAGCATTTGAAGCCATTCAAGTGTACTTTGGCAATTTTGAACAAAGAATCACAGAATCAGATTAAGATTCCTTTCAACTCTGCGCCATGGATTATTTAAAGACATGTCAATTTTATTTTATTTTTTGGTTGCTTCCAACTCTTATTGCTTTACTTTTGTTCTTTTTGTGTGTAAAAATAAAATAAAATAAATCAACCTGTGACAACTTTATGTAGCCAACTACAGCCATCAACTCGTCTTTCCAAATAGGACTGGCTTTAGAGCTTCAATCACTGTGCAGGTGCCTTACAATGTTTTCTGAGAATTAAGTGAATGACAGATATGCACCAAGTTATTCCCATATGGTCTCCTCTTTACTCCTGGTAGATAAAGATCAGTAAAGGAACAGATGTTTGTTAATGAAATTAGAAAAGGCAGGCAATATGTTCATAATAATAGAGAATCACATTTGTTAAATGGATCGGCAAGCGAACAGTCGCTTTGTATTCTGATTGCTAAAGGTAAGCATAAAATGAAAGGGAATCGAACAGTTGAGAAGCTCATAGTGTAATTAAAGAGCTGCCCATCATTATCCTATGGCTCCATCTAGTTTTGCATATGAGTGGCAAAACAGACTAGCATAGCTCTCAACTTCCGGATTGAAAAAGAAGGGACCAGCAGCCTCACCCAGCGGCGCGGCACCGGAAATCGGTTCTGTGCATGTCCAGACATGCACAGAAGCAATTTCCGGTGCCCAGACATGGGCAGAGCAGCACCAGAAATCGGTTCTGCACATGCCCGGGCATGCACAGAGGTGATTTCCAGCAGCACTCAGCGAGTGAGCGAGTAGCCAGCCGCCGAGTGAGGCATTTTACCAGGCAGCGGCTGGCTGCTCGCTTGCGGGGGGCGGGGCGGGCGGTGAGTGGAGCCTCCCTGGCCAGCAGGGAGGGAGAGGAGCTGATTCAAATCTGGGAAAATATGGAATATCTAACAATCCGGGATAGCAGCGGAAAATGGATTGAAATAAGGGAGTTTCCCACAAAAAACGGGAGGGTTGACAGCTATGGACTAGTGGGGAACTGCAGATCCTAAACTAGAGATTCTTTTAGAAGCATTGTGCACAAAGCATCTCTTTTGTGCAAATCTTCTTTTTTAAGCCTCCCCTGTTGATTCCAATGATCTTTGGGTTTGACTGCCCATCTGGATCCAATCCGCTGTAGCTTATTTATATTACAGTACACTTGTGTGCCACATTTCTGAATCGTACTCATGCAGGCCAGAGAACAGCTAAAATACAAAATATGCAGACATAGCTCAGTTGAGTTCTATTTCCTCCAGCACTGCCCGTAAATAAAATCCTACCCAAAATAATAAAACTGAAATGATCAGTAATAACCATATAAAGGGACCCTGCAAGTAGCAACTGCCCACCATCAAATTATACTAAGCAGTATTACAACAATATGTGGATCGAAACTTATCGGCTACTGCTCTGAAACCCCTAAGACAAACCGAATGGAAATAAAAACATTTATAGTAGGAGTTCAAAGCCTGAGCCAAATCCCGTATACTTGGTTTAATCACAGTTCAGGATCATATTGCCACCAGTGCTAAACCATTCTTACTTTTATCCAGAGCTCACATTCCTAGCTAGGGTTCAAAACTTTTTATTAACGATCATTGTCCACCAGTTAATGAGAAAAGAAATTGCGTTTGGAAATTATGAAAGAGGAGTGATAATTTTGATGGGAACTGTTCGGGTTTGTTTTTATTGCACTTGCTTCCCTTTTGAATTGGCTTTGTTTTCTTTTATTCTGCAAATGGTCTCTTCAGTGGTTTACATAGCCTGCTTGAGTGTTTGCTCTTTCTGAAAACCCTATGATGTCCTCAGCTGGGCTTTCCTGTAAGTGTGAGACGATAGAGAAGCTGCCCACTGTACTTCTGACAGCTTTTTATTGTGTCGAATATTTCATCTCTTTTTTGAGGTAAAATGACTTTCCTCAAAGAAAGGAAGAAAGGAAGGAAATCAGCAAACACAGCGTTTCAATCAAATAATTTTACTCTGAGTAGACCTATTGAAATGCATGGACCTGTCAGGGTAATCCTCTATGTGTCAACTCAGAAATAAGTCCAATTGTTTTCATTAACCCCCACCCCCTTGTAGGTATGCAGCCTTAGTCATGTTCATGCATTTCAATGTGTCTACTCAGAACAAGACTTAGCTGAATATCACTCACTGATCTCAATGCACTTTTGGTAGCTAGTTTGCCCAGCTTTCCACTCTTCAATTAAAACCTGCAGGAAGATGTCATGATGTGTCTTCTCCATGCAGGTTTTCCACAGATCAGAAAGCAGAATGCTGGAGGAATGCTGAATGGGAGAAATACTCACTCACTACCTAGCCGTGATAAGGTAAGCCCAGGATGTAATGATTTATTTTTAAAAAACAAAAATCTAAAACAAGGGAATAAAACTTTCAAGAAACAGGGTGTCAGTTTTTGGTGTGGTACTATCTGAAACCAGGATTTGAAGTTTGATAACAGAAGCATTATGCCTACATCAATTCCCTGAAGTAACTCACACAAAAAGCGATAGAAAACCACAAGCAATTTTTTTTTCTAAATTGCAAACAATATGTAGAAAAATGGATCACTTTTTTATTCAAAGTATGTCTTGTATTTCAGTGTCTCACCCCCTCGAGTAAATGTTTATGTTTCAGTGCAAATAAAGATATGCCAAGAGCATGCAGGAAAATTCAGGAGAAAAAATATCAGATGCACTTCTGGGTATCAAAGCATGAACATTCCAATGTAGCAAAACCAATGCTTCATATGGCTGCTAGAGAGTCATAGATTTGTTCCCCAAACTAGACTTGGCAGACTTTAATGGATAGAGTTGTTGGAAATATTTTACAGGTCTTTGACAACTGTATACTTGGTTAGTCTCTTAAATTGAAGACCTAATGAACCTCTGAGCATGCTGGGTCCTGCCAACTTGCAGAGTGCTGGTGACCTCCTTTAGCATATACAGCACTGCATGGAAGCAGCAAGCTCAGAAATCATTCTTAAGAGCTTGCTTACTATCAGCCGCTGTGCAGGGGGAAAATGCTTTCTAGATAATTTGATGCTGTGAAAGTGGAAAACAACATGTACGAGGTATCTCTCAGGGAGGTACAATAGGCATGAACTTAAGCACTCACAAATCTACGAATTTGTACTACTAACACCTCCTTAAACCTACAAAGCAAGTGACAAAAATTATTTTGAGCAAGCTCCATGATGAATTCTGAAGGACAGGATTTAATTGAGGAGGGAGAGGGAAAAACTGATGCACACCAATTCTCAATTTTCTTCTTAACCCTAATACATTAATTCCTTGTAGGCGTCAGTGCTCTGGTGAGCATATGTGCTGGCAAGAGCTTCCATTAACTTCAATGAAGGGAACAGCTTTGCATGTGCAAAGAGATGAATAGATTGAGCTGCCCTGTATTGAAATTAATGGGGAAGCCCTTGCTTCCACATGGTGGATATATCAACGCTCCCACAGCTGTAGATAAGAACTCTAGAATAGGAGACATGAGGAATATATGTGTGTGTATCCCATGTGTTTATTATATGTCAATTAAGAATGTCAGAAGAACCCATCGAAAATGGACTACCAAGCAGATTTCCATCCATCTGCCCGTTCAACCGCCATCATAGCAGCAACCCTTGTAACATGCCTTCTGCCTTAGTTTGAGCTTTTTAAAACTTTATATGTACATAGATACATTTATTGCTCTAAAATGTATATTATTGGCATAGTCACTGATGTACAATTGCCACCATCTTGACAGGTGCCTTGCTGCTTTTCCCTTTTTTGTAATGTTGTTTGCTGATTTTGTGTAAGTTGCTTGTTGCTAGAGGCAGCCTATATGTAATAAGGCTAACAATGCCTAACCATGTGTACTCAGAAGCAGGCTTCTTTATTGGTTTTCCTACAAAAGACTGGCAGGGTTACCCCTATGGAAATTCATTAACTTTGAAATGGAATGCCCCAGCAAGGTGACCGATTTGTAAATATCTGTTGTTGGCTGAGATATGCATGTCTGCTGTCTTAAACATTACATATATTTCTGCATCAGGGGGGGACATTTTCTCAATACTTTCCAAATGTAGTAGACTCCCCACTTAGGCCTTCAACTCATGGAAGAGAAGGAGAATGGTGATGGGAAGGGTAGAACTAGTGTGCTCATTTCCATGGTCCCACCTTGAGCGTTCATATAACCTCATTAGCAGATGGCATAGTGGGGTGGCAACGCTCACCTGATCTCTGGTTGACCACATTGCTGCTGCTTACTGAGAGGCAGAGAGGGAGTATCAAGGCTGGCATGGTGCACATGCACTGGCAGAAGTGCCAGAGTAGTTCTGCTGGTGTGTTTGCTCTGCACTAACCTCACTGCTGCCTCATCTCTCCTAGTAAGCAGTGCTAATATGGCTGACCAGAGGTCAGGCGAGTGCTGCCACCTGAACACATCTTCCACTACTGTTTAACTTCATACTGAATGCCTGAAGGTGACTAATAAAAGCTTCATTTTTAAAGATACTTGTTATGCTAAGCATGTTTGAGAACTCTCACCACAGCAACAAAACACAGGCCTTACCATGTTATATATATATATATATAGAGAGAGAGAGAGAGAGAGAGAGAGAGTGTGTGTTTTCTCTGAAATCCTAAAAATAAAATATTTTTCAACCCAATTTTAGTATGTGCAAGATGCAAACACAGCATTTCTTGATTTGTTTCTTTTATACAAGGCTTACACACACTTGTTGTTCTGGAACAAGAAAACTTTTACCTAACTTTACATATCCTACAATTGCTGCTGCTAGCAAATATTACAGCATTCTGTATCAATTCAAATGAAGAGGTCTTCAATGAGTGTAATCAGATCTGTGAAACTCAAACATTTTGCACTAATTACACCAAGAAATGCTTACTCGATAAATTATTTCCTCTTATTTGTATTACAGATACTTCTGGACAAAGCTCATTTGCATTGGCAATATTCCTTGTCTTGCCATAGGTACAGATTTAATCCCATACAACAGTTTCTACTTGGTGTAAGTTTAGGAAACAGAGTCAGGACCAACTACGCCTCAATTTATACATTCTGCCATGACACACATTAGCAGTTTATCTTTTGCTAGACTAATAAGTTTCCATAAATACGCTGCTTTACAGTTTATTCCTCATACAACACAAGCCAACCAAAACATGCTCAAAGAACAAGATGTGTAGGGATTTCTGAAATACAGAAATGCAATGTATCCTTATTTCCTATAGCTGATTCTATTCAGGTCTTCATATATTCAGAAGTACCAGTAAAAGTAGCATTATCTCTGCACTGTGAGTAAAAATGCAGTGCTAGTATATTAGCTTCCAATTAGTGATAAAAATAAAGTCGATAATTATTATTATTATTTTAAAAAAACATTCTATACTTTCTTCATCAACTTGGGTAGATTGTATAAGCCAGAAAATATGGTTTATAAAGATTTAAACATAAATAAGCAATTAAATGAAAACTACTACCATAGCAACATACCTTTATTTCTTGAATTCTCTGGACTCTTTTCCTGCTGTAATTGAAAAGAAAAAGCAACAGTTACTCCATCTATACTGCCTATAGGCTAAGAATAACTTTATTATGCGCAGATCAATGACAAGAAACCTTTTCATATAGAGTTGATAAGTATATGCAGAACAATTGATCCTTTACCGTAGGGAAAGTTCCACAGAATTCACCAAGATTAATTCGGTGAAGCAGTAATGCATATCAAAATCACCTTCTCATCCTGAAATTCTAAGCACAAATACTTGTGAGTAAGCCCTGATAAAGAGAATGGGCCTTCTGAGTAATCATGCATGTGCTGTAACGTTTTTTAAAGTTCTTCCCTTCCCCCCACAGCTCTGAACACAACCCACTTCAGGGTTCATTTGGAATAAAATCACCAAGTACAGTACAAGAATCACCCCCTATTCCCTATCATCTCAGATGTAAAGTTGGGGTCATGCATTTGCTGAAGTGGCCTTGGCCTTGGCTTTAAAGGAAAGGAACTACTGCAAATCTTTCACACACATGGGCAGTTAGGGTCTGAATTGTTCCATGGTATGTTCTGTGCTATTGTCTTTGCCCATGGAGTTTTCTTGGCTTGCCAGTTCCTTCTCCAGGTGGATCACATTTAGTTTAAACTCTCAGCTATGACCTGTCCATCTTAGGTGGCCCTGCACGGCATAGCTCAGTTATTCTCTGAGTTATTCAAGCCCTTTTGCCATGACAAGGCAGTGATCCATGAAGGAAACCTAGACAAACTTAGACAGCATCTTAAAAAGAAGATGCACCACCTTGCTGACTAAGGTCCATATAGTTAAAACTATGGTTTTCACAGTAGTGATGTATGGAAGTGAGAGCTGGACCATAAAGAAGGCTGATTGCTGAAGGACTGATGCTTTTGAATTATGGTGCCGGAGGAGACTCTTGAGAGTCCCATGGACTGCAAGATCAAACCTATCCATTCTGAAGGAAATCAGCCCCGAGTGCTCACTGGAAGGACAGATCGTGAAGCTGAGGCTCCAATACTTTGGCCACCTCATGAGAAGAGAAGACTCCCTGGAAAAGACCCTGATGTTGGGAAAGATGGAGGGCACAAGGAGAAGGGGACGACAGAGGCCAAGGTGGTTAGACAGTGTTCTCGAAGCTACCAACATGAGTTTGACCAAACTGCGGGAGGCAGTAGAAGACAGGCGTGCCTGGCATGCTCTGGTCCATGGGGTCACAAAGAGTCAGACATGACTAAATGACTAAACAACAACAACAACAACAACAACAACAACAACAATGTTCTGTGCTAAATAAAAAGACTGATAACTATAGTTGCAGCTTGACTGAAGCCTCTGGCTTCCTTTAGCTTTTGCAGAGGACTGCAGTCCACCTCATGGAATGGTAAATTTTTGAGCACCATTACTCCCCCGTGCTCCAGAGCATCACAGTGTCTTCCAGGAAAAAGATCATCATGTTACAATTACCCTGCAAAAGCAACAACAACCACAAGACCCCTTTCAATTTGCACTGGCTTCTTAAATAGAAACAAGTGTTCACTAGCTTTTATTTAGCTTGGAATTTTGTTGTTAAAGTTTATATTGTAAACCACCCTGAGCCTTAACAATAAGGACTCAGTTTAAAAACAAACAAACCCCAAAACACCTAAGTTATTCAAAATCAAATAGAAAAGCTGAGTAACTGTCCAAAGACATACAAAGTACACTGATGAATCTTGCAAGTCATCCATCTTACAAGCAGTTCCCTTGCCCTTATCAGACTCCAAAGCTAAAGTTGACAACTCATTTGTTCATTCATTTACATTTGCCTTCCTCTATGACACACATCTTATTTGTATCCAGGCAACCACGAGAGCATTATTTCTCATTCAAGCATTAACTGACATCATATTGCATTCTTCCAGCTTAATTTCTATGCATATTTCATCTTGACTGACAAGTCAATTCTATAAAAAATAGTGATGCTGTTATAACATAAGAGTTTGGAAGTACAGTGCATGTACAATTCACACAGAGTTCTGAACAACTGCACGAGCTCCCCACTACATATTATACAGGGTGAGTCCTTTAAAAGAAGCCCTGTGGATAGAGAGCAGGGCCGTCTCAAGCACGTCAGGCACCCTGGAGCCGTGGTGCGGAGATCGCTCCGGCACCCCCGCCCCGCTACGTTTCTTGCCGCGGCTGGTGGGTGGGCACAGTGTGCAACACGGTTTCCATGCGGCACCCCCCTACTGCGCCACCCAGACTACCCCTAGAGCTGGCCCTGATAGGGAGTACACATGTTCCACGGGGCCTCTTTTAAATGACTCACCCTGCATTTCCCACTCCCTGTCAAGAACTATAGCTGCAATCTTAAACACACTTACAAGACACTGAAAGTGGCGTTTACTTCTGAGGAGACACATGGAGGTGGCATTATAACTCTATATTCCAATAGGCATACTGAGGTCGATTGAATTAAACCCACATAAAATGTTGCATGATAAGCAATTGCTTGGTTATAAATAAAACAATAATTTATCCTTTTAACACCATTTCATTTTGGAGGTTTTCCTGCAACAATTTTTATTAATTTTTTCAAATATCTTAAACACAATACAGTTTAACAATATTATTCTCCTTTAAATCTGTATCTTATCCGAATTAACTTCCCTCCACCCCTCTTTTGGCTTCTCTACATTACTCTTACTTAAGTGTGTTCACTATATATACATTCCATAAATGTCTATAATTCCTTAATAAATTTTTGTATTATACTTTAAACATACATTTCTTATTATACTACAGCATTACATCCTATGATCTAACCAAATGTTTACAATAAACGTTATGAGTATTTATTTCAGTCCTGTGAGTGTCTTTATTTATGTACAGTTTTCTCTAAGTATACCATAAATTTAGACCATTCTTTTTGGAATTTCTCATTGTCCTGCTGTCAGATTCTTCCAGTTAGCCTTGCTATTTCTGCATACTCCAATATTTTCTGTTGGCATTCTTCAGTTGTTGGAAATATCCTGTTGTTTTCATCTCTGTGTGAAGAGTACTCTTTCTGCTGTTGTGGCATACAGGAAGAATTTCTGGTCTTCCTTTCTTAATGTCCTCTCCTCTTCCTTTTTTAATGTCCTCCTCTCCATTCCTAGCAAAAATGCCTCCGTTTTTTTTTATATAAAAGGTGTACCTAAATATCTTTTTTAACTCATTATACACACTATGCCAAAAAGTCTTCACCTTGTCACACAACCACAACATGTGGAAAAAATTACCCTCTTCTACAGTGCATTTCCAACAGTTCTTATTTTTCAGTTTGTACATCTTTGCTAGTTTGGTGGGTGTTAAGATGAAGAAGAAGAGTTTGGATTTGATATCCCGCTTTATCACTACCCAAAGGAGTCTCAAAGCGGCTAACATTCTCCTTTCCCTTCCTCTCCCACAACAAACACTCTGTGAGGTGAGTGGGGCTGAGAGACTTCAAAGAGGTGTGACTAGCCCAAGGTCACCCAGCAGCTGCATGTGGAGGAGCGGAGACATGAACCCGATTCCCCAGATTACAAGTCTACCGCTCTTAACCACTACACCATACTACACCACACTGGTTAAGTACCACCTGTACATCATTTTAAACAAATTCTCTTTTAAGGTCATGTATGCGGTAAATTTTATTCTTAAATTCTATAGTCTTGTCCATTTCTCATATTCGATATTATATCTTAGGTCCATTGCCCATTTAGTCATGACCTCCTTAATTTCTTCATCTTTTGTATGCCATTCCAGCAAAAATTCATATACATTAGACAACATCTTTGTATGACCTTGTAACACCCCAGTCTCCAATATTGATCTATCATTATTAAATCCATTTTTTTTTAAACTTTAAGGAATATATCATTAATTTGGTGATATTCCATCCATCCTGACAATCTAGGTTTTAGTTCTTCATAAGGTCTAATTTTGATTATATTATTGTCTTCCTTCATCAAATCTCTATAGGTTATCCCATCTCCTTTCATATTTAATTTTTAACTGAAAAAGCTTCCTGGGGTGACAACTACCACGGTATTTTCCTTTCAAACAAATCTTTATATCTCATCCATACTTCATATAATGGTCTTTTTATAATATGATCTAAGAAATCCCAATGTATGTTAACCTTTCCATGTGAACCCTTCCAGGTCTAGAACATTGGTGTTATCAAGTTTCATCCATTCCCTCAATCATGATATACAGGCAGCTTCATAATAGAGTCTGATGTAAGAATTATTTGAGGGAGAGGAGTCCTTTATCTTCGTCTTAAGTTAAGACCATTTTATTTTGAACTTATTGGAAAATCAGAGTCTAAATCTTCACATAAATCAAGATTACTTGCAAAGTTGAATTGAGACTTGGCAAACAGGGCTCTATCTTTCCAAGCCTCTAATTTGATTCAGCACCTATTGTAACAGGTCTTTTAATTTTGGCGAACCTACCTTGAAAATATTCATTCTTTATCACCTGTTGTGCACAGGAGTGCAATGGCAACAAATGAAATGACACTCAATGCCTCAAATTAGTATTGTTTTAAAAAATATTATTGAAACATATATTTACTTGCAAAAATAAACAAGAGCTATTTTCCTGTTATCATAAGAGAATGTGATTTTCTGTAACATGATTTTTGAAGCTTAATTCTTTAAAGCAATTTGCAAACATCACAGCATTCTTCTTTCTGAACAAACTGATGTTCGTTGTTTACAAGTCTTGGCACAGGTTAAGACAGACTGCACAGCTTGTGATGCACCAGGCAAAATGCAGCAATGGATTGTGGCCTGTCAGGTTCTTGACAACCCCCTATATTTTTATAGTTCCAAAAAAGCAGCAAAATTAGAAAGTTTTCCTTACATGACTTTGGCTTGGTTTGTGAAGGCCTGGATTACAATACTCACCAAAACACACCTGAAAATTCTGAATATTGTATCTATTTTTTTAAATTCAAGTTCCAACTTCTTTCTTTGAACAACTTGTGATTCAAATATGTTCAGGATAGGGTGACCATCTTTGTTTCTGGAAGGTGCCTTGAGACTTTTAACAGCCACTTTGCTGGCAAAATTTAAGCAGGTGATTTGTTTTGCAAATTTCAACTCAATTCTGGGAAAGGGTTCTCTTGCTAAATCTCTCCCAATGATTGGGGGAAATCAACATTCTTTATTCAGAAGCCACGAATCTGCAAACCTATGCACGTCTACTCAAAAGCAAGTTCCATGCAGTTAAAAGACTCTTACTCTCAGGTAACTGCATATAAAGGGAGGATTGCTTTCTAAGCGAGTTTATGAACAAGTTGAGCACATTGTTGTAATATTCATATGAAAAGTATGTTCGCCATTTGTAGTTGCACTGATTATAGTCACTGCAGTTGCAACAGCAGGGAAGAGGAGAAAATAAATTAGAAGCAGATTATCCTGCTGGCTTCTACCGGAATTTCAACTGTAAACTAACCTTCCCCCACTCAGCTTATCCAAAGTTAACAATAATTCTATTTTTCTATTTTTTATTGGCATTAGCTAACCAGCTTCTTCCTCTTGAGCACAACACCACTACAAAAGGCCATTTCTATGCTTTTACATACTAACATGAGTATATCAAAGCAGTAGGAAATGCTGTTATAACAAAAGCACATTCTCCAAGCTCATTCAGGCTTCTTACCCATCCAAAGCCATATTTGTCGATCACTTATATAACCAAATGAGATTCTCAAGGCCCACACTTCTACCAATAGGGGGTAGTTCTCTGATCTGCTGTTTCTAACTGAGGATGGATAAATTCTCTGGCGGTTTCCTCAAACAGGGTTGCGATTTTCCAGAATTTCACCCAAGAAAACCAAGGGGAACTTGGGACTTCCCTGGCAAGAACAGTGCTGGTGACAGCAACAGAAGAAAGGAAAAGAGAGAGTCACTTCTCCTTCCCTCGCCTTGGTTATTCCATCAAAATGACTTGGGTGATGGGTCATAGGGAATTGCCAGACCTTTGCCAGCACCTTGCCCTGAAAGGAGGCCCAGATTCCACCAAGTACCAACCAGAAAAGACCATTTTTGGCCACTGCCAGAAGGTTCGAACTATGCCAGCAGTAGCAGGGTTGCACCCACTCATTCACTTACTTGATGGGAGAGGAGTATGAAGGATGGGGGAATCTGTCTCCTGGCTTTGGTAGTGGGGCACAAAGGAATCACTCGCAGGAAATGCCTCTACTCAAAACAAATTTGGAAGTACAACAAACAATATTATCAGCGCTGGGAAATCAGGGTTGCCCCAGCCACACAGCTATTCCCAAAGACAGCATGCTGTATGTTTTCATGTTACTGTGGGGTTTGTATTTACAGGGAAGAGCCATAGCTCAGGAGTAGAACACCTGATTTGCATGCAAAAAAATACCTGTTTCAGTTCCCCTGTTCCAAGATTTTCAGACTACCCCTTGTGTATATTTTCAAGTTTTCCTGGCAACTTTCTGTGTTTTAGTTATTATCAAATAATTCTGCTGATTTTCCTGAGTCTCCAAGCTAATGTGCTCTGAGGCATTTCTGCAAATAAGTATTAAAATTCACAAGAAATTAGAGAGGCCTGAAAATGTTTTCCAAGAATTTTGGAGTGGGACCAGCTTGTCATTTTCTCACTCAAAGGCTCATTACTTTTAAGAGCATGGAAGGTAATTTCCCCCCCTGCCTGTTGTGCAGTTATTAGATGCCGTGCCTCTGTGAGGAATAAAGGTACAGGTCGTCTTGCATCATCAGAGTTAATTGAAAGTTCAGCCCAGTGTTAATGAAATCAGAAATGGCCCATCAAAGCTTCAGATTCACTTGATATTGTTGCTTTCCACATTCCTTCCTAGGCTTGAATACACGTTGCTCTGTTCTGTTGCATATCAGAGTCACTTTAGTTAAATTCTGCTCAGGATTTAAATCAATGGAAGAATGAGAACAAATTACAATCCGCTGTCAATCAAGGTCTGCCTAACAAAAGGAAATTACAAAATATAAGAGCATCAAAGTGAACTAACAAGAGACATTCAATAGAGTTCTCTCTGTCTTCCTAACAAAAGTCACTAGACCTTACCCAGTAATCCAAAGGAATATTCTACAAAATAAAGTTCTGCTTATCATTGCAATGCCAAATTCCATTGGCTCCATTAACAAAAATTAGATCAAGTTAGAAGCAAGATAGTAATGAAGTACCTAACAATTCCATCTTTGAAATGGACACAAGATCTTTGAACACACTTTGACACAAAACATATGAGGTAGCAGTTCTTTGAGGAGGCACTTCTGACCAGGTGGGGAAATTACATTTCTGAATGATTCCTCATGCAGCAGCAGCAACAACAACAACAGCAACACCTTACTGCAGGCATGTCCAAAATCCATTCTGGGGGCCTAATCCAGCCTGCAGGTTGGTTTAATCTGTCGCAGTTTATTAGTTTATTTCCTGGGGTAAAATCCTAAAAAAAAACTCAACAACTCCAACCCTAAAAAAACACTCAACAACTTCAATCCTAAAAAAAGGTCAACAACTTCGGTTGGCCCTTTGGTTGGCTCCCACGGCCCTTCACTTCATCAATCTGGCCCTTTTGAAAAAAAATTGGACACCACTGCCTTACTGCATGTCGAAAGCTAGTACAACAGGTAGTGCTAGGCTAGTACTTTCTAACTAGTGCTCTGGTTTTCTCTTTACAAGGACTTTTTCCCATGGGAGAACATTTAGAAATGTTGTCCCATATCTCCAACCAGAAGGGGAACATATTGTTGTACCAAAGCTGTGTGTTTTAAAGTTCTCTGATGCTAGACCATAACCAGCTGGGGCAAGTTACTATGCATACAGTGAAACCACGCACAGGCATAACTGCAAACTATTTGTGTGGTTGTGCCATTTCAGGAACCTGCTAAAAACTTTGGTTTCCACAAGCCTGCAAGGACATGTACAAAGATTATGTATACTTGATTTTAAATTTTGCTGATTTTATATATTGAAAATTATACACACACACACACACACACACACACACACACACACCACTTAGGGATCTGTTCACTATTTAGAAGAATCTATCAGCTAGCATAAATATAAATAAATATGCAGGTCATGTATGAGTTTAGTGCATCTACAGATACCAGCTGCATATTTTAGATGAAAGTTGTATGCATAGGGAAGTTTACAATCCATGCAAGAGATGCTCTCTTATACAAACCAGATGGGGAAGAGAATATTCACTGATGTCAACAGAAACTTACACAAAAGTAATTTTGCATAATTGTATCTTTATGGTAAAAGACCCCTTGGACAATGGATGTTTTTTAAAAAATGCCTTGCTAAAGTGTGTCTTATAAATAGATTTGTCGAAAGCATAGAAATATAAGAATTGCCATTGGAATTCTCAGAACTCCAGCTTTCATCCCATTCCACAATGCCTAGCACACTGCCACAGTTAAAGGGCAAAGATATTATAATGACGATTGAATATATCTGGTTGCCCATATGCTCTCTGAGCAGCACACAGAACAGCAACAGTCATATTACCTCATATTAAACTATATGGAGGTGGTGCAACATAAACAACACACTGTTATTAATTAATATTGGCCTTTACCAACAGAAGAAGTGATTTTACTATCCAGAATCCCCAGCTTGCTTAAATGTATGAACTAGGTTGGAACCCAGAGTGAAATAGCCAAGCTAATACCAGAGGATTTGCACCATGTTGCATCATGTTATGTTTCATCATCTTATGTCAGCCCAAACCAGTGAGGTGTAGCAATGCACAGCACACCGCTGCTGAAAAGAATTCTCTCCTTTGTGTCAGGCAGGCTGCATTCAATCCAGTCTTTTCAATACACAGCGGATGAAAAGGGGAGAAGAAATTTCCACTGGGTTTGTGACGAGAAGAGATTCTGGATGGCTGACCATACAAATTGCTATTCTGGCATATTACGAGCTTCAAGCTACTTGCAATATATCTAACCTGGCATTGTTATAAAAAAAACCCTGATTTAAGTGCATTGAAATGCTTTAGCAAGAGTAAAAATATAATCTTTCCTTATTCCAGCTGCTATAAGCTGAAATCCAGGGCACACTTACTTGGAAATGAGTTACATAAAAATCAAGGGTATTCACTTCCAAGGATTAGGGTCAGGGTGACAGTCTCCATATAAAGATCAGCTCAATTCTTTTTACGATGTATTAGATATCCTGACATTATCATTGTACAGTGCTGTGCTGAGTGAACACCACAGGCATGGCTTGAAATTACTACGTATGTGGTAAGGAATGCCTGCCTGTTATAACATCTTGCCTAGCAAAGAAAATCACAATGAGAGTGGCAAATGTTAGAAGACATGCTCCCATATTGAATCTACACGGAGTGTCTGATTTGAAATGCAGCCCTACCCTTACCACTTTGTAAGCCTCTGGAGTATGTTAAAGGTGGAAGAACTATTTCCTTTAGACTCACTTGCTAAATTTCTAAATGTTGACAACCTTGAGCCCATGGGGTGGTTAGGCTGCAGTATGCCAATTTCTATGGCATGCTGTAACAACATGGTCATACATTGAACAATAATTTTGAACAAATTGAAAACTGCAGTTGCTAGCTCAATCACTGCTTTTTCGACAGGAAGGGCTGAAACACATGCTTTGCATGTAAAAGGTCCCAGATTCAGTGCCTGGCAACTCTAGCCAAGGCTGGGAAAGCTGAAACTCTGGAGAGCCACTACCAGTCATCTTAGACCAAGCTTCTTCAATATTTTGCCCTCCAGATTATTTTATACAGATCTCATCATTCTTGACTATTGACCATGCCAACATCTGAACGGCACCAGATTCAGGAAGGATTGTGTAGACGAACCAATGGTCTCACTCAGTATAATTCAACTTCCTATGTCCTGCCATGGACTGGGTGGATGGAGAAGAGTGGTGGTAGGCACCAGCTGGAGAACCCCCAGGGGAAGAAGGCTCAGATCCAGGGAATTGGTGGTGGGACGATGATGAGTGGTCAGAAGGAACAAACTGGGAGAAGGAGGTGTCAGAAATTGAAGAGGCAACAGGGTTTAGTGAGCAGGAAAAGGCTGTAGCAGTGATCAGTCCAGACTTTGAGGCAGAGGAGGACAGGGACCAGGAGACAGAGATGAGGCAGGCTGCTAAATAATCCAGTGAGTCGTCCCCCCTCCTGCTGTGACCAGCACCCCTCCACCCGGTCTCCCAGAACACAAATGTGTGCTTATGTTGTTAACCCACATACACGGGTCTCTAAGTATGAAATATGTTTAATATATCTTATTACCAATCCCCATCAAAGCCTTGGCTTCCAACCATGTCTCAATATAAGATGGAACCATTAGCATAGCATCCATATGTATATATGCTGGGAAAATAGGGTTGTAAGGAGATTACATAGTGCTGGCTTCAGGTTTTGGGGTGCTGTTGGGCAATATGACCTCAGAAGGTACCTGAGTGGGCTCACTTTTTATTCAGTGCTGTCTCAGTCCAGAATTTGAGTTTATTTAGCAAGATCTTGAACCAGGAACAAAATTTGGCTTTTTATATCAGCCAACATGAAACCACAGTACCTCCATCTGGGATAAAACAGAGAACACTGGTATAAACCAGGATCTAGTACAGACCAGGATTGATGTGCCAAGAGTACATGAAAGGAGGAGGGGTGGCTGATGCAATGGAAAATATCCATTGGAATAATGATTGTAATCTACGGCTGTATTATTTTAACAAAGACCATGGAAATAAGAACCACATAGAGAGAGAGAATAAACTCATCAGTTTCTTCAGTTGTAGTAGAAAACATTTTAACTTTTTAAACTGAAGTTAAAAAGAACAAATTGTGCTTCCATATCCTCCCACAACATCTAACCTTAGCTATATCTTTTCTACTAAAATAAAACAGTGGGATCTAAACACCTTCCAACAGGCACATTCATTAGTCTAGCACACAATGTCATCTGTTATTTGACATGCAGATGAATTATTAGAATGCTGCAAACATAAATCACTAATTAAAAGGAAGTTGGGTGGAAGAGGGTGTACAAACCCATTTGTTTTAACATACTTTGGATAATGAAAGCTAGTCATCAGCTTTACTGTATGCTGTTGTTATAGGTTCTGGGTGCCTCAGTTTGTGGGTGTAAGTCACCCATAATTCTTGGATTCAGTAAAAGTTAGAATTAGTCAAGATTTAACTAAACTGTGCCAAACATGGAAACCCCTGGATTTAGTTTATGTTAATGAGCCAGACCAGCTTGGCAGATGGAGGCCATTGGTCGAACAAAGGTCATTAACCCATTAAGAAGGCAATTAACAGAAGACTCTTTGCCAGACACAGAGAGGGCAGATCCCACACTGAGCTCTGGGTAATTAGTAAAAGACAATCCCAGAGTTGGGGGGGGGGAATTTCCAGAATTGCAGTGGTCAGCTGAAGTAAGCTGCAGAGAGCCTCAAATATGGTTAGGGTCTCTTGGTATCTGAGGCTGCAGCAATAGGAGGAACAGGACCCTCTTGGAATGTGAACACTGCACTCTCCACATCTTGGTCAGGTTGTATATATGTGTAAATAAACCACATATCATCTTGCATTTAAAATTTAAAATTTAATATTTAAAATTTTAAAAGATGATGCTGTCAAGGTGCTACACCCAATATGCCTGCAAGTTTGGAAAACTCAGCAATGGCCAGAGGATTGGAGAAGATCAGTCTAAATCCCAATTCCAAAGAAGGGCAGTGCCAAATAATGCTCCAACTACCGCACAATTGCGCTCATTTCACACGCTAGCAAGGTTATGCTTAAAATTCTACAAGGCAGGCTTAGGCAGTATGCGGACCGAGAACTCCCAGAAGTGCAAGCTGGATTTCGAAAGGGCAGAGGAACCAGAGACCAAATAGCAAACATGCGCTGGATTATGGAGAAAGCTAGAGAGTTGCAGAAAAACGTCTACTTCTGCTTCATTGACTATGCAAAAGCCTTTGACTGTGTCGACCACAGCAAACTATGGCAAATTCTTAGAGAAATGGGAGTGCCTGATCACCTCATCTGTCTCCTGAGAAATCTCTATGTGGGACAAGAAGCTACAGTTAGAACTGGATATGGAACAACTGATTGGTTCAAAATTGGGAAAGGAGTACGACAAGGTTGTATATTGTCTCCCTGCTTATTTAACTTATATGCAGAATTAATCATGCGAAAGGCTGGACTAGATGAATCCCAAGCTGGAATTAAGATTGCCGGAAGAAATATCAACAACCTCAGATATGCAGATGACACAACCTTGATGGCAGAAAGCGAGGAGGAATTAAAGAACCTTTTAATGAGGGTGAAAGAGGAGAGCGCAAAATATGGTCTGAAGCTCAACATCAAAAAAACCAAGATCATGGCCACTGGTCCCATCACTTCCTGGCAAATAGAAGGGGAAGAAATGGAGGCAGTGAGAGATTTTACTTTCTTGGGCTCCTTGATCACTGCAGATGGTGACAGCAGTCACGAAATTGAAAGACGCCTGCTTCTTGGGAGAAAAGCAATGACAAACCTAGACAGCATCTTAAAAAGCAGAGACATCACCTTGCCGACAAAGGTCCGTATAGTTAAAGCTATGGTTTTCCCAGTAGTGATGTATGGAAGTGAGAGCTGGACCATAAAGAAGGCTGATTGCCGAAGAATTGATGCTTTTGAATTATGGTGCTGGAGGAGACTCTTGAGAGTCCCATCGACTGCGAGAAGATCAAACTTATCCATTCTGAACTAAATCAGCCCTGAGTGCTCCCTGGAAGGACAGATCGTGAAGCTGAGACTCCAATACTTTGGCCACCTCATGAGAAGAGAAGAATCCTTGGAAAAGACCCTGATGTTGGGAAGATTGAGGGCACAAGGAGAAGGGGACGACAGAGGACGAGATGGTTGGACAGTGTTCTCGAAGCTACCAACATGAGTCTGACCAAACTGCAGGAGGCGGTGCAAGACAGGAGTGCCTGGCGTGCTATGGTCCATGGGGTCACGAAGAGTCGGACACGACTAAACGACTAAACAACAACAAATCATCTTGCAATGCAATTGTGTATGCATTTGCTCCTATGAATGCTAGGGTGCCCAGAATCTGAGCTTTCATTTTTTAAAAAATGTAAGTATCTAGCCCTTACAGAAGACAAGTAATGACTGGGTTGGTTTTTTTCCCTCCAGAAGTCAAGGAGACAGGTTTCATATAGAGCAGTTCCAGAAGTCTGAAAGGTCACTGCTCTTCCACTCTGGCTGTGAAATAACCACCTCTTAGGCTTTTTTGGGGGGGGGGGAAGGTGGTTGCAGCAGTCAAAGGCAAGTCTATCTGCTACTTGCAGGATTTGGAGGAAGGGTGTTTGAGGACAAAATATGGCAGAAGGACTTTTGAACAGAATGGAGGGAAGATAAACAATGAAAGAGTTTCCTCCCAGACTTCTCCTCATCCACTCGCCCATTATATACTTGCTGTGGACAGCAGAGATTTTGAAGGAATGGAAAAAGAAGCTGTGATGTAGGGTTGCCGGACTCAACAGAGGACAGGACTTCTGTGCCTTTAATTGCCCTGCTCTCTTTTGAGTCTGGAAACCTTAAAGAGAAACCAGCAGACCCTTTGCTTGGAAATTAAACAAAGGGTCTGCTGGTTGCTCTTTAAGGTTTCCAGACTCAAAAGAGAGCAGGGCAATTAAAGGCACAGAAGTCCTGTCCTCTATTGAGTCTGGCAACCCTAGATATAGGGAGTTTCTGTGCCCCCTCACCTTATTCCAGCCTGCCTAAAGGAACCACAATTTGATGTCTATTATATAAGCACTAAGTTCTAAACTGGAAGGACAGATCGTGAAGCTGAGGCTCCAATACTTTGGCCACCTCATGAGAAGAGAAGACTCCTTGGAAAAGACCTTGATGTTGGGAAAGATGGAGGGCACTAGGAGAAGGGGACGACAGAGGACGAGATGGTTGGACAGTGTTCTCGAAGCTACGAACATGAGTTTGACCAAACTGCGGGAGGCAGTGCAAGACAGGAGTGCCTGGCGTGCTCTGGTCCATGGGGTCACGAAGAGTCGGACACGACTAAACGACTAAACAACAACAAGTTCTAAACCATATTCCATATCTTCATAATACAGCTAAGAGATGGTGACTTGTCTAGGGCAACAAGTGAGCCCTGATGAGTTAATGGTGAATTAAGCCCACATGCTCAGAGTATTTAAAAAAAATCAGTATTTTAAAAAAAGCTTTTAAATTTGCTGAGAATGCTGAGGTTTTGTTTGTTTTTTTGTAGTCCACAAATGTGTATGCCAATGTAGTCATGTTAGCCTTTAGGATACCACAAGAGGTGGCACCTTATTTCATGTGTTCCTTTTGGGGAAGGGGGTCCATATTTTGGGAAGTGCAGCCCAAAAGGGCACCCAACCGCCTTTATCCACCCTTGGCTTTAATACTGGTAATGTTAGACAGACTACAGAAGAGACTTCAGATGCACACCCACAGCCAATGTGGGGTTTTACATTCGTGCTATAGACTGATGTAAGGCAAAGACTCAGGTGTGGAAATGTCATTAAGCCTCCAGATCTGGAGAAAGTGAGAGCATAATGTGAGAGGGCAGATTTCCATGAGACTAAAGTGATTAATCAAACATCATTGTTAGCTCTCCCAGCAATTTAAGCTAAGCGTACCTGCCATATGCAATGACAGCCAGGAAGCACATAGCAGAAGAGAGTTACAGATATCCATCTAAAATGAGACTTGGTCTGGAATGGTATTATAACAGAATAAGCCGGCTAGTGAGAATGAGAAATTGAACATACTCTGCTTTCCTCCTGATAAGAGGCAGGTTGTTAGGAGGATGCAATTCCCCTTTACTTAGGGAGGAACACCACTCCATTTACTGGACACTGTCCTTTCCCTTTTCATTTTAGACGGAGGTTCTGCAGCCAGGTAAAAGCAGCCCTGTTTTTTCCTTCAAAATTCAAACTCCACGGATAGCAGCACAACAACGGGAGCAATTTGAGAGACAGTAATAAGGAAGACAAATCTGCTTTAAAAGCAACCAATTTACTGTCACTAAGCTTACACATGCATGCAATGTATGCATGCATACACACACCTAGTTGAAAAAGCATTTTCCCTGAAATTGCTGCCTAAGGTGAAGAGACCGAATGAGCAGCAGGTTGCAAGTAGCTCCTGCAGGAATTACATATTCCAGCTGCAGTTAGACTCATTTGCTCTGATTAGCACCATGGTTAAAAGCAGCTGCCAGCATCTTCTATTTTTATCCGGTCTTTTAAATTCTAAGAAGTTGTTCCACCCGATGACAAGCACATTCCTCATTTTAATTCCTGCACACACTCCTCTGTAGAGTGGACCAGGTACCTCAACAGGATAGAAGAATTACTGAAAGGCTTCGTTACTGCTTTATTTATACGGTATTAATGAAGGCCATTTCCAGGTTTAAGGCAAAGAGCCCTCTGCTGAACCCCCAAATAGGGTTGCCAGACTCAATAGAGGACAGGACTTCTGTGCTTTTAAGTGCCCTGCTCTCCTTTGAGTCTGGAAACCTTAAAGAGAAACCAGCAGACCCTTTGCTTGGAAATTAAACAAAGGGCCTGCTGGTTTCTCTTTCAGGTTTCCAGACTCAATGGAGAGCAGGGCAATTAAAGGCACAGAGGTCCTTTCCTCTACTGAGTCTGGCAACCCTAGCTGAACCCCCAACAGACAGCTAAAAAATAAAAAAAGAATTCACACAATGACCAGGAGCAAGCAATACAATTGCTATTACCATTTTTAAACTATACGCAGTATTGATATTGTATATCAGTTCCCCAGCACTGGAGGAGGGAGCAGAAAGCTTGGGATTATGTTGAACTGTTACAGCCCACTCCAAAATGGGGGCTCTAGAAACCTATCCTGGTCCCAGGGTCCATGCCTAGCACCACTATATTTATTATGCTTAATGCAAATATTTAACTTCCATAATAATGGAACATATTACTTGTTTATTTAAAATATCTGAGGATACTATTGAGATCTGCAATATTTTACTGCAGCAGCAAACAATATCATGATGCTACACTAACCCCCCCCCCCAACAACACACACTCATGCTGAAATTGTGATAAAGTTTCACCATTAGACTATACTTACTCAAACTTACAAATGTTCTTTGGCATTTCTGCATTGATTTCATCATACAAGATTCTCTCCGGTTTAGTACAGAGGTAAAGAAACTAATTTAGTTAACAGTATGACCTCAACAAGTCCTTTACCTAGAACAGTTTTGTAAGCGGATTTGTTGCACATTTAACTAGCTCCCTCTTTTGAATGGCTTAGCTAAATAGAGCAAGGAGTTTCTGACCTTGTAATGAATCACAAGCCCTCCTTTTCCACACAAGCCATGGAAAGTGATTCGCATGTGCAGTCTAATTGCGTGTTTTGAGGGAGAGTTTGAACCCAGAAAGAAGTGCTTAAGTTTTAAACAGCTTTATTTAATAAATAAATACTGCCCCTTCAGTATATGATCCTTTCCTAATCTCGTATGCCTCCCTACACAATACGTTGCCTTGTCAGCCCTCTGTATTAATGACGTCTGATTTGTTGCGCTGGTGTTGCCCAGAGGCTACAATGAGATTATGTCACGCTGATCCTTCCTGCATTACAGGCCGCCAGATCCCCTGCTCCTAACAAATGATGCTGATCATAGGTCTGGCTGTATCACTCAGTCTCTAGCCTCTGCTGCCTGCTTCAACAGATCCTGTCTACAGGATCCCCAGAACACACTCTTCCCTCTAAGCTTCATGTTCCTCATCTCTCTTTCCCCTCTTTCCAACTCCCCATCCTCTTTTCTCTTTAATTGCAACCAGGGATGGATGGACCACTGACTTCTGAGCCATCCCAGTTCTTAGAACAGAGAGGCCTAGGTCTCCCCTGTCCCATTTTCAACCAAAAACAAACCCGTGTTGCAATAAGAACCAAACACAACAATACAAACACAACACATAGGCTAATAGTTAGTAAGAATATGTAAGTAAGATTCATGCTAAGGATCAGTGCTCACTAGATAGTGTAGCTGCTATCTAGTGAGCACTGATCCTTAGCATGAATCTTACTTACATATTCTGTTGAAAAATGTTGGCTGACGAAGACTATTACGAAACAGTAGTATCATTCTGGAGACACTGTCCTTTTGAGACGTCTTCCATTGAAACTTTTGAAAGACCATTGAGAGACTTTAGTTTTGAAACTTTTGAGATGTCTTCTGTTGAAACTACTGTATTGTGAGACTGTCCTTAGATATCTGTTTTGAACACATGGCTTGGCGGTCCTCGCTACCACACTGTTATATTGTACATATGAAGTTTGATTGGCTTATTCCTATAATTTGAATGATATCATTATTCTATTATATACTGTCTACGAACTATTAGCCGACATGTTGTGTTTGATCTGTCCCATTTTCAGGCAGATTTTTAAGGGAAAATACTTAACATTGGCAGGAATTATCTCATCCAGAGGCTCATTCCCCACCATGTAGAAACTGGAGCTTTAATGCGGTGGCACCTATGCTTTGGAACACCTACCTATTACATATCAGAGAGGCCCTATCTGTAGTGGTGTTTTGGTGCCTGTGGAACATGTTCCTTTTTCAATAGTCATTTTTGAGATATTTTGTGGGAAGCAATTCATAAATGGAAACAAACAAATAAATAACATGCCTAGAACCGTGCATTATAAATAAATCTAAAAACAACTTACAATGTGGCCTGAGAGCTTTCTGCACTTTTTAAAATGTTTTTTTTTAATTTAAACACCACCATTTTTAGCTGCTTTTCCCTTATGTGATTTGCGATTCTACCTGACACCACAAGTGGGAGGTGAAAAGAAGCAGGGAGAGGCAGGACTGAATCATTGTCCAGTGAGAACTGGGAAGAGTAACTAGCTTGGCGAAAGAACTGTATGCCAAAACGCTTTTCCTGGTTGGAGACCAGAATTGTAATGTGTGGTGATGAGCTACCTGAAATTAATGAGAAGCAGCATGGGAAGGGGGACATATGACTGGGTTGGTTTGAAATTGGGTATACATTGGCTAGAAAGGGTTTTAACCATTGCCAACTATTTAAAATCATTTAGCTATTTCCAAGGTTCTGTTGCTGGGTTGTTGTTGTTGTTATTGTTGTTGTTGTTGTTGTTGTTGTTGTTGTTAAAGTGTTGTCAGGCTCTACTATAGTTTTATCTTGTGTGTTTTCATAAAATGACATTTTATGAAATTTTCATGGGTTTTTACAATGATGCATTGTGTTTTATATACTGGAAGACATCTTGTGAGGACACAGTCCTAAAAGTCCACAGTTTCCTCTCTTTAATAAATAAAATTAATCTCCCCCAGGCTTGCTCCCATGCAAGTGTGCACAGGATCTCATCCAATAAATTTCAGAGTAAACATGCATAGGACTGGGCTGTGGTTTACCACCTCCACTCCCCCAGAATGAAACTTGTTAAAAGATATTTCAATAGTCTCTGAGGAAAAAATACTGTTTTCCAAATTACACATAATTTATACTCCTACCCCCCTGCATGCACAGGTACAATTTGGCATCCACACAATTCCCACTGTGTAGTTAATAGCTACAAAATTATTAATGTTACTTATTTCCCTAAAACCCTTCTCTCAGAAATAGCATTTTAGTGTCATTTTTTCCTTTTAAGTCACATAATTTGTACTTCCTTTTTTTCTCTGCTTCTGCTGGGAACAGCCAGATCTTATCAAGTCAAATGCAGCAAATTGTTCATAGCTCTCTGCAATAACAATAGCATCTATTTTAAAAAATAACTTGACATAATAAATCTCAGACAAGGACAAGAATTAGACAATAAAATCCAACTATATCTAATCTTCATTACCAATTATGGACCCATGTATACTGGAGCTGCTTCTTGGGGAAAGAAATTGAATAAAGGAATCATACATCTCCCCACCTGCACTGATTAACAAAGAAGGAAATTCAAAATTTTCTAGGGGCGAATTGTTATTTACACTATTCCTTTTAAAAGGGCAGATAAGGCAGTGGTGTAGCTGTATGGAGAAAAAGGTGGATGTGCTATAAATATTAATAATTTGTCTCTTTCCTTTGGTGAAGTGCTGAATAAAACCTTAACAGGACAAAGCACATTCAAATAGGAGATTTGATGAGAGATTATATTATAGTATTATACTGCCCACTGTGTGACATTTCAGAAACTCAAATACAAAATTAAGATGGTATCTTTTTATGAAGTCGGAGCCTTTCAGGTTTATTTTATGTGTGAAGCCTGCATTTCAACTAGTAAGGCTGTGCAACCGATTCAGGCCAAATCAAATTGGGCTAAATAAGAGCCAGTCCGGAGCAAGTTCTGTCAACCAGGAGTGATACAGAGCAGTTTGAAGCTCAAAACACACTGTAAGAAAGCCAGACAGTCTGTCCCCAAAGTGTTACAATTATAATTTCCAACTTCATATAAGAAGGATCCCAAGGGGGTGGGGTGGGAGACTAGATTGCGCTCACTAAAAGCTCCTGTTTCCAATCTAGAGCTAGAACTTGACCAACACGCACGAATTCTAGTGCCTGCTAACCTCTGCCACCCTTTCCCTGCCCGCCTAGCTGCTTTTCAGTGGAGCTGTGCACAGCTCCCCCAATCCACCCCATGGCTCCAATCTGGGGGGTGCCATCAGGCCCACTTTCCCTTGGCCAGTACAAGGATCACCTGCCTCAGACCCAGTCCCAAATAAGTTTGAGAGGTCGGGCTGATGTTCAATAAAACATGGCATCTCCCTCTCTCCTGACTGAAAGCAGGATGTGTGTGTTCCTTCACAAGCAGCTAGGCTGTCTGTCTTTTTTGACTTAGCTACCTGGAAGATGGAGGTGCACCTTTCAATCAATTTGTTTTTGTTTGTTTTTCCATCATCATGGAACAGGTCAAATTAGGAACATGAGAATTGGTGGGATTGAACACTCAACAGACTGTACAAGATTTCAAGGTGACTAGCCAAAAGAAGCTCACTGGAAGGACAGATCATGAAGCTGAGGCTCCAATACTTTGGCCACCTCATGAGAAGAGAAGAATCCTTGGAAAAGACCCTGATGTTGGGAAAGATTGAGGGCACTAGGAGAAGGGGACAACAGAGGACGAGATGGTTGGACAGTGTTCTCGAAGCTACGAACATGAGTTTGACCAAACTGTGGGAGGCAGTGCAAGACAGGAGTGCCTGGTGTGCTATGGTCCATGGGGTCATGAAGAGTCGGACACGACTAAACGACTAAACAACAACAACAACAACAAGACAAAAGAAACTAGCAGATATCCAATTTTGTAGGATTAGTCTCACCTGGAAGGGCTACCATATCACTAAGGTCCAATGCAAGTGAATGTGTGTGCCAAATATCCTAATTTCCAAATCACAATTCAGATCCTGCATCCAGAACTGGTTGGATTACTTTGGTCTAAAACAGAGTCTAATTCAACCTATGAAATCAGATCCCAAAGCAGTCAGTCAATTATATTACAGCAAGAGCCAGCAATGCAAAACAACACAACTCCAAACAAAAGATCAGCAATACAGACCCCAAAGCAAACTGGGGTACCTTGTACAGCCCTACTAGCTTGTAAAAAATAAAACGCTATAGCTACATGGCCAGGAGTTATAATTTATTACCAGAGTTTTAAACTTGAATACACCTCCCAGTACGTAGAGGGTAACAATTATGTATCCTGCACCATCTACTTTGTCACTTTCTCTCTCCCTTAACCTCAAATTGACACTTTTAGGTTCTCCTCCATCAGGAAGCCAATATATATCTAATATTTTTGCCATGCTAATAGCCTGATCTTATGTTCTTATCTTATGTTAAGCAAGCTTTGAATCTCTTGATCGACATGCTGCGAATTGCAAGCTAAACTTTCTGCCTGCACCAGATATACTGGAGTCTCAATGCCAATGGACGCCTCGTTTATTTAACTCCATTCACTGTGCTGTTACAGCAGTGGACACATTGTCCTTTTATATCAGCATTACAAGAATGTCCTTGCATTGTGTAATCTTCTTAATAATAACTTCTTGCAACACACCTTAAGGACTCTTGAAAATACTTCTCTCCTTAAAACTAGTATAAAATGTCAGCAATTTACATTGGCAATGGGAGTTTGGTCTTTCAAAAGGCAAATAGAAAGGAGCTGGACAAGTCTACCCTATATTCCTAAAACAGCCACTTCAACTGTTACATTACAACTCAGAAATGCAGCACTGTAAGATTGGCTTGTCAACGTGATAAAAATCAATTGACGGTGTTTTGCAGTGGGCAACACATTGAATTTGGTTGTGGAAAATTTTAATTCCAACTGCTGCTTATTCAATAAAGATCACCACCTAGCCTCAAGTGTGGCACTCCCTAGCAGCCTAAACTCAAACATATTACCGTAAGCTTCTCAAATTGAATGACAATGTTTCCAAATTCAAGTCATAAGCAACTGGACATGTCAATTAAGAGTTATATATTTTATTTCTTCCATTACATTCAATACTCTTGAAATCTACTTGGGTGGGTGGATAGCTCAGTTGGTTAGAGTGTGGTGCTGATAATGCCAAGGTTGCAGGTTTGATCCCCATAGGGGACAGTTACATATTCCTCCATTGCAAGGGGTTGGACTAGATGTTTCTCAGAGTCCTTTCTGAGAATTCTATGATTCTATGACTTAGTTGCCCTGTTGCAGAAGGTCCTTTTCACACAGATTCTAAACTATCATACTCAGTAAGCTGTATCCAATAGCAACTTGCAGCTAGCAGAAAGCACCTGCTTTCATGCAAGGCTAGGCACCCTACTGTTCTTGAGAGCTGGAGCTCTCCTGGAGTAGGATGGGATATGGCACAGAGGGGAGCAGTATGAAGGGGAAAGGGTGAAAAAGAGGCAAAAACAGCACCACTGCATATGCTGTAATATATTGAGGGACCCTCTTGAAATATGCTTTAGACAAATATCTTTATATTTGTGGAGCTTGTGTCATTGAGATTGAGAATGTTTCCATTATGTGTTTTATTGCAATTTTAGAGTTATATTGAACCCAGGAGGAAATCAACTAAATTATTGCTTGAGCGTTTGGCTCATTTTGACAACTAAGCTAAAACATTTCACCTTCTATCTCAGAGAAATAGATTACGTTAAGAACTGAAATATTTGCTGTTGCCATGCAGAAACTGGAGAACAAACTTTATTGCAAGCAATGTCATAAGCTGCAAAAATGCATGTAGCTGTAAAGAATGTGTTCCTTTAAACATGTGGACTGCTTACACGAAGTTTGCTTTTTTCACTACGGAGGCAATCTTAGATTAATTTGCAGAGATGATTCAGTCTTGCAATAATAATCCAGTTGCTTTGAGTGATATCAGCTTAAGCTACCAAGAATGTTGTGGGTAAAATCAAGCAAACTCCTTGATGATGGGCAGGATCCCTGCATGGTAAATAAATCATATCCACTTGAGTATTTCTTATCTATTTTATCTTCATGTTCATGTCTTTTCCAGAGAATACCAGAATATGTCACACCTGCTGCACTTCCTGCAGTGATTAAGACTGTATTGATTTTTAGATTCCCGACACACTCACATGCTTTTCAATGATGTCTTTGTTTTGTTGATCCTCTGTCAGGTACTCCCCCCCCCTGTTTAATTTGTGCCCTGGGAATTTTCTGATGCCTTGGAAACTTGCCTTGCAGTTTTTAACCCCTCCAAATTGAACCCATGAGTATAGTTTGCTGTATGTTTTCTCTTCTGTTTTGAACAGCTCCACCAGCACTCAGATCAGAGAGCAAACACACAACATGATAAAAATGAAACATATTCTGAAATTACAGGAGACAATCAAAACAATTGGCACCTGCTCTATTGACACTTGGCATATGTCATTCTTCTTTCGCTAGCTTTCCCAAGTCTCCCATGTTACAAAACTAGAATTTATAGATGAAATTTGCACTCCCTGCTATAATCTATGTTGTGCCACCCAATACCCCTTTTCCTTCTCTGGAACACAACATTATCCTGTAGGACACTGCATCAGTAGTAAAGCACTATCTTTACCATGATCACTCCTAGATACACTGGATAATATTGACTAGCTTATAATTTACTCTGGAGGAGTCATTTCGGTTGCAGTGAGATTGATGTAGTACAATCATACCTTGGATCCTGGTTTCTGAACATTATTCCGAACCCGAACATCTGACAGGGCTTCCACGGCTTCCTGCAGCCAATCAAAAGCTGCACTTTGGTTTCTGAACATTTTGGAAGTCGAGCAGACTTCCGGAATGGATTTCATTTGACTTCCAAGGTACGAGTGTAGTTGATTTAGCTCTTTTAACTAGTTAATTAGTGCAACACTACACATATCTAATCAGAAGTAAGTCCCAATGAGTTAATAGAATAATAAAACTGGAGAGTTGGAATGGACCCCAAGGGTCATCTAGTCCAATCCTTGCAATGCAGGAATCTCAACACGAGGTCCCCCATCCAATTTGAAACCACACTGCACCTTTCACTTTGCAAATGTCCTAGCAGTTTTATGAGTGCAGAACTTGCACAAAGATGAATTAGTACAGACTAAAGCCTTCATACTCCCCTCCCCAATAGTTACCATTCAGAAAAACCTTATATTAAAATCTAGTTTGGGTTCGTCTGTTTGTTTAAAATTTCAATTTTAATTTGACTTCCAAAGTCGAACAACTCCACAATATTGTGATGACCCCACAATATTGATCCAGAAAGAAGTTATTTTTTAAAGAATGCATGACTCAAGAGTAAGCTTATATAACTCAGTTTTATGAGTCTGGGACTGGAAATACATGTTTTATACTGTATCAGTAATGTAGCATTGTGACAGAAAGATTTATAGAGGCATTTAAAGCATTGACAAATGCCAAGATTTATTTATAAAAATTACCACCTTCATTATGGGTCATTTTTCTACAGTATATCCACTGGTATGACATTAATTCTTCTTTCTTCGATTGCATGGGCACACACAGATTTTATTTCCATACTTTTTGTTATTACTTTGTTTTAATAAATACGGAGCATGAAATTCAGGTGTAAAAACTGTAATTATAAGCTCAAATTAGCAGCTAACACACCATTATGCTTATTTTGATATCAACAATTATATCAATAATTTATTACCATTATACTTGATTAACTTAGTGTACCAAATCCATAGCTGTGAGGATTAAAACTGCAGCAGCAAGAATAATTTTAGTCCGTCCCCCAGTCTACATACATTTTGGAACCACTGCTTAAAGTCACTAACTTTGATCCCTTTTATATAATCAACTAGTGTCATTGAGCCCGTTAAATAAACGGGCGCTAGAACATATGTGAGAGGAGCGGCGGGGCCGCGGCCTTCCCTCCCTCTCTGCGCTCGGCCGCAGGGCGCGCCGGGAATGCAAGTAAACGAACTCGCTCTCCTGTCGTGCCCCGCGGCCGAGCGCAGAGAGGGAGGGAAGCCGCGGCTCCGCGGCTCCTCTCACGGGCCAACAGGCGCTAGAACACATGTGAACTCGGCCACGGGACGCACCGGAAACGCAAGTAAAGCCGCTCCTCTCACGGGCCAGGGAGGGTTGTGAGGAGGAGGCGGCGGCGGCCCAAGATGGCGGCATTGGGCTCTGGGGCCGCGGTGGCGGGAGCTGGACTGGGCTCGTCCTTGTCATCGTCGGGTGGCACAGCGGCCGCGGGGGGCGTCGTGGCTGCGTCGTCGTCCAAGTGTCTCTGTGTTCCAAGTCCCAACAGCTGTCCGTGGGGCACATGCGCAGTAGCGCAAACCCAGGAACACAGGGACTGGACGCAGAGACACTTGGACTTTATTATATAGGATTGTCCAAGAATTGTTAAACTGAAATCCATCAATTTGTAGGGTTTTTCTTTCAATCCAACCCTAAATTTATACAGCTACCCCATTACACAAGTGGCTAGGTCATACTATCCACTGTGGATTCAGCAATGATCTGTTCATCTAAATTGTCTTATGGCATGGAAAAATACTCTTGGCTGAAGGGCTAACGTTCTCTATGGTATGATTATTTCATTATTGTGAATTTATTAATCACTTTCTGAATAAGCATATAAAGGTGATGTGCAATAAACATAGCACAATTCACAAAATTCACACAAAAAAACCACACAAAATCTATATGAAATAAACACCCATGGCAAAGACCAATTCATCCAGCTGATAAAAACCATTAGAACAAAAATGTCTTCAATGGTTTTCAGGAAGTACAGATTGTAAGGGCCTGTCATGTCTCAATAGGAATGCTATACCACAGAAGAGGAGCAGCCACACTGAAAGCTCTGCTCTGAGTTACTGTGGAACAGGCTTCTGAGTTCTTTGGGTTCTCCCACAGATTGCAGTGGCCTTCTAGGTATATAAGGGATAAGGTGGTCTCTCAAAGGCCCTGTACAGCTCAGGACCTTATATATCAGCATCAACAAATTGAACTTGGCATAGTATCAGCAGCCAGTGCAAATTCTGAAAGCAATGTGTCATAGTTTGGTGGTAGTTGGCCTCCACAAGCGAGCTATCCACTGCATTCTGCATCCACTTCAGCCTCCAGACCAACCCCAAGGGTAGCCCCACACACAGAGCATTGCAGCAATCCAGCCATGAGGTTACTGATGTATGGACAACCGTGCTCAAGCTATCTCATTCCAGGAAGGGCCTTAGCTATCTTACCAACAAAGTTGGTAAAAGGCACTCCTAGCCAACTGGCCACCTAAAAAAAACAGACCCCACCATTCATTTCATTTTCTTGGGTTAGCTTGTTCCATGTGCTTTTTGTGTAAAGGAAGCAAGCTGTAAATGGTAAGTGGCTGAAATGTAGAATCAAAGAATGAATCTGAAGGGGCCACAAGGGTCATCTAGTCCACCCCCTGCAATGCAGGAATCTTTTGCCCAATGTGGGGCTTGAACCAATGATCCTAAGATTAAGAGACTCGTGCTCTACTGATTTGAGGGTGTTGTTTACTACTTTGCTGCTGACCTTGTCCCAGAAGACCTTGTAGGTCTAAATCTGTGTAAACTCTGCAGTGAAATGTTCACTGGTATGTAATTTATATTTCTTTCAGAATTTATATTCTGTTTTTCAAAGCAAAAAACTCTTCACAAATTCTCATTTTTCTTTCCTTTTTGAAAGTAGGTATTATTATGTTCCTTCCCCCCACCCCACCCCAAAAAAGCTCAACTATTTTTGAAACAGAAAGTCAAAGTGTTTGAAGTTTGTTTGATATACACAATTCTGACTTCAAAAATATGGTTAAACTTGGTTCATACATGTTTCCAGCTAAGATGTGTGCAAACCATGAACATTTTCAGATGGTGGCCTACAATGTTACACTCAAAGGGTTAATTATGAAAACAGACCATTGGTGAATAATGCTCATTATAACCGATTGTTCTCCACAGCCATTTCAGTTTGTGCAAAGGAAGAAATAAAATGACTATGCACTATATTGCCTTTAAATAGCATAAATTCTTGGTTTTGTTTTCTTTATGAAAGTGTGCTTTATGATCTTCTTTGATGCCTCTTCTCCCCAACAAACGTTTTTTTAAAGTAAAGGCCGAAGTGATTGAAGTTGGATTGAGATGCACAATTCTAACCTCAAAAATATGGTCAAACTTGGTTTGCAGGAAGTTTCCTACTTATTATAAAACATGAACAAGCTGAAAACAGCCTTAGCCTGTGGCATGCATATAGCTAAGGAACTTGATGAGGAAAATAAAGGAGAATCAGAGTGGTGGAATCCAGGGACATAGGAAGATAGGGGCGTGGGGACGGCGCCCCCCGAGTGACGCGATCCCAGGGGCGCCATCGCCGCTGCCCGCCCTGCCCCAAAGCGCGTGCCCCGCCCCTGTGCACGGCGCGCCCCGCCCCAAAGCGCGCCACTACATCACTGCGCATGGCGTGTTGGAATATTGGGGTGTAAATCACCAATATTCTTACTATTGCCACTGGCTTCGGTAAAGAAGACAGCAAACAATCGTAGGTGCTAATCTACGTTTATTCAGAGAGTGTGTGTTCAGCCATCACTCTCCAGTTCAGAAGAAAGTGAAAGTAGAAACAGAACAAAGAACATCACATGACAGGAGATCAGGTTACAGCTTGAGCTCCTGTGTGGGAAAGTTACAGCAATCATATAAAGTAAACATTCATCCACATGCAGCATCTGTGCCATGCAGAGGATTTATGCTAACATCTCCCCTGAATCCTGAAATGGAAAAAGATGCAAATGTGAGAGCATCATTAAGAGAAGTGAACAGACAGTTGTCATAAACAAAGTAGGACTTTCCTGCTGTGGAACTCTCTGAGACTGGATTGACCAGCTTTGGCTTCCAGGGGACCAGAGCAGTTGCTCTGTTGACAGAAACAGTGTTGCGTTTGACAACCTGTTGTTGTGGCTTAGCCTGTGTGACTGCTGCCTGTTTTGGAGTTCTAAGCACAGCTAAATTTGCAATTGCTGTGTTGGCAAACTCCTGAGAATACCTCTTGGGTCCTCTTCTAATCCTCTCAGACCTGCGTGAGAGGTGCAAATCCTGTTTACTGAGATTCTCCCCCTCAGGACTTTTGGGAGAACTCTTACCAATGGTAAACAGTGAATCAAGTGCTTCTAGCACTTTTTCATCATCCGATGAAGGTCTGTTAAAAACAGCATGAGTTCCTTTGTGTATGACTGTCTCCCCTGTTTCAGAGCTACTCGGGGTAGAGCCTTCAGCAAAGGAATCATTATCACTACCACTTGTGTCAGTGTAGGAAGCATCAAAATCATTGGCACCTATGGGAAATTCATCAAGAACATATGTTTCTTGTGGCGTAGGAGTGTGTTCTACCTCTTGAGTAAGAATCACCTCATTGGAAGAAGACAACATAACTCTGTATTGACCTTCCTCAAAACCCAATAGAATGCCTTGGACTGGCTTGCCCTCAAGCGAAGCCACCCACATTTTGGTTCCAAAAACCTTAGTGTTGCTCACATCAGGCTTATGTTGGAACAGAATCTCATAAGGAGAACGCTTCTGTCCTTTAGGAACCTGTCTGAGCCACTGGTAAAGGAAAAATGAGATGCTTTCAGCCCACAGTTGTTCAGACAATCCTGAACTCAGCAGTTGCGCCTGCATGCCTGCTTCTAACTCAGTGTTAACCTTAACACATAAGCTTTTGTCCCAAGCTGCCTGAGTTTTGGCAAACTTGTGGTGAATGCCTTTGTCATCAAAAAAAGCTTGAAACTCCTGTGAAGTAAAAAGAGGAATGTCATTGGTCAATAAACATTCAATTTTACAACCATGTTTCAGTTCAACCTTAGCATGAAATTCAGAAAATTTCACAATAGCCTGCTGAGGCTTTTGCAGAGGATAAAACCACGTATACTTAGAGAAGTGGTCAGTTATCAGAAGATAATATTTGGCCTTGCCAAGGGACTCTGGCATAGGACCAAAAACATGAGCAGAAACGATCTGGAAGCAACGTGTTAGACCTTTCTTGCTTGGTTGCATCTTTGCCACCTTAGGCTCCTCTGGACCTGTCAAACAATCATCAACAACATTAAAACATGCATCACTTTTATCATAAGATAATCTGAAAAGGTTATCTTTGTCTCTGTGTCCCGTCAAAAGAACTTCTCCATCTTTAGAAATCGCACAGGTGCCCCTGTGAAAACACAGCTCAAACCCCTTCTCATCAATTTGAGAAACACTGAAAAGGTTTTGCTTCAGCTCTGGAACAAGATACACATTACTGATACTCAAATTTAGAGATTTCAGAAAAATAGTTCCTTTTCCAATGGATTTCAAGGAATTGCCATCTGCCTGTGACACGATGGAGTCCAGCTTTTCAAAAGACTGGAACAGTCTCTTGTTGTTCACCAGATGGTGCGAAGATCCCGAATCTATGATCAGATAAGACCCGTCGTCGTCTTGGTCATCAAGCTGAGTGAGCATTACAAGCATCTTGCGTGCTGTAGGGCCCTTGCTGCTGCCGCCGCCGCTGCTGCTGCCGCTACCACCGCTGCCTCGCCCCTTAGGCCCAGAAGCCTGTTGTTGACTTCCTGAGTCCTTCTGGGGTCGTCTGCATGTCTTGGCTGTGTGCCCAGGAATATTGCATAACTGGCATCTGACCACAGTTTTAAGGGCTTGTGCAGTCTCTGCAGATGCACCAGGTGAGGGTGAGTAGCGCTCCCCGTTGGCCTCCACCTGTGCGCGGGTCCTGTCCTCCTCATTAAGCAATGAAGCATAAATTCCTGCTGCAGTCATTTGCTGAGGGTCTTGAGCCCCCAGCTGGGCTGCAATAGCATTATAGGACTTGGGAAGGCTATTTAGCACTGTAAAGCAATAAATGTCGTCATCCAAATTGACGTTTCTGTCAACTAGCTCCTGGCGTAGTTGACGCATCTGATGCAAATGGGCTCTCAGGTCTCCTCCCTCCTTCAGACGCAAATTAATTAATCTTTGAAAGTATAACATTGTTGATCCGGTGCGCAACCTAAGGTGCTCGTCCCGAAGATGAGTCCAAACATCATAAGCATTATCTAAGTTCCGAATATGAACCAGCTGTGATGGGTCCAAATGCAGAACTATTGTTGCCCTTGCCTGTGCGTTGCGATTCAACCACCTTTGGCCTGGCAAAACGGGCGGTGCGTTCTGAATCAACTCAATAAGTCCTTGCCGGATAAGAGCACATTCCATTTTAACACTCCACGTTGCGTAATTTGAGTCATTTAACAGAGGACACAAACTCTTGGGTGTTTGATCTGAATCCCCGGCTTTAGCCATCTTGCTACTGTAAGCGTGCTGCTAGCTTCTGACTTCAAAGTACAAAGAAGCTGCAAATTAGGCTTTCGGCAGGCATCTGCAATTAAGCTGCCGCTTTAGAGGTTTTATTGCCGCTATAAATCAGTCCCGGTTACTCACTGCTCCGGTGATAAGGAACGCAGACTATCCGTGCACTTCCTCCCCTGGAACGCAGGAACCGGTGACTCCCAAGCAGGCGAAATTCCTCAGGATCAGCTGCTGCAGATTGAGGCCTGTTTACGTGCCTGTTTTCACGCTTTTCAGAGGTCCGCGGATCGAAACCCCTGCTCTGCTACCACTGTTGGAATATTGGGGTGTAAATCACCAATATTCTTACTATTGCCACTGGCTTCGGTAAAGAAGACAGCAAACAATCGTAGGTGCTAATCTACGTTTATTCAGAGAGTGTGTGTTCAGCCATCACTCTCCAGTTCAGAAGAAAGTGAAAGTAGAAACAGAACAAAGAACATCACATGACAGGAGATCAGGTTACAGCTTGAGCTCCTGTGTGGGAAAGTTACAGCAATCATATAAAGTAAACATTCATCCACATGCAGCATCTGTGCCATGCAGAGGATTTATGCTAACATGGCGCGCCCTGCCCCCCAGATGTGCACCATGTCACTGTGCATGATGTGCCCCGCCCCCAAACATGCTCCGCGCCCCACCTCCAGAACACGCGCCACGTCACTGGGGGCAGCGCGCCTGCTCTCTGCCCCCGGTGGTGGAGTATGAAGCTCTGCCACTGATGGAACCATCATCAAACTCAAGGACAGCTCAGTTGGTGGAGCATGAGACTCAGGGTCTCAGGGTTGTGAGTTCAAGCCCCATGTTGGGCAAAAGAGTCCTGCATTGCAGGGGTTTGGACTAGATGGCCCTTGTGTTACTTTCTAACTCTATAAATCTTATTCTGTTGGTTCTTGCTGGCCTGGACAAAAGTTCCCCTCCCCCTTTGATTCTCTCCCCCCCCCCCCGGCAACAGCTCCAGTCTGGTGCACCTGAAGTGTCCAATGATTGGGCACCAAGTGTCCATTTGCAGGGTTTTGGATCATGTAAAAGAGTTTATCACCATGGTCTCCAACAATGTTCTAACAGTTTACTATGAAGAAAGGTCATAAAATGTATGATCCAAAGCCTCCAGCTCTTTGCCCCCAAACAATCTGTTTCATGGCTTTCTGCAGACTATGCCTGCCATCAAAACATTGGCAGTACCTTGTCACTGCATGGTGGAGCTTGGGTCCTATACTGCAGGGCCAAACATCCCGCCCCCCACCCAGACATTGACACTGGGAAGTTAGGATTGCACCCAGAGTTGTTTGGTTTTGAATCGGACCACTGTGACAACCTATAATGAATTGCAATATTCAAGAGTGAGATAAAGATAGGATTCTATGTAGGAGTCATTGCCCAAGATAAAGCTGTTTTCTTCATTTCATAAAAGCTAGCTATCAAGAAGAAAGTGGGAAAAGAGACTGATTAAGACAAGAACCTTATTTGCTTCCTGAAAACTGCTCTATTGTTGCACCTACAGACTGCAATATTGTTCAAGTAGAAAAAGACACAATAAATGGAATGGTTTGCTCAGTCAAAGGAAAGAGTTCCTTTTAAAATATCATTTTTACAAGCTCCTACAAGAACAATACCCATTTCTTATTGAAAGGCACTTGGTGTTAAATTTGATTCCCCAGCAAGATGTCAGGGATGCTATTCTGAACAAGCTAGTCAGCAGGGTTTACTTTTCCTACTAAAAACCCACATGAATTGAAGTGACCAGCTGCTAGTTCTGGCTGGGAGAGTTTATGGAGCAGGGAATAAAAATAGCTAAACTTACAGCAGAACATTAACAGCCACCAAATAAAGCAAACAATGAAACATTACAACTGGATTGTTTTTTTTGGGGGGGGGTTGTTTTTTGTTTTTGGAAAATCATACCATGAAAATGCTTATTTGTTGTGGGAATCCAAGTGATCCAGTGTTTAATGTGCATTTCTGCATCCGTTAATACTTGAGGCTCAGGGATCTGGTATATACTGAGAGATATTACACACTCCCAAAGAAGTCTTGAATTGACACTGGGAGATCAATGCAAGTTACAAAAGCCACTGAATGATTTCTGTGAAGAACTAAAGATTCTTATGTGTTCACTTCCAAGAAAGAAAGAAAGAAAGAAAGAAAGAAAGAAAGAAAGAAAGAAAGAAAGAAAGAAATGGAATCTGAAGAGGAATCTTTGCCAGGGAACGTTAAAGCAACTGGAAAGAGTGGAGTGGTGTAGTGTTCTCTTTTAGGAATTTAATGTAGGAAATCAGGAAAACTTAACCAAGTGGTGGTTGAGAAGGAGGTCTAGAACCAAGGGTTCTTCGGACAGACTTTTTCTGCCTGGGTTGAGGGATTCTGATTTCTGAGAATAAATTCCTTGCTAAATTCCATTTCTCTTGGTGCTGGAATCACGTTTCCAAGCTGAGTTCGAAAGATCAGGCATCTGTGCCTGTTTGTTTTCTAGCTGCCATTGCCATTTGGTGTTTGTAAGGGACAAAAGGTCAATTGCAAATCTTCCTTCCTGCTTGCCTTTGGAAACCTGTGAAACCTGTGCTAATCTCTACAAGAATTCCTGGCCCTTTTCCTGTCCTTAGAAGTAGTCTTTTGAAGTCCAGGAAGTCTTTTTAGCATTTTGGTGTTAGTTCCAGATCTTCCCAACAGTATCAGATTCAAGGTGGGAGGAAACCTGGGAGGGGTTTTAGAAACTAGGATGAATTCTATTGGATGATTTGAATCTTTGTAACCTTTTGATATTGTAATAAAAAGATCTGGCGAAGGGAAAGAGGGACGCACTTTCCCTCCCAGAGATTTGCTGGTTGAATCTCTGTGTCCTTTGTTTTATTTCCATGTGGTTTTGCCACAGAGTGGAGGTTCTATTTTCTAAAGAATAAAGAATAAAGTAATTTACAACAGGAAAATAAACATGGAAAAAATTATCTAAGGGACAGGCAGAAGGATGGACAATAGCCAAAACTCCAACATGCACTGTTCAGAAAAGCTGAAGTGAACCCTTCTTTGCAATCTTTTATTGAGACTGTATAATGCTAAACATATGAAGTACAATGCTTGAAAGTGACCATTCTGCAAATGTTGATGGACCATTGCCAGGTAAGCAATATTCCAGGAATAATTTTCTTGCTTTACATTCATCTTCCATAAACAAGTGAAAAGGTGTGCCAAAGTTTAAAAGAAAGTTTGAGGACTCAATGCAGAAAGTTTTCAGAAAGTTTTGTGACATACTATTTTACATTCCGAAAGATATGGGCAATAAGTCTATTAAGCTTTATACTGCTGTAATGAACAAGAGGATGAAGTTTCTATGTTCTGCAGAAATCATTTTAACTGATGTGCCATCAGGGTTTATAATACTGCCTACATAAAAATTAAATAGATTCTGTAGAAGCGGTAACACTGACTGATTAGGAGAACAATGTAAAAAAGGAAGGTACTTAGACAATTAAATCAATTATACAAGCTATCGTAGAGAGTTTTAAACTAGAGACTAAAAAATGAACACATCCTGTTCAATAATTTCTTAAGATTCCCAGCAACTGGCAGAGTAAAAAAATAACAAACATGTATTGCAATCCCCAAAGTAGCATTTTCTATGAAAGCACTCAGATTATGGAAATCATCTTTTCATTTGTGGTCTTCCGCCAAGATCACATCACCCATCCATGTAGGGTCTTCAACCACCAGGTGAAGACATTTTGGCTGAGAAAAGTTCCTCTGCTGCATCCACCATTGCTGGCCCTGCAATCCTTCAAGTGTTGGGGGTGGTGAATTTCTGCAGCAGGGAAGCTTTTCTGCCCATCTAAATCCCTGATTGTTTAGATTTCTAAATTGTGCTGGGAGGCTCCTCAGAACAGATGATCAGCCCTAATGCATGAGGGCTGTTGGGCTAATAGCAGTGATGGGACCTCAGCTCTTCCTCCTGAGATACCTAGAATTGTGAAGATTAATATCTAAATAGGGCTATAGTTAGGGCTGAGAAGGGAAGAGATGAAGTGGGGGAAGCACTCCACATTTCTTCACCAGGTTTAAGAAATCAGGAAGTGTAACTGCATTGAACCTCCAAATGCAATCCAATATACCTGAGAGTAAATCCCATTGAATTAAATGGGGGTTAGTTCTGATTAGCATGCATAGGATTTTGCTGTGTTTCGCTTGCATCTACAATCTACTGAAGAAGGAAAGAGCACATGAAATGAAGTACAAAAGTATGAAATAAGTTTATTCCATTTCAAACTTATCTGAAGTTATCTTTTCCTATGATAGTTGAGTTTGAGCAACTATTAAACCATGGGCCTGAAAGCCCCTCAGGAGGCCCGTTTTTGCCTCTGAAACACTTATCTGCAAAAAGAAACAAACTTCTAAAAATAATCTAGTTTCATTCTGGTGGGAATCGAGGCAAAATCATCTAGCTTGAAAAATGGGAGACTTGCCTCCTGGGACATTCATTTTGATGTTAAAAGAAAAGAAGTCTACCCATAAAAGCTTGTTTGTTTCTCTAGCACAGAGAAAAGATGTTTATTGATTTTTTTCAAAAGGCATTTAAAAGTCATGCACATATTTGTAACTGAATAAAATCTAGAGTACTCTACAAAGTTTAGTTCTCTTTCTTCACACAGAGAACAACATCATTCATTTAACCTAATAAGTAATACAGTTCAGTATCAGTAGTGGTGGGGAGCTGCCTCTGCCAATCCACTGGGTGGGTGGGGAAGCTAGAGTTATATCTATTTACTTAAAACACAATTTGAAGTGAAGAACATGGTGCATTTGACCACATTCTGAGCCTAGGAATTGTTTCAGTACCAGAACAGATGAGAGCTCAAAGTCTGTTTGCATAGAAGTCCACTATTGGGTAGCTTTCTTTATTTCAATAACCTATTTTAGGTGAGGCAATTACTTGTTAAGCAGTTGAAATTTAGAAACCATTTTTGATCTACTACATATCAACCTAAATTTTCCACTAGATCCCCAACTACCTTTTGCTCATCCTTGGTGTCAGGGCTTTTTCTCAGTGGGAACTCACCAGAACTCAGTTCCGGCACCTCTCAGGTAGGTGCCATTGTCATTCTAAGATAACAAGGGTGAGTTCCAGCACCTCTTTTTTCCTTGAAAAATAGCACTGCTTGGTGCAGATCGATACGTTATCATGCAATGCGGTCTTTCCTTGCTTATAATATTGCATGTTGCCAATTGGTATAAAAAGGAAGTACAGTGGTACCTCGGTTTATGAACACAATTGGTTCCAGGAAGTCTGTTCATAAACTGAAGCGTTCATAAACTGAAGTGAACTTTCCCATTGAAAGTAATGGAAAGTGGATTAATCCGTTCCAGACGGGTCCGTGGAGTACTCAACCTGAAGCGTACGTAACCCGAAGCATGGGTGTAATTGGTTCCGGAAGTCTGTTCATAAACTGAAGCGTTCATAAACTGAAGCAAACTTTCCCATTGAAAGTAATGGAAAGTGAATTAATCCGTTCCAGGTGGGTCCGCGGCGTTCATAAACCGAAAATTCGTAAACCGAGGTGTTCATAAACCGAGGTTCCACTGTATCAGCAATGAGATGTATGTTTAAAAAAACAAAAAAAAATTAAACAGAAAGAGCAGGGGGCACACAAATTTGTGTGTATACCACAAAATCACTGTAGATTCATGATGAAGTTGGCTATTGACACCATTCTACACTTTCTATTGATCGTATCAATCTCTGTTATAGAAATTTTAGATTTTTTATAGTGTAAGCCTATCCATGTCTACTCAGAAGTAATCTCCATTGAGTTCGAAGGGACTTTCTGGATTGCAGCCTCTGTCAATCAGCTTGTCTGCTGTGGAACTGACCATCATTGTGACCCCAAGAATAGTAATGCAGATTGCTCATGTGTGAAGCTCTTATTTCTTATACCACTCATAGCACATAAAGCACGTCTACATGGTAGGCACTTAGCACACATCACCAAGAAACATGAGGAATGTGTGGAACCTCACAAGAGAAGAAACCCTGATATTCAAACTCTATATGAACATATTGGTGAAGTACTGGAAGTTTTATTTTTAAATAACATAAGTTTAATTTTTTTAAAAAAAAAAACCACAGAGAGAGAGTGGAGTGTATTTTTATGGATCAGCCTGGCTGCTGTCAAATCAGAATCTGGTGATGCCAAATAAAAAACAATGTGTTACTTTGATTCTCTTCCAATCATATGGCCCATTGAACTACAAGCAGCCAGCCCATAATTGTGTCCTTTCTTTGCATCAGGAAGCAAACCACAAAACAGTTATAAGTCTCAGTGCTTGGTCTATGTGCAGGATCTTTTCCTCTTATAAGTGATAAACACTACAAAAAAATTGTATCTCTTGAAACACATAGAAATATGGAATTACTGATGGTTGCAGATTAAATTGCAAAGATTATCACAGTGCATATCAAACACTACACAAAACTATTATAGGAATACTCTGTATGTGAAGCCATACAGGAATTATTTTTAAATACCCACGTTTCGGAGATTTCCCTTATCTTTATTTCTTGTGCATTAATACTAGTTTATATCAGTAAAATTATAATTGGATTTCAAAGGTGTGTCAAAATGTAGCAACTTTCAGAAACAACAAACATCCACTTCTGTTAGCTGGCGGTAAAGATACATTCCCTTCTGGTACTTCCTCTGTTTTAAAATAAGGTTAAGTGCAGAGCTGAAGATTCTACATAACTACAGCCTTCTCGTCAGTATTTTGCTGGCAAACCAGAGACATAAGATGGATTCAGGATTCAGCCTGTTGAATTTGGATACCCCAGCCATGTGCCTTCACTCATAAAGGATGGGGCAAAGCAACCATCACTCCAGCAACAAGTGAAAGGGTGGGGGGTTGATATTCTGTACTCATTTTTTCAACTGCAATGAACTACAGCCTCAGTGCTTGTTATTTATTTACTGCTTGCAATACAAAAGAAAAGAGTCCAGTCAGAAAGGTAATGTATCCTTACAAATCCACCTGGACAAATTACTATTTAAAGAAACGGCCCCTGCTCCCAAGTCTTAATTCCTGTATTTGTACCATTCAATTGGGCTGTATGTAATATGTACATGATCTGAGACAGGGGTGCCCAAACTTTTTTCAAAGAGGGCCAGATTTGATGAAGTGAACATGTGTATGGGCCAACCAAAGTTGTTCACCTTTTTTTTTTAGGATTTACCCCAGAGTTGTTGAGCTTTTTAAAGATTTTAACCCGGGACAACATATACTGCCATGGGGGCCGGATTAAATTGACCGCCGGGCCAGATTAGACCCTCCAGTCTTGGGTCTTCTGAGCACCAAACCTCAGTGTCTGCAGTGTTTAAGATTTGTTTATTTGAAACATTCCTGCACTGCATTACATTAAAAGAGATTCCAGGGAGGTATACAACAGTATAGATAACAAATTAATTAAACCCCAAACCTGTACAATAAACACTGACATTAGCAACCATAATAAAGAAGGCAGATGATATCCTTAAAAGCAGGCTAAATGAAAATAACCTTAATCTGCACCTCCAAAAAAAAAACCCTGTAAAGTAATTCCCAAACCTACTCTTTGAGGAAGCTACTCCAGTGTCAGTGAATTCTGGATTTTTCCCTGTGATTACATTGCACACTTCAGATAAGGCAGGCATTTGCAATAGGGCCACAGTGGGAATAACTTAACAAATGGGTAGGATAGTATTTTGTAAGCTATACCATCAACCAACTATGACAATACAATACAATACATTGTGCTGTCTTTCACCATAAAGGTATGTTACAGCAAAACCATTTAAATTATACACTTTAAAATCAGATAAGACTAATACTTGATAAACAATTTAACTCGGAGAATAAAGGTAGGTCATCTGTCAGCTGTCAATGTCCAGAGTAAAAAGCTCCATATTCAGCATATGACAAAAGCTGTTCAACAAGGACACCTGATACATGCCCATGGGGAGCAAATCTCACACTTGGGGGGTGGGGGGAGTTGCCACAAAGAATGCCCTTTTTGGACCATCACCACTGAACCTCTGAGGGTGGTGGAACAAAGAGCTTCTCTGCTGATCTTAGCAATCTTTCAAAATACAATGAATAATTTTATGTTGCGTGGAAAGGCAGAGTCCCCCAAACCCCCAGGCGACCCCCTGAGCAGAATAAAAATGCAGGCCAACGTGCTATAGGATTCAAATTGGCCACAACTTTATTAAGATTCAGATGTAGGGAGACCTTGGCTCAGGCATTGGGCGTTATCCTTCCCAGTCCACAGCCGGGGTTCTGGGAGGCTTCGGGGTCATCCACATGTATGCGGGTTGGGGCTGGCTCTGGAGAACATATGTTCAAGCAGAGAGAGCCTGCCCCCTGTTTGCCACCGCTGGAAGGGGGAAGTGATGACGCCTATTGGCATGGTCAAGGCTTCCCCCAATACCCTGATCTTGTTGCCGCAAGGGGGGTGAGGTCTCCACCTCACACCCCTCCCTCTAGGAAAATCGCCAAAGAATTCTGCCGAAGGCCTGACACTGCCAAAGTTGTGACATATTGCTACGGGAAAGGCAAAACCTGCCAATGCAGGAAAATTCCTTCCCGACCCTTCAACAGCGGCCTTGACGTAGCAGCGCCTGTGTACCTGTAGAGAAAAGGTTAACCTGCAAAAGAACATGAATGAAAGCTGTGGAGGGTGGGAGAAGCTCTGGAACCGACTGGTGCTTGGAGGTAAGATTCAAATTCTATTGTGTGAGCCGGACAGTCCCTCCCCTTACCTGGCCATCCCCTGGCAACACCTCCCCAGGCAGGATTGGACGCTCGGCTCGGGTAGGCGGAGACCCCTGGCATCCTACCTGGGAAGGCGGTGCCAGCCCTGAACTACCAGAGAGTCGCCTCTGGGATCAGGGGGCTGCGCGCGACCACACAAAAGTCGCCCCCCCATTGATGTGTGGAGCGGTCATTGTTTTTCCAAAGAGTATACTGATGAAAGTAAACCTTATAGCATCTACTGTATCGTGGATTCTGTAGCTGTGATTCCTGCATTGCAGGGGCACGGACTAGACTTTTTGGGTCCTTTCCAATTCTACAATTCTACAAGAATTCATGTGAATAATATGCAGCCCTAGGGATAAAATTTAAAAGGGAAAAGAAAACAGTGTTGGCAGAGAACATCAGTACCTTGTGGCGTAATCGTACAAGAGGCTGATAGCTTTTGAAGTCATATCCTTCTTTTGCTGGCCATCCTTCCACACCCAGTAAGATGCCTCCAAGGAAAGAAACAATTGTCCACCACCTAAACATCTTTTCGAGACCCTCTGCCTAAACAAACAAGATGAAAAGGAAAGTGTTATGAATCAGAGATATAGTGGATTTGTTAAAGTTCCATAAATATTTTTTTAAAAAAGTTCGAATTTAATTTATAGATTTCAACAAACAGTAGAAAACCAGCACGGGCTAATACAGATATATGGGTGGGTGGAACTGGGAGCTAATACAGCTGTTTGGGGCTGTACTCAATATTTTCTAATCAACAGTCAGCATCCATATCCTGACATGAGCAGCGAAAAATAAACCAATAAAATCTTGAAAGGCGAGAAACATAAGAGAAATGCACTGCAAAGGAAATGCTCTTTTAAAAACACTGAAGGACAGAGAAAACAGATAAGAGCATCTAACCTTTTTCTTTTCCTTATAAACACATTCCTTTTTGAATGTCTGTCTATTTTACTAATGAGGAAAACCAATAAAAAAGGAGCACATTGGTCTATGCTCTACGAAGGACAGGAGATATGGAACCCTTCCAAGCAAGCGGCTGCTTTGAGACTGTGGCAAAGGAGGGCATTCGCAGAGCTGCCAGTATATGTTCTGGCAAAAGACATGTTCTTAAGAGGCAAAAGTCATGGGTTCTGAGCCAAAACAGGGCACATTGCACCTCTAAAACACACACACATACACACTTCCTTTTTTAAAAAAAATTGCACCCCTTTTTAGCTGGATTGGAGAAAAACTCAGTGTGGCAAGTAAGAAAACTGCTGCCAGCCAGTGATATCTCATATAGTTCTCCAAACTTAAAAATGAAAAGTGCAATGCTGGTGGTCAACAAAAGAGGTTTAAAGACCCTCTCAAGGCAAATCTTTTAAAATGTAGCATAAACACTGACAACTGGGAAACACTGGTCTGCGAGTGCTCCAATTGGAGAACACCCTTTACCAAAGGTGTCATGGGCTTTGAAGACGCTCAAACTCAGGACAAAAGGGAGAAACGTGCTAAGAGGAAGGCACGCTTGGCAAACCCTCACCATGATCAACTCCTGCCCGGAAACCTATGTCCCCACTGTGGAAGGAAGTGTGGATCCAGAACTGGCCTCCACAGTCATTTATGGACTCACTGTTAAAACCGTGTTTATGGAAGACAATCTTACTCGGCTTGAGTGATCGCCAAAGAAGAAGAAGACCTGGTTCTCTTAGCAATGGGAAAGTATCTGCTACCCTCCTCATTCAGAGTGGTTTTCATTTGCATAATTTTATTATTTGCTTTGCAGCATATTCAGGTCATCATGCTCACTCAATGATCTCTGGATGGATGGGATCCTGTAGCAAAGAACCTCTAAACATTTTTTTAAAATAGCAGGCTAGAGCAACTGGAGACAGCTGGGAAAATGCCACTAATGTAGCAAACTCCTGGGGAGAACTGCTTGAAACCTTATTTTTCATGTTAAAAATAAAATACTTTGAAAAGTTGATGCAGTGATAGTCAAACTATTTCTAAATTTGCATCTGTAGATATAAATTACCATGTGCAAATTTTATGCAAATGTGTGGATTTGGAGGGAGGGGTAAGGCAAGGTGTACGCAAGCAACAAACCATGGAGCTTTTCATTGTAAGCAATTAAAAATACATGAAAGCTATCTTTCACATGCAGCAGAAAAAACAGTTCCTATTCACCCTCTCTCTGCCCCAGCTCTCCATCTGTAAAATGGGAATCTTAATGACACTAGGTTGTTCTCAAGACAAATGATATCATTACTGTTTGATGGCTTTGCATATACAGAAACTCTACAGATATGAACAGGAAAGCACAGCAGAACAGATTTGCCTGGCACGCAGCTTGCTAATTCAGCTCTGTTGTGTAAGCCACACTATGCATAGTTTGAGGATCAAGGTGTAAAATGGATTTTACAAGCCACTAGATAGCTTGTTTTCTTGAATGTCAAAAATAAAATTTCATTGCAACTAATGATACTTAGCTAGTGTGCTTCATGTTGAGGAATAATTGAAAAAAACAAGGCAAAGAAGTTTCCTTTTGAACCTAAAATTCACCTAGAGCTATTTTTTTCTACAATGTAAAAGCAAACCATTTTAGCCCAAGAATCTGGCAAAAAGGTTTTGTGGTACCATCTTTTAATTAAAAAGTGTTGTAATGAGCTTTTACAAGTCTTCATACAAACAACTGTTCATATAGATAACTGGCAGCTTGTTGACAAGACAACACAGGGAACCATGCAAGTAAAGCAAAACACGTAGACCTGAGATTGTTTCCAATTTATTGGAATGTCATTGATATACCATTTAGAGTACAGTGGTACCTCGGTTTATGAACTCAATTGGTTCCGGAAGTCTGTTCATAAACTGAAGCGTTCATAAACTGAAGCGAACTTTCCCATTGAAAGTAATGGAAAGTGGATTAATCCGTTCCAGACGGTCCGCGGAGTAACTGTTCATAAACTGAAGTGAACTTTTCCATTGAAAGTAATGGAAAGTGGATTAATCCGTTCCAGACGGGTCCACGAAGTACTTAAACTGAAGCGTTCATAAACTGAAACATGGGTGTAATTGGTTCCGGAAGTCTGTTCATAAACTGAAGCGTTCATAAACTGAAGCGAACTTTCCCATTAAAAGTAATGGAAAGTGAATTAATCCGTTCCAGATGGGTCCGCGGCGTTCATAAACCGAAAATTCATAAACCGAGGTGTTCATAAACCGAGGTTCCACTGTATAACTAAATTTCTCTTTCTCTGTCAAAGGAAACCATAATTTGGCACAGCTCTCAATTCATAATTAGATTTTATTTATTTCTTAAATTGATATCCAACCCTGTTTTCCAAAGGAACCAAGAACGGCAAACATACAAATAGTAAAATATCTAAAAACATCTCCAGTACAGATGCAGTCTGGGAAAGATCTCTTCTTAAAGAGTTTGTTGGAAGAAGGAGGTCCACCTGAAAAGAGTCAACCCTGTCTAATATTGAGCAGGAGGGAATTCCAATAGGTAGGCACCACACTTAAAGACCAGAGTCATATGTTGTATGGAATGAAGGTCTTGGTGAGATGATATCTGCAGGAGGCCCTGCATAGTACAGTGATCATTTGGATATATAAAGGGTGGGATGATCTTTCGGGAATCCTGATCCCAAGCTTTATAAGGTTTCATGCACTAAAACCAGCACCTTGAACTTAGCCTGGGGGCCAAAATGCAAGCCCATGTAATTATTTTAGCAGCAGTGTAACATGATAGTAATAGCCTGGCCCTCAGAGCAATCGAACTACTACATTTTGCACTAGCTTCTGGACCACCTCAGGGGCAGTTCTAGGTCGCAATAATCCAAACTGGAAGCTACTAGTGCATGGACAACAGAAGTCAAGCTATCCCAATCTAATAATGGCCTTGGCTGTCTTACCAGCAAAAGCTAGTAAAAGGTGCTACTGCCCGCGAATTGCACCTAAGCTTCTAGCAGTATTAATGTTAAATTGTTTTCAATGATAGTTTTCCCCCCTATGTTTTTATCTGTAAGCCGCCTTGAATCCCATAACAGGAAAAGGCAATGTATAAATAAATATATAAGAATATTGAGAAAGAGATATCACATTTTCATCTTCAAGGTTAGACCAATGTCTTCTCAATGATATGCCTGTCTTCTAGGGACAATAAGATTGCAGGGCAAGACATCTGAGATTAGATTGCATCATACAAAGGTATATTCCAAACCTTGCACTGAGAATCAGAATTTTTCTTCTGATCCTTGTGCATTTCTCACCTGTGGAATTTTGGCATTAAAAACAACAACAAAAAAGTGCAAAAATACACCCAACTGACTAGGGTTCCTAGAAAGAGAGAGCTTGTGACATAATAATGTCTTAGGAAAGCAGAAGACATCTATTCAAGTAAATTCATCATAGTCTCTTGTAGTTTTGATTTACTGATGATTGGAAGCATGGATATCCCATGTTTGGCAGAATGCCAACTTCTGTGAATTTGGCCTGTTTCTAAATCATATTTGACATATTGCACAATTAAGGCCAATGCCGTGAAATGTGGATTCAGACAGTCGGAGCCGCAATAATCAATAACTGCCTTGTTTCTTGCTACTTAAGGATGACACAGAAATAGATAATAGATATACAGCCAAGAAAGCAATTTGCATAAGATTTCTAGAAAATTCTATTTAGGCTCAGCTCATTCTTCCATCCATCTTAGATAAAGTATCTTTGCCACATTCCCACAAAAAAAGGAAAGCATTATCAAATGCATTCAACAGGAAAAAGTAGTGAAGAACAGCATCTTTCAATGCTTAGAAGAATCCATAGATCCATGAAAGTACAGGCATCAAATTAAAATCTCCTGTATCCAACACAGAGGACACAAAGTCTTTCTTTTGAGAAATGTCTTTCTCTTAGCTACAAACCCTTCTGTATTTTAAAATACATTTTTGAATATGTATTCCAGTTTATGGTATAGTTCATTCCATTCCATAGTACAGTTAAATAGATGCATTCTAGTTTTATGGTCCAGTTTATGGTATCCTGTAAGAAAAAAAAAACAAGAATATATATCTCATTTATATCCTAGTGTTCCTTGGAGACACCTTGAAGGCTATTTAGTAGAAAGGTAGGGCATAGATTTTCAAATATAGATAAATAAATGGAGTTTAGACTGGCATGTTTATTTATACTGTCATCAGCTTTCAATTTTTTTTTAGGAGAAAGGTGGGTATAGGTATGAATAAGTTTAAATAAAGAAGGGTATGGAGCCATTCCATTTTATCCTCCCCAATAAATTAAGCTGAGATATAAAATGGGATGGGCTAAGATTATGATTTGCTTATGGTCACTCATTGCGCTTCATGACCACCTGGAGAAATAAACCAACAGATTTTCACATTCCAAATCCTGCACTCAAGCAACAATATCATACTGCTGCCAAAGGTATAGATTTCTGTTTACCATGAGCATGGAGAAATGCCAAGTGTAAATCCATAACCCTACTAGGTACGACACTAGTGAAAGCACTACGTTTCATCCACTGAACCACACACGGGTTTGTTAGTCAAGTTTGTAATTCCAAAATATCTATCCCACAGTGTGAACCACTGCATGGAAGAACTGAGCTAGAGACTCGACTTTGGAGGCAACAAGTATAGGAATTGATCTGCTTTTTTCACAGAGTAAACAGCAAATGGAATCTGCAGACAAAGAAAGCACTAGCACAGGAAAAGTGAAGCATTTATAACCCATTGGCTTCAATTTGAATACTTGGAAGTTGAGCAGAACCTAGTTGGTAGGTATCTAAGGACAGAGAAAAGATACAGTCTAGAATGCTGGAAAGTCATTTACTGTCATGGTCAGTCTGAAGTCGGAACTCATGAGGCAATGCACATTAGAAGTTGCTTGACCACAGATAGCTACAAGAGAAGAACAGATAGCTACAAGAGAAGAACAGATAGCTACAAGAGAAGAACATTGCTCTGTTGAAGAGGTTCAGAGAAAATTGAGGCTTTTAATTATGCAGTCTTCAGAGTCCACCCCCACACACACCAGTAGATAACTTTAAGATTCTTAAAGGGCCAACCCTCTGTCCTGAAAACCAGCACACTGCCTCAGTTCCATAGCCTCCTGCTTGGTGCTCGTCCTGTAATGTTGGATCAGTGTGGTCTTATGAGGGGCACTAGGCTCCTCAGGGTAAGGTGCCTGTGAAGATCTGGTTTCCAGCCTTACAGGTATGATATGTCCAGTGATTTCCTGATCTCCAGCAACAAGTTCAGAGTCCTGCACTTTTGTCTGGCTCCTTGGTTGGAGACTGCAGCTTCTGACGCTGCAGGACTCTGTGGGATCCCAAGGTCTTTGTTAAATGGAAACAAAGATTTCTCTACTGCACATAATTAAGCAATGGAAAAATATTTATTTAATTACATTTGACCTCCACTCAGTACACATGGTCCCTGGGCCATCCTGATAGGGAGCTCCTGGAACATAGCCACGGGGTCGGTGGAGACCCTGTGCAGAACCCTATTTTAAACTCATCCTAAAGCCCAGATTCACCCCTTTCTTAGTTAAGCAGAAACGAAACAAACATTCCTCTTTTGATCACCAGGAAACCATCCTTTCAAAGCCACCCTGTTCTTTTGTGATTCTTTCACCACTCAAACCTGTAAACGCTTGGAATACTGAACTCCAAAAGCCCCCTTACTCCTCCACAAGCCTCCCAAATCTTCTCTGTTAATTATTCAGGTGGTCACACTGCCTACGTAAGTTCTGGATCTGTTGGCTGGATGCCCAGTCTTTCACCTCTGAATCCCTAAACTCCTACAGAAGAGAATCAGGGACGCAGTAAAACAATGTTACCCACTAGCCTATTTGAACTAATTTTCTGTAATCCTTTGTGTTCTGAAATGCCCAACTCTCTGAAGACATAGAAGTAATCTGCAGATATGTATACAGACTCATGTCCCAAGCAATTGTGTCAATAAACACATTGAAAAATAACCCACCCTTGCAGGTCTTGTTGGTGAATAGGCACATGTTGGTAAGAAGCAGACTCTGCAGTATGTAAGTCTTATGCTGCAGTCTTAAATGCACTGACTGTAAGTCCCATTGAACATGGTAGGATCTAATTCCAGTTAAACACTTATAGGATTGTGCAATTGGCCCATGGAGAGCTTCAGTTGTATGTTGGAAGATACAATATAGTCAGGACAGACTAAAGAAAGTTCATAGTAATGGTCACAAGCTTGTTGTTGTTGTTGTTTAGTCGTTTAGTCGTGTCCGACTCTTCATGACCGCATGGACCAGAGCACAGCAGGCACTCCTGTCTTCCACTGCCTCCCGCAGTTTGCTCAGACTCATGTTCGTAGCTTCGAGAACACTGTCCAACCATCTCGTCCTCTGTCGTCCCCTTCTCCTTGTGCCCTCCATCTTCCCCAACATCAGGGTCTTTTCCAGGGAGTCTTCTCTTCTTATGATGTGGCCAAAGTATTGGAGCCTCAGCTTCAGGATCTGTCCTTCCAGTGAGCACTCAGGGCTGATTTCCTTCAGAATGGATAGGTTTGATCTTCTTGCAGTCCATGGGACTCTCAAGAGTCTCCTCCAACACCATAATTCAAAAGCATCAATTCTTCGGCGATCAGCCTTCTTTATAGTCCAGCTCTCACTTCCATACATCACTACTAGGAAAACCATAGCTTTAACTATACAAACCTTTGTCGGCAAGGTGATGTCTCTGCTTTTTAAGATGCTGTCTAGGTTTGTCATTGCTTTTCTCCCAAGAAGCAGGCGTCTTTAAATTTCGTGACTGCTGTCACCATCTGCAATGATCATGGAACCTAAGAAAGTAAAATCTCTCACTGCCTCCATTTCTTCCCCTTCTATTTGCCAGGAGGTGATGGGACCAGTAGCCATGATCTTAGTTTTTTTGATGTTGAGCTTCAGACCATATTTTGTGCTCTCCTCTTTCACCGGCATTAAAAGGTTCTTTAATTCCTCCTTACTTTCTGCCATCAAGGTTGGATGGCTTTAAAAGAGGATTAAACAAAATAAGGGTATCAATGGCTACTTTATCTTTAATAATTTTGCATCCTCTGCAGTGCTCCAGACCTAATGTTGTTCTGGAGTACTGTGGGGGAAGAGGGAATGGCTGCCACTAAAATATATGGTGGAGAATATTCAGAGAAAATTATACAAAGTGGACCTCTTTTTAAAGAGGAGGGATTAAGATAAAGGGGGATGTATTTGGGAAAAGCTTTGGGGGATGCTGTAATGCAACGCAAGGAACTGCAGGGGTGGGATTGAATGTTGAAGCTCCAGTGATATGTTGGAATTCCATTGCAATAATAATTAAGAGGCTCTTTGGGTCCTGGCCTTGGAGTTTAACAATTATGCAAAGCCAGTCACCCTCTAAGCAAAATGATACAGTCATAGAAATGTCTCAGGTGTGCTAAAAATAGATATTGAAGAACATAAAGACATAGAACAGTCACAGCCTCCCACTCTGTTTTCTAAATTGCATATACCTTAGTTTCATGTGCAAGTATAAAGCCATTAGAATTTTTACAATTATCTGACCTTGAAGGGTTTCCCCTTCTATGCTGCTCCAAGAGAAAGTAAAATTATTACACATTCATTCTTCTGACTTCATTGCCTGTTACCTTGATGAGCACTTAAAATGTAAATTAAAGAACTTTCCTGTTAGGACCAAGACTGCCTAAATCCCAGGTGTATGGTTTCTGCATCTCCTATTTGTTGCTCTCGGAATAATTATTTCATATTTTGTCAAAGTCACACAAACTGTTTCTTAAATGTATTGCATAATTTGATTGCCTGGGTGATTATTTCTTCCTTAAAAATCATTGGAAAGGAGTTCAGCTTCTCTTAAAACAATATCTGATTTTTATTACAGCTTTATTGTGTACAACAAGGCTGGAATATTAATGCTACTTCTCCTTAAGGGCCATGTTTCTAAATAAGAGAGTCAAACTGATGAGATTAGTTACAGCAAGCTGCTAAAAGAACTTTATCAATTTATGTGATTTCCACCGTGCCCTTGAAAGTACGTACTGCACAGCTTCTATATGTTCTACCAGAACTTTTTGGCAATCCAGATCAAGCAATGCATGGCATCAAAATTCAGAGAACTGAAATCCACTCCCCCACCTAGGCTCAACTGTTGAGGGGGCCCTTTTACACTTGGCCCATCATTGATGGAGTATGACCCCATAGGACATGTGCAGATGTTGAGTCTGCCTGGTGAAGTGTGCAGGCTTGGCTTCTTAATCTGGCTCTCGCGCCTCTCCTCTGCCTTCTCAGTTGGGCCTTCGGCAGCAACCACACTCTACCCCAGGCATCCCCAAACTTCGGCCCTCCAGATGTTTTGGCCTACAATTCCCATCATCCCTGACCACTGGTCCTGTTAGCTAGGGACCATGGGAGTTGTAGGCCAAAACATCTGGAGGGCCGCAGTTTGGGGGTGCCTGCTCTACCCCTTTCCCTCAGCCTGGGTTTTGCCAGTTGCCAATTTTGGGACCATGTAGGAATTTTCCCTTTCAGTGTCCTGATTGGCCTTCAACAGTGTTGAGAGGTTGTTGTTGTTTTGCCTGTGTTACACTGAATTTAAATGGGGTGATCTGAGTTATAGTTCTACCGTAATTGTTGTCTGGCTGAGCCAGTGTAGAGTTGGGGGAAGGAAATCTGTTGAGCACCTTGTAGCACACTCTAAATATAAAGGGGGCTTCTCAGATTAAGGTAAAGGTACCCCTGACCGTTAGGTCCAGTCACAGATGACTCTGAGGTTGCACGTTCATCTTGCTCTATAGGCCGAAGGAGCCAGTATTTGTCCGCAGACAGCTTCCAGGTCATGCAGCCAGCATGACTAAGCCGCTTCTGGCGAACCAGAGCAGTGCATGAAAACACCGTTTACCTTCCTGCCGGAGCAGTACCTGTTTATCTACTTGCACTTTGACGTGCTTTTGAACTGCTAGGTGGGCAGGAGCAGGGACCAAGCAACGGGAGCTCACCCCGTCGCAGGCATTCGAACCGCCAACCTTCTGATCGGCAAGCCACCCATGTCCCATGATTTACCCATAATTATATAGTGGGGACAGGATCTCACCTTCATGATTGCTCAACTCACAGATACCAGTGCCTCAAAGCTGGAGCAGAGGATGACCTCGACAGAATTTCCTAGGAACAATGGATGTGTTGGCAATGACGAGCCACGAGTAGATAAATTAGCTATTCTGGGTACTTAAACCAAGATAGCTCAATCTGAGTTGGTTTAATTTTCATAGCACTCAGACTTATAGGAGCATTTGTCAAGTTTTTCTCTCTCCACAGATCCTTAATTATATCTAATGAATATTGTTGATCATTTTAAACTCACACTACTGTGCCTACCTGGGTCCAAGTGCATTCTGGGAAATGTTGTCATTGTGGAAAACAGAGCAGAGATAAAGTGGAACCTCTCAATGAAGACCTTTGAAAAATGCCCTTATTGCTGTACACTCTCAGGCAGTACAGCCTATTTGATTGGTGTGACTTATTTTTATTTTGAGCATGAGGAATACAGGTGTTATGATGGTATGGGTATGACACACAGGCCAACTGACGTACTCCTTTCTAGAACATGAATAAGATTGTAGGTGAGATAGCAGGCTCTGTTTATTTCATAGGTATGGCTATTTATTACTAGGTATGGCATCTATCATAACTGAAAAAAGTATTATGTGTATTGGCCCTTATATGTGGAATGAATTAAATTAATAGTGAAAATGTGTGGAGAATCATTGTGACACAACAATGCCTTTGCCTGGCAGTAAGGAAGGGCTGTGACCATTTTGCTCAATGGACCAAATATACAGCCAGACTGAAAATGGCTATCATTAGCCCAAACCTCCAAGGGAATAGTTAAGTATGTGTCATACCCTTTTCTCCATTGTCACTCTGAGTGAAATTATTTTCTAGGAGCTAAAATTTAGCTGGTAAATACTCAGATTTAATACAAATCCAATAAAGCTGAACTTAGCCGTGCATCTATTTTCATGCAAGAAAATTAAAAACAAAACACTGAAAGATGTCAAGGCTAAAACTCAAGTGCATTGATTTCTATCTCAAAGCACCAATTGACTTAAATGGGGCAATGATTTCACCCAGCTTCTTTCGTTCCTATGACACAGATTTTAATGGAATGTAATCAAATGGGGAACACTACAGACTTAACCCCTTCTCATTACACTGTTGAGATGGTAATCTCATAGTCATTTTTGCAATGCTGTAGGGAAAGAAACACGATAAAGGTATTATCCTTCAGTGGCCTCAGAGGAGTCTTTTTAATAGAATTGACTTGTGTCTGTTGATCTCGTTTTCCCATAAAGCTCTACAGCTCAATCTCATGAAACTGCAGTATTTACCAGCATTGGTATTTGTTATCAGGTCTACTGGGTAGAACCTATATAGCCACAGCCCACGAGACTCCTTCCCTCTCTTCTAAACTGGGTTTCTTCTTACTGCTGCTTCCTCAATATCTTCTGGAAGGCACATTGGGGGAAATTAGCATCAGCTGTATGAGGATGGGACACAAATATTACAAGAGGGAGAATGTTTGAAAAGTATTCTGCTATTGGTGCGTTTTTAAAACATTTGGACTAGTTTGGGTGGAACAGATGGTATTTTTAACATTCACCACTGAGAGTTTTCTTCTTATCATCAACAGCAGCAGGCATGGGATCCCTAACAGCAGGGGCAATGCATTAAAGCCCCTTTCCCCATCCCCATTTCCTGATTTAGCTCCCCACACAACACATGCACAACATGCGTGCACATACATCTAGGCCCCATCTGCACTATACATTTAAAACACTATCCTACCACTTAAAAGTCACTGCTCCCCAACCCACCCCCCAAGAATCCTGGGAACTGTAGTGGCTGTTTGAAGTGCTTTAAATGTATAGTGCAAGTGGGGATATTAGCTTTCTCGTCAATAAGGAAGGTTACTTAAACAGAGGAGATGGGAACATATTCCTAAATGGGCTGCTGGATCAGAATAGGGACAAAAGAAAGAAAGAGCCAGTAGATGACTTTACAGAGCACATAGGATGAGAGGAGACTGAAGGAAAGGATGGTGGATGGAAGCAAAACTAATTACTGCACTGGGTGGTGGATCTAGCTTTACCCATTGGGATTGTGTCACACTTCACAATCATACTATATAACTGTAAAGCCAACAAGAAGAGAATGCAGCACTGCAAGTAGTGGTGCCTCGCTAGACAAATTTATTTCATTCCAGGGGTCTTTTCTTATAACGAAAAATTTGTCTAGAGAATACCATAGGAATGCATTGATATTTTTTTTAAAAAAATTGTCCATAGGAACGCATTAATTGAATTTCAATGCATTCCTATGGGAAACCGCAATTCGCTAGACGAATTCTCCGTAAAACGAATTCGTCTAGTGAGGCAACCTCCACTCGAAAAATCCTTTCGTTAAGCGGAAATTTTGTTAAGCAGGGCATTCGTTAAGCAAGGCACCACTGTATAGTTAAAGAAAAAGAGAAAAAGGAGCGGGGGAGAGGATCAATGATTGAGTAAACTTTAAAAAGAGTAAAATAGAAAGGCAAAGTACTTCATTCAAAGTACTTTGTGCACAAGCCTTTTAAAATTCATTTAAAAATATAGAAAGGATAAAGGGGCATGACAAAATTAAGATAGCACTGCAAGACAAACATATAACAATATCCCTGAGGGCATACAAATGGCTACTTGATGATGGGCAATGAATAACAGCAACAGTGTTGTAAATATCAGTACTGTATCTATTATTGAAGCAACACTGTCAGAAGGGTCAAAAACCACTGCAATTGTTACAAACCACCAGATGGGACAACTTCACATAAACCTAATGAAATGCAAACTGCAGCAGACTGAGTTTGAGTTACCATAAAGTGCATAGATGACAAACAGGTACAGAACAGCAAACCCATCCCTAGGCATGATAGCCATGTACTGCCTCTAGTACCGGAGACAGTCTGCCACTGAGTACCAGTTACTGGGAATTACAACTGAGGAAAGTGTTGTTGGTTTCATGTCCTGCCAGTGAATTTCCCACAGGCATACTGGGCACTGTGAAAACAGGATTAGGTGGGGTTTGCCTGGATTAGGTGAATTAGGTGGGCCTTTGGCCTGATCCAGCAGACCTCTTATTATGTTATGAATTTATTATCTGCACAAACAGATAAAGGAGAGAATCCTCAAATAGGTTTTTTTTTTAAGTCAGTGGGTTTTTAGTATCTGCCAACCCTATTATTCCTGAATACAGTCTCTCTCTCTCTCTCTCTCTCTCTCTCTCTCTCTCTCTCTCTCTCTCTCTCTCTGTGTGTGTGTGTGTGTGTGTGTGTGTGTGTGAGAGAGAGAGAGAGAGAGAGAGAGAGAGAGAAACTTTTGCTGATGACTGAAATAAGCCTGAATCTTGATGGCCAAAATGTTATTCTGCCTGGGGTATGTGAAAAACATAAGTGCTGACAACACTGCCTACCTCTAAAAAAAAGTGATAGCCCACTTTAATAAAAATTAAGGTGATCACTCAATAAAGGGTAAATACTGATATTTGTGTTGAGTTTTGTCTTTCTAATTGCTTGGGTTTTTCTTCCCAAACATTCTTGCTTTGAAGAAAGAGTTTCACTTTGAAGCCAGAAAGGTCAACTTTTTTGATAAGGCAGAATGTAGCATAGTACGAAATAACTGCTGGAAATTTCACTTGTTCTGTCAAGACTTGAAAGAGGCTTGAGTTACTACAGTAATTTATTATATCCAGCAGGTCTCTTAGATCTGTCAGGTGAAGAAGCACCCAGCTCTCCAGCAGCATTTCAGTCTTTGGGGGGGGGGGGACGAGAAGGCGTTTGGAGGAAAGCAACCCCCAGGTATAAATGAATCCTTTGGCTTTTTCTGCCTTGGAAGGTGGGAGCAGCTAATACAAAATGAACTATATGGAATATTTGTACTGGTTGCATGGAGTCCTAAGTGAGGCTGGGGGAGACTGTAGTAGTAGAGCCACTGCCACATTCAAAGCCCTGCCATATCCTGCTGGTCAGGTTAGAAAATGAGGGGCAAAGTATGTTACTCAGTTCAGTACTGAAGGCAAATCTGTGTGCATAGAGAATGAGATCACCCCAAATGCTGTGTAGCAGAATGGAAGAAAACTTTGGCTGATGACTGAAATGGGCCTGAATCTTGATGGCCAAAATGTTCTTTTGCCTGAGGTATGTGAGAAGCATAAATGCTGACAATAGTGGAACTAAGGAAATGAACTAATGTGGAGAAGGTACAAGTCAAGATTAGTTACTTTACATGGCTAGCAGCACTGGGTATTGTTCATTTTTGCTGCACCAGCTCCAGAGCTCAACCTGCTGAGGATCCTGAAGATTGAGCCTGTTGAATGAACTGCAGTATTTAGTTCCCACATCCGAAGCCTCCAGTACCCTGCCCCATAATATGCCCCTAAGAACCCATTTGGGGGTTTTCCATTAGCTACTGGTGATTGCTTCCTCCCCACTTAGGCAGAGTCATATCAAAAGCACTCTCATCCACTGCATCCCAAGGATTGCAGCCTTTGATAGAACTTTTTAATTTTTAATTCCTAATACAGATAAAGCCAACGTCAAGTATCATTGTGGTGCAAAAGAGCACAGACTCATGCAGCAAAAAGCAGGCGTCTTTTAATTTCGTGACTGCTGTCACAATCTGCAGTGATCATGGAGCCCAAGAAAGTAAAATCTCTCACTGCCTCCATTTCTTCCCCTTCTATTTGCCAGGAGGTGATGGGACTAGTGACCATGATCTTAGTGTTTTTGATGTTGAGCAGGGTAGAATTGTAGAATTGTAGAGCTGGAATGGACTTCAAGGGCCATGTAGTCCAACCCCCCCTGCAATGCAAAAATATTTAGGTGGCCCATATGGGGATCAAACCTGCAACTTGGCATTATCAGCACTACACTCTAACCAACTGAGCTAACTAAAATTAGAAAAGGGAATGCAGATTAAACTGTCTGCTGAAACTTTTTTGGGGGAAGCATGTGTATTGAATACACCAGGATGCTTTTGCAAATATTTCTGGAACTGTAAATAGTTCATTAAATCATAGCACAACAATTTTCAGACTATTCATCCAATATAGATATTATGGATCAGGCTGTAGATTAACTATTTATAAGAAAGGAAATATTTATTTCCAGTCCAAAGGTGAAACTAACCAGTATCCGTTAACAGAAGAGAGCACTGTCAGTAAGGCTGTTTCTTTAATTTTATCAGCTACTGGGGGTGAGGGATGTAAATTTTGGAAGATTCAAATAAAAAGGTGAATGTCTTTGATATATTAGAGAAAAAGATAAACATTCAATTAGAATTGATGCTTTTGAATTATGGTGCTGGAGGAGACTCTTGAGAGTCCCATGGACTGCTAGAAGATCAAACCTATCAATTCTTAAGGAAATCAGCCCTGAGTGCTCCCTGGAAGGACAGATCGTGAAGCTGAGGCTCCAATACTTTGGCCACCTCATGAGAAGAGAAGAATCCTTGGAAAAGACTCTGATGTTGGGAAAGATTGAGGGCACTAGGAGAAGGGGACGACAGAGGACGAGATGGTTGGACAGTGTTCTCGAAGCTACGAACATGAGTTTGACCAAACTACGGGAGGCAGTGCAAGACAGGAGTGCCTGGCGTGCTATGGTCCATGGGGTCACGAAGAGTCGGACACGACTAAACGACTAAACAACAACAACAGTAACAATACAAGATTTTGAGCTCTTTTCTCTGATGATCCTCATATTAGCATGAAGGGCTTGCCAGTTAAAGTCAGAATGTACAGCACAGACCTGCCCAAATCCACAGGCTTTTTTTTTAAAGGACAAATTTCCCTGCTGATTATTCACTAAAGCCACTGGTTTGGAAGAAACATGAACCAGTCCATAAGAACATAAATGGTTTCTTTAACATCCAGTTTAGAAATTGAATTCCATCCATCATTCTGCATAAAAAACTCTTGCTCCAAACTTTAAAAGTGAGGCCAGGTTTGTACAATTAGTAGATCTAAGTGTACTATTCCAGGCAGCCAGTAGGGTTTGCACATTTGAATGTGAACCAGCCCTTAGTATTATTGATTTCTGTGAAAGTGCTTGTCCACACTTCATTTTCCCTATGCCTAGAAAGCAGGAGCCCAAGACGTTTTCCTCTTGTCTCGTGCTTTCTAGGTATGTGCCCGAGCAGTTTTCTGTTTGCTGAATTGGAGCAAATGTCAATCTGCAGAAAACTTGATCGATGTTTGCTCCAATTCAGCAGTAAAGAGCAGGTTTCTTCAGGGGAAAGTGGCGGGACAAGCAGAAGAGTGGATGAGTCCTGTACAGTGGTACCTCGGTTTAAGTACACAATTGGTTCCGGAAGTCTGTACTTAACCTGAAGCGTACTTAACCTGAAGTGAACTTTCCCATTGACAGTATTGGAAAGTGGATTAATCCGTTCCAGATGTGTCCGTGGAGTATACAACCTGAAGCGTACTTAACCCGAAATATGAGTGTAATTGGTTCTGGAAGTCTGTACTTAACCTGAAGCAAACTTTCCCATTGAAAGTAATGGAAAGTGGATTAATCCGTTCCAGACGGGTCCACGGAGTACTTAAACTGAAAGTACTCAAACCGAAGCGTACTTAAACCGAGGTATGACTGTATATGGTTTGCTTTTCTTAGCCCAAACACACTTCCTAGTAACTTCCTGTAATTATTGTATTTTAATATTTTGCTGATAGCTGCCCAGAGCAGCTATGGAAACCCAGCCAGATGGGTGGGTTATAAATAATAAATATTATTATTATAAGTTCCATTAAAGATAGCAGAACTTATATTAATATAATTGTCATATGCATTTATCCTAACAAACTTTGGTGGCCCTTTTAACACTTGTGGTCGCTGTTGGTTGCAACAATTTTTCAAATAACCTGGTTCATCTGGTTTTTTATCTGACAACTGCATTATATGTTGCCTTGGATAAAAAGCTATTCACGATAAGGCTTCTTATGATTAATCTTACATTAGCTACTAAAATTGTACTTTCCGATATTATAAAAAGCCTTTAATTACAAACAGTTAGGGGAATTGTTAAACAAATTCCTAGAGGCCAGCAAAGCTGAAAAACTAACCCATAAATTTGACAGAAAAAAATGGTACCGAGGTACCAAGCTGAGATTCAAGAAAGATGGATTTCACTTACTGGAACATATACTGTACAGTAATTATATTAGGATTGGAAGGATTCTTTTTTCTAAGCAGACCTTTTTGAAAACAAATAAATAATGTTGGTGTTTTATATAATATTATAAAAGGAATAGAGTGCATTGCATCTAATGGTTTTGTTCATAAACGATATGTTTCTGAAGTTTACAGTTACACAACTACACAGCTGTATGTGAAATTAATTCAAGTTAATGAAGGGATGGGAAATCTGTGGCTAACCAGTTGTTGCTTGACTCTAACTCAGATCACTGCAGATGGTGACAGCAGTCACGAAATTAAAAGACGCCTGCTTCTTGGGAGAAAAGCAATGACAAACCTAGACAGCATCTTAAAAAGCAGAGACATCACCTTGCTGACAAAGGTTTGTATAGTTAAAGCTATGGTTTTCCCAGTAGTGATGTATGGAAGTGAGAGCTGGACCATAAAGAAGGCTGATCGTCGAAGAATTGATGCTTTTGAATTATGGTGCTGGAGGAGACTCTTGAGAGTCCCATGGACTGCAAGAAGATCAAACCTATCCATTCTGAAGGAAATCAGCCCTGAGTGCTCCCTGGAAGGACAGATCGTGAAGCTGAGGCTCCAATACTTTGGCCACCTCATGAGAAGACTCCCTGGAAAAGACCCTGATGTTGGGAAAGATTGAGGGCACTAGGAGAAGGGGACGACAGAGGACAAGATGGTTGGACAGTGTTCTCGAAGCTACGAACATGAGTTTGACCAAACTGCGGGAGGCAGTGCAAGACAGGAGTGCCTGGCGTGCTATGGTCCATGGGGTCACGAAGAGTCGGACACGACTAAACGACTAAACAACAAACAACAACAACAACTCACACCACCTGATAATTCCATAAATTGGGGCTGATGGGAGTTGTGATCCACCAACCTGAAGGCCACAGACTGTTAATCCCTGAGCTGATGGAACATAAGCAATTTTAAGAAAACCTGGAAGTTAAGTTAAACTCAAGCACATGAAATAGTAGATAGCAATGCAGTCAAAGGACCCAGTTGTCCATGTTAAAATTATTGCATTCTTTAGGTTCTATTTTGGACTAATTTCAAGCTAAGCATTTTCATCTTAGTCATGTACCACAGCATCTTATTGATGGTTAGGATGTTCTAAAAGACCGGATGAATGGCAATAACCTTTTAATGTTTTCAGCTCACTCCGGTAGCTATTCTTAATATTAACTCAGAAGCCATTTATATTCTTCCCAATTATGTTTGTCATCTGCTTCAAAATGATGGATTGAGGTAGATTGAAACATTTCTCTTGCATTTGGAAATAAATAGCTTGGCACAATAAACGCAGCCTGGGAACAAGGAAGGAACACCACTGTATGTACTCAAGTATATTAGCTCATTTGGCTTATTACCTGAAAATGAGTATGATAAGCTTCCTAATGTGAACTATTTCAAAGTTCCCTAGTTCCAACATTTATTGATTAACTTGGCTGAAAACATATCCTTGGATTTCAAAGAGCATCAAAGTTCCTTGGATCAAGCCGCCCTATGAAAACGTCTTGCCATGGGAATGTACCCTGAATGCAGACAAATACATAACAACATAAGAATAGCCTGCTGGATCAATCCAATGGCCCAGTTTCCTGTACTCCCGACAGTTAGATGCCTGTGGGAAACCAAGGAGCAGAACATGAGCAAAAGAGCACTCTCCCCTCCCGTAGTTTCCAGCAACTGGCATTCAGAAGCACTGCTGCCTCCAATGGTCAAAGTAGGGCATAGCCATCACAGCTAGTAGTCATTGATAGCCCTCTCCTCCATGAATTTGTCTAATCTTCTTTTAAAGCAGACATAGGCAAATTCGGCCCTCCAGATGTTTTGGGACTACAACTCCCATCAACCCTGATCACTGGTCTTGTTAGCTAGGGATGATGGGAGTTGTAGTCCCAAAATATCTGGAGGGCCGAGTTGGCCTATGCCTGTTTTAAAGCCAATCCAAGTTGTTGGCCTTCACTGCCTCCTCAGGGAGGGGGTTTAACTATGTGCTGCAAGAAGTACTTTATTTTATCTGTCTCAAATCTTCCAATATCTTCATTGGATGCCTATGAATCTTAGTGTTATGAGGGAGAAAAGCTTTTCTCTCTCCTGCACTTTCTCCATGCCATGCATAATATTATATACTTCTATCATGTCGCATTTTACTTACTATCATATTGCTGTGCTTCAAATATATTTTTTCTTTAATCTTTAGCGTTTGCTTTGTCCAGCAATTGTATACCCAATACCACATTTTAGTCAACTTAACAAGGTTTCCTGGCAGCATTATCTGAGCTTATGTGTGATTGTGCTTACAAATGGATTAGGCGTGGCAGCTTGAGTACAACACGTCCTCTAGGAATTAGATGGACAGGGAAGCAGACTTCTGTAAATATATCTCTAGTTGGATGACTAGCCCCATGTGTAAAAGGATGCCATTTGTGAATGTTGTCTTCCCATGTCAATAGTCAACCCTGTGCTGCACACATATCCCTTCAGACATTAGGTGCTCAAAGAGAAATAGAAGGTTGGTGTGGTGTTTGCCCACTCATTCTGGAGATGTCGTATTGGGGAAGAGAGAGAAAGGGTTAATAGACTGACCAATAAGTCAGTTGGAGCCTAACTGTGTTTAAGGCTCAACACAGGGGTTTGGCAGTTAGTTCGGTTGGTTTCTTGTGGGTGGGAGGCAAAGGAATCAGAGTGAGTTAGAGACAGAGGGGAGACAGAGAGAGTGTGAATCGGATTACAGTGTTTCAAAGTATTTAAAACTTGTTTGTGTTCACAATAAACTGGAATCTTTGTTAATACATTACAACCTGACTGAGTCTGAATATATTACCGGGGAAACCTGGTTGGTGGCAGTGGAAGAGGTAAGCTGTGGTGGTGCAGGGTCAATAGTCCATGGAACAACCGGGGGCTTTGTGTGAATGTCACAGTTGGAGTCAGGTTCCACACATATCCCCCCCCCCAAAAAAAAGAGGTTTAGGGCAATATAGAAAGCTTTGTATAGACCGCCCCTGATGTTTCATGCACACTCTATGGATTGGAGTCAAATGATTTTTTGTTTGAAATTGCATTGTTTTAACTCCTCCTGCACTTGACTCCTTTGGGAGTAGAAGCAGGATAGAAATTGAATACACCATCATTGCTCCCACAATCCAGCATGCCCACAAAGCCCTGACATCGCCGCTGCATCACCCTTCCCAAGAAACAGGAGTGCCAGTCCTGCTGAGAAGTTATTGCTGTGGCTCCATGCCACTTAGTGAGCTACTCCTGCCCAAGGCTCACTACCCTTTTCCCTTCTGCAGAACTCACCAAGAGACAGGGGCATCAACTGTGGCAAAAGGGCCCTTCCACCACTGGGGCACCTAGAAGGCTGCAACAGCCCCACCCCAGACATAAGAATTCTGGAAAATCTCCATCCCTCCCTTTGATTTTTTTTTTTTAAACTATGGTGTTACTATATCTATGGCTTTAATATGTTTTTTGTAAGCTGCCTTGAAAATCCAAGTCTGAAGGACGAGCTGGAAATATTTTGAATAAATATGTATAAATAAATAAAGATGTTCTCAGCTGGCAAGGAATGACAGATAGAATGGATAGAGGGAATAATTTTTGTACACCTAGACACATCAGCTTCAACTCATAACCACCATAATGCATCACAAATATTATTTCAAGGATACCAAATGAAGCAAATAATATGAAATTCAAAGGCTAGAAAACTTGTGGGGAAAATAATGCATGTGATTAGTGGATGGGCAGCGGGTGTGCCAGGAGCATGGAAACTCAAGTCCTTTAACACCAAGGTTGCTATTAGGACAGCTGAGGTACGAACAAAACTACTAATCTCATACTGCATCTTAGAGGCTTGTCAAAAGCAATAACAAATTCATGAATACTGGTGACAAACAAGCTGAGTATTCAAAGCACATAAATATTCTGAGCGCTTAATTGTTCCTAAATGCTCTCTCTGGGGAGATTTGCCTGGCGCCATCATTATAAACTTTTAGGCGCCAGGCAAAGGCGTTCCTCTTTATGCAGGCACTTGGTTTTTAATTGGGAACATATGGTAGCATGATACCCCAGACTGTTGTGGTGCTCATCTTTTAGTAGGCTGGGGTAAGAGTCATCCTTTTTATCATATTGCAGGATGAGCACTTGCAATAAATGATGCTGTGATAGTCATTTTTTATGCGGTAGAGTAAGATTTCTCCTTTTTATACCATTTGCTTTTAGTAAATAATGTTGTTTTATTCTTTTGATGTTGTTTACAACTTCATTATTGTGGCTTCCTATCTAGAGGCAGAGGAGTGTTTGCCTACATCTGCCCTTGCTTAAACAAGTCTTGGGAGATTTACTCCCAAAGGAAGGGATGGAGTGGGAGAAGCACATGGGCTACATAGCCCAGGAAGAAAGAGGCTGCCCCACACTCTCTTTGTGGCACCATCCCCACAGCAGCTGGGGCTCTGTTAGTCACCTTTTCAAGAGGCTAAGTAGGAATTTGTGGAGGGACTCCCTGGCTGGCTTTTTAGAACCCTCTTTTTCACACTAACTGGGAGTGGTGCTTCACTAATTTGGTTTTGACATTTAGAAAGGGCTGGTCATGAAATATAAGCTATGTACACTGGGGCATTATTGAGTTAAGGACAGTCTATATGCATCATTTGCCTTGCTATGTCCTTACAGAGTGGTGATTGCACTGACATGTGCATTTTGATGAATGCTGGATAGCAAAGATGTGATCTTAGTGTTGTGTTCATATACCCAAGGCTCACTTAGCAAGGAGAGAGTAATCTTCTCTCAATTCTTGACTGTGGCTATAAACATACCCAGGGGGCTGAAGGGATACATCCCTGACGGATTTACACAGAATCTCTTCTGGTCACACTTTTGCCAATTAGTTTGTAGATCTTCTTTTTGCTATATTTAATAAATACAACTTTCTTCTTCTTCTATGAGCTTATTGCCTCTTGAGACTTCTTTAGCTTTGCATGGGGCCAACTGTATAGGGCTTTCTTTCCTTTTTTTAAAAAAAATGTAGGTTGCTTCAGGACACTTTGTGTAGTAAGTGGTGAATAAAGGTAATAAATAATTGCCCCCATGAAGATGATGGTGGCGGTAGGGGAAATTATGTTGCAATCTCTCCAAAAATATATCTGATAGCAGGAGCTATCTAATTTTTTCTTCACAGAAATCCTACTGGGCCTATCTACCAAGTGAGACTCCACTAAGTGCAATTGACCTGAATTTGATCTGCATTTGCCCTGCATTGATCTGAACAAAAGGCCACACTGCAGCAGTGATTTATAGATTGTGTCACATCCTTGAAGTGGGTGAAAAAAAAATATTTCCACTTTTCTTCATACTTTTCATACTTTTCCCCTTTGAATAAACAGTCCAGCCTAAGTGTGGGCTTGTAAGAGAAGCATTCATCACTCTGCTGGTGAGCATGGAAAATGTGTGTATTTTTAATATACATTTTAAAAAAGGAAGTTAATTTAGTGAAATTTATTTTTAAGAAATAAGAACCAAACAACAGTATAGCTAATTCTGTGCTCCCAATGGAGGCTTGGACTTGTTTGGGGGGGTTAACTGAGGGATATTTCAAGAGAAATCTGTGATATAACACAAGAGCCTGCTGTTCAAAGACAGTGAGAATGTCAAAAAGTAGCACTTTGGATATCAGCCATAGTTCTTAGTTGCTTTTAAGATGAAAAAGAAATATATACCTACAATTCTAGACTTAAATAAGCTCACAATATAAGCCCAACTTTCCAGTGCTCAAAGTTTCTCTCAGTATTAGCCTTAACTTTGAACCATACAGATGCAGAGCTGGGGGACTGGGGTATGGCTTTTAGCTTTGAGTATTGTTCCACTGTGTTGTCTTATATTCAGTTATACTATTCAGTTATATTAACAATTTGGCCAGGGTCGACAAAGCAGAGCAGAATGATGATGCTGATACTCTCACATTTGACTAAAGGGAATTTTACTAAGGGAGCCAATCCTTTGCCTTGGCTCATTATTGATTATAAGATGCTACATAGCCATGATGGGTGTGCCAAAGGATGTTCAATCACATCAAAGTTTCACTAAAAATGCAAATGATGATCAAATTTAGATATGCATCTTACACTGTTCATTGAATATCAATTAGAAATAATTTGAAAAGTTATTTGCCCAAATCAAGCAATTCACTGTTAGCATGTACGAGTTCACAAAAGGGGGCAGAAGTGGAACAGTCTTCTCCATAGAACTGATGGGAAAGTCACTGCCTGAGGAACTGCATCTGAGTTTCTAAAGTACTTTGGACTGGGAGCGCTACATTTCTAGACACATGCGTGCTAAAATATCCGAGTGCAGCAGAATCCAATAGGCAAAGTATCTTTCTGCATGGGGTGCAACAGCTTGGCTAGTGTCTAGGCAGGCAGGTTGTTGTTGCTTACGAAGGGGGGGGGCGAGGCAAAACAGCTGGGAGGTAGGCAGATTGCAAATGCACCTGCAGGCCCACCAATGGGCTCCACCAGTGCATCTCTCACTTGGACTACTGCAATGTGCTCTATGTGGGGCTACCTTTGAAGATGACCCAGAAACTACAACTAATCCAGAAAGTGGCAGCTAGACTGGTGACTGGGAGTGGCCGCCGAGACCGCATAACACCGGTCCTGAAAGACCTACATTGGCTCCCAGTACGTTTCCGAGCACTATTCAAAGGGTTGGTGCTGACCTTTAAAGCCCTAAACGGTCTTGGTCCAGTATACCTGAAGGAGCGTCTCCACCCCCATCATTCTGCCCAGACACTGAGGTCCAGTGCCGAGGGCCTTCTGGCGGATCCCTTGCTGTGAGAAGCCAAGTTACAGGGAACCAGACAGAGGGCCTTCTCGGCAGTGGCACCCACCCTGTGGAACACCCTCCCACCAAATGTCAAAGAGAAAAACAACTACCAGACTTTTAGAATACATCTGAAGGCAGCCCTGTTTAGGGAGGCTTTTAATGTTTGACAGACTATTGTATTTTAATATTCTGTTGGAAGCCGCCCAGAGGGGCTAGGGAAACCCAGCCAGATGGGCTGGGTATAAATAATAAAAAAATATTATTATTATTATTATTATTATTATTATTATTATTATTATTATTATTATTATATCATCATCATCTGCATTGTAGCAACCTCCCTGCCATCTTGCCCTTTTTCTGCCTGGTCAGCAACAGCAACCTACCTGCCAGGAAGCTAATGTAGCAGCCCTGCTCAACTTGGTAAACTCATTTTGTATGGCGCTGTAGGGTTTCAAAATCCCATAATATTAGAAAGAAAGCTGTCAGACTGCAGTAACGAATTTATCACACAAACATGTTTTTAAAATCCATATGCAAAAGGAAATTTACTAGGTATGAGCCCTGAGCAGCAGGTAATATAGACCAAGAAATAAAAAAATATGTAAAAGGGCACAAATATATTAATCCACAGGTTTATTGGCCTACAGGGGTGCCACTTTTTAATTTCAGGTGCATAAGGAGCTTTAGATGAAAGCTGTAAGGTGCCTATAACACTACCATCCCTCCCTGCTGAAGGCAAAAGGATCATGAAAATACAAGACACTCAATTATTTCTCCCTGGTAATAATTCTCTGAATTACATTCTGGCAGCAGCTAGGGAACACCAAACAACAAAATCAGTGGAGACAATGTCAGCAATCCAGGCACTGCTTGGCACAACACAAGGATTAAACATAATTTATATTATTTGGGTCCTAATGTCCCAGGTAAATAAATAAATCGCCCCACACATTAATATTAAACATAGCATTTACCAGAATAGATTTGTCTATCAAAACCAGCAATAATGAAATATACACACACTATCAAAACTAGCAATAGGAAAACCATACAAATTTCCCCTTTCATTGTAACCACCAGATTACCATTTACTGAGTAGTCAAAGGAACAAGAATTTTAATGTAATGCTAATGGATTACAGGAGCAGTGGACGACCAAGAGTCTAAGGATTAATATTTCATAACTCCATTGTTGGTGGTGAAGTCCTTTTTTGAAGGGGGGGGAATACAACGTTAGCCTGTATGACCTTTCTGCAAATACCCTGTAGATTGCTTTATGTGAGGTTATTTTTTTAAAAAAAAGACAACAAACATCTGGCTGGGGACTTTATGAGTCAGGAGATTAGTACAGGGATAAAGAATCTTTCACTTTTAAGTTATTCGTTACAACTGTGCCTAAAGCTGCAGTAGCTGCAAATCAGTATGCCACCTATAATAACAGCACTGGCAAAATCAGAGGCCCCAGAGATCATCATTGCATAAGGGTGAATGGAAGGCAAGATAAGAAAGACCATTCCACTCCTAAATAGTGCTTATGTCCTGCTTTATGAAGGACAAAGGATTAGGGAAATATGCAGATACATGAGAATTTTCACAGTTTGCAGAGAACGAGGGCGACACAATGGAGAGAAACAAAGTACATGATTATCACAAAGGAGGCTGCCCACCTAGATGGACTTCAAAAGACTGACTGACTTTTTGAGAAAATGAGAAAAGTGGTGCAAATGGAATGCAGTGATGGTTATGGAAGTAATTGGGTGGAGTTCAATGTCAGCTTCAGGTTCTACAGCCTTTCAGGCCAAAGGATGCAAGGGTGGTCCCAGAGATCTGCAAGGTTGAGCCAAGAAGCCAGTACAGGGTCCACAGGCTAAGTGCCACACAATTTTCATGTCATGCTAAGCAGCTAAGACAATGAGATAGCAAAACTCTTATGTGCACTGCAGAGCATTAGGCAATTTTAGAGAAGTAGGTGCATTTGACCTCTTCTCTAAACAACTCCTGCTCTCCCATCCTTCTCTAGTATTGTAGAATCCTCCCTCAATTTACCTGCAGGAGGAGGAGACAGGGACCCAGAAATCAATTTTAAGTAATAAATGCAGGAGGGGCTAGAAAGTATAACCTCCAATTTCTGACATCTCTTTTGGCACATCATGACAAGCTTTCCATTCCTTCTGGAAAGGTGAGGCTACTGAGGGAGGAAGTGCCTTGTGCAAAGACCTACGGGAGTCTTCATAGTCTGGAAATTGTATTTTTTTTCCTTATCCTCCCACAATTCACCTTTTGTTTTGTAGACTTTTGATCTCTGGAGTTGATGTTACATCATCCTTCATGAAAACAAGGGAGTCGCCTAGGACCTATTCCATCGGGATCTTTGAGAGTCTGTCTCTTAAGTAGAAGCCTCAACAATTAAAAATAAATAACAAGGCAGTTAACTACTGAGAAATGAAAGCAAATAGTGAGATGCAAAAATAGTTTTTAAAAATGCAACACCCAAGAAGAAAAGACAGCAGTCCTCTTGCTAGAGAACAAGGCTAAAACCATTGGAACATAAGCCTTGGGAAGATGCAGCAGCTTACAAAGCAATTTTTCCTTCCATGTCTATGGCAGCAAGCCTGCAGCTTCTACCCTGCTCACCTCTCACATTATGCCACTGTTCTAAGAAGCCACAGGTACACATAGGAAGCATACCCTTAAAAAAAACACCTGTATTGATACCTCAGTTGCACTTTGCACACTTCCTTTATACATTATCTGATTGGTGAGCTCGCCCTCTTGGAGAATGATTCATACAACAACTGATCTCAAAAATATCTGCACAAAATATACATATGCACAGTTGTGCGCTGGATAATTATAACATATACCGGGAATGATACATATATAGATATTCCATTCTGATGCATAATAACTGTGTGCTAGTTTGGTCTGTCAAATCAAATACTCAATGTATCACATTGACTCAAATAGATTAATTTGGGGGGTGGACATGTACTGTTCAAATAATTAATCTAAAAGTCAACATTTTTAAATCTAGAGTAGATTCAGATGGTCAGATATTTCTCCCCCACAATGCAGGGGTGTTTTCAGTCTCTGTGAAACAGAGTTGCCCGAGGTTGAACAATACATGAAAGACTCTACCACCTATTCATGAACCTTATTTTATTCATACTTTGTAGAAAAGTAGATTGTCCTTTGGACTTATTTAGTTTCATGATAATCCTTTTAATTTAGGAATCACCAAAGTTGTGACCTCCATATGTTGTTGCACTCCAACTCCCATTAGCCTGAGCCATTGATTGACCATCCTGGCCAGTGGACAAGGATGATGGCAATTGTAGTCCAACAACATCTGGAGGATACCTCACTGGTTGCCCCTGCTCTAGCCAGTGGTTGCAAAAGTCACTGTGCCATAGGGCGTGGGGAGTAGTCCACGTGCAACCTCAATAATGAACTATTATTTCTGTGCACAGGAGTGTTTCAACTTTTGCAGAAATGTGTTTGAAATTTTTAAACCTCCACCTCTGATTACTTTGTTCATGATTCAGTCCTGCTAAGTAATTATTTTCAATAGAATCAAATGGCAGTGAAGGCTCACAGTTAATTATAGGTTGCATAAAAAGTACATTCACGGTTTTTAAATGTATTGCTTTTAAATTGAGTTGAATGTCTTTTGTAATGTGAGAAGGGCAAATGGGAAAAAAAATGAATGGTACATTTTATAGCACACATCATTTGGCAATACTTTACTTTCTTATTTATCCCTTCCTTGAAGTCGGAACAGCGCTCTTATGCCTAGTCAGACCAATGGTCTGTTTTGGCCACAACCAGTACAGCTATATTTTATTGTAAATATAGTAAAAAGAGGGCTTTCAGCCCCACATTTTCAGGATCTCTGTTAGAGATATTCCCCTGCTCTGGTATTTGATATCTTTTCACTATTACTATTAGAAACAGTAGATTAAGCAATTAAAATATGAAGTTTGTTGTTTATTTGCTGGGAACCTGTCTATAATTGCTATGTGGAACATTTGAAGGTTCTACCATGCAAATTATTATCTTTCTTCATTTTTTTTACATAAACATCTTAAATGTTGTCAAGTGCTTAAAGTACAAGCCTGGGCATACTTATATGTGAAGCAGGGTTTGAAATTATCAGGACGCCAGACACATTTCACACCTAAAGATTCTGCATTTGTAAGCGCCTCAAATGATAACTAGACATTCTGTTTTGGCGCCCACAACTCAGGTCCCAGGAGCTATTTGTCTCCTAGCTTTTATTTCTCAGTTTCTAACACTGGTGTAAAGGTACAGAGATTTCCAGCAGATTTCCAAGTTGCTGCCATGTGTCCAGTGATCATGAAAACCAGATTGGACCTCCACCTTCTTGTGCAAATAATGCGTTCCTTTACTTTGCTAAAGCTTCTTTAAAATTATTTTCTTAATTTTCATTTGTGTAAAGGTAAAGGGAGCCCTGACTGTTAGGTCCAGTCATGGATGACTCTGGGGTTGCGGCGCTCATCTCACTTTACTGGCCGAGGGAGCCAACGTTTGTCTGCAGACAGCTTCCAGGTCATGACTAAGCCACTTCTGGTGAACCAGAGCAGCGCACGGAAATGCAATTTACCTTCCTGTTGGAGTGGTACCTATTTATCTACTTGCACTTTGACATGCTTTCGAACTGCTAGGTTGGCAGGAGCAGGGACCGAGCAACGTGAACTCGCCCCATCGCAGGGATTCGAACCGCCGACCTCCTGATCAGCAAGCCCTAGGCTCTGTGGTTTAACCCACAGTGCCACCTTTAACAGTGGCAAATTTGCTACACACACGCTTTAACCTGAAGAAAACTCCACAGGAATTTCCTAAGGGGCAAGAAGGCAACCCAAGGCCCTGACCAATTTAGGGCCCCTCTGACACCTGTTCATCCTCTTTTCAATAAATATAACCATTCCACCAAAATGTTAGTTCTCAAGCTTTCTTTGGGGGTGTCGGGAAAACTTGATTTTCTTATCCTTATGCTTCCAGCTCATCAACTATTTGATGGAGAGTAAGGCCTTCGTATGAAGAAACTAACAAGACAAAGATCATGGGTTGCCAGAGCCCGGGCCCATAGAGGGGGTGGGTGGGAGGGATACAGACAGGACTACACATGCACATTCAACTGCCTAATGGCATCCATGTCACTCAGGAGATTGCAACCACAGAGATAAGAAAAGAAGAGTCATTTTGTTATCTGCAGAGGTCACTTCCTAGTTCACATTGAGGTGCAGCCCAGCAATGGATGCGCACAGTTGTATTGAGGCAGCACCAGGTGTTTAAATTTTCTTCCTCTAACAATTTTGTGCCTGGGGCAACCACCCCTGTGGGCCCCCACATGCCACGCCACTGTCAACATGAATTGGATAATGCTCAGTAGAGTCTGATGAACCTGTACTGGTTCATTAACGACCTCAAGGCGCAGGCATAAGCTTAAGAACTGTTTCATACACCACCATTTTCTTACACTGATGCCAATTCTGTAAAAAAACAACAACAACATATATATTGCTGACAACGACCATGGTGAACATGTTGTTTTGTACTCGTATGTCTACTCCTGAAGACAATCTTTTCGAAACCAACACAAAGAAAAGTGGCCTCACATAAATTCATTTTATGCATAAAAAAATTAAAAAATACTGACCCAGAAATCATTTGCAGGTCCAGGGGCTGCAATAAGCACATGAAGGTTACCTAGTCAAGTACAGTGTGGAGGGCAGCTAATTGTGACAAGGAATGTGTGCCTGGATGCTGCCCCCCCCCCCCGCAATGAAATGAATTATAAATGCCTGTGCCATGGCCCCTGCATCTAGGTTCCAGTGTTGACTTGAGGAGAACTCAGATGACTCATAAGTCACTCAGCAGGAGTCCTTAGGTCCACTTCTATACCATCCCAGCCTGAGGACATGGTTCACCCATTGGCAAACTACAGAGGAGAAGACTAGTAAATGTGCAGCAATTGTGTATGGTTACTTACGGTATATGGAACCACCCCAAAGTTTGCAGAACAAACAACTTTTCCAGATACAGTTAAACCTTTACAATTAGCCCTGATTAGTATTCAAAATTGCTACCATGCAGGAAAATGTGAAACCTTATGGGTCCTGCCTGAAATGAAGTCATGACGATGGTGTCATTTCATCATCCAAGCATTCCAAAAAATAATTTTCATTTTTAATGTGCTTTTCTAGGTCAATGATCATTGCCTATGTTCTTTATTATTTAAAGAGATCATGGAAGTTCAGTAACAATGAAAACATTTCAGTCTTCAGCCTACAATTTTCACCCATACAAATGAAAATTTTATACACCTTGTTCAATGAAATAACCACATTACTTTTTAAAAAGCTCTTCAACTCTGCTAACATACAACCTTGAATCACACTCAATTTAGTGTGTTCAAGTACCGTACTTCTCAAGTACATCACCACATGCCAAACACTTTAGAATCTCCTTCTATAAAACCCTGCTGGACACCACCTTCCATTAATTCAAATGCAAATAGAGTAAACTTTAACACACTTCAAGCAATCAGTTTTGCCAGCTGTGCTTCACACTTAACTCTTTAAACTTCATACTCTCATGAATTATGTGACCAAGGCACTGCACTTCGAATCGGACATGATTAAACACGGTCAGGGGAACAAAATTGACTTTCTGTGGCAATAAAATGTTCTAATTACAACCTGTCAGCCCAATCCTGTAAGATGATGTGCCAGGAGTTTATCACTATAATAGTGTAGTATCAAAAGCCTTGTTTGTTATTCCGACTATCTGGATATCTATGTTCTGTAGCGTTTATATATATTTGCTCATTCATTCATTTAGTAAAAATATTTGTTAACCACCTATAAAAAGTTTTCGGTGAGCAATGAACAAAAGTATGAATAAAATTAATTCACGCACAATATAAATACTATTTAAAACCAACAAATCAGCATAAGAAAATATATTAAGATAAGACAAGAAAGCTAAAAGCAGAATACAATTCCAGAAACAAACTACAGTGGTCCTCAGGGTCCCTTCCGATTGTACGAAACAGAAAGGTCTTCATGTGGTATCTCCAAGGAAAAGGCCCACTCCTTTGTAGAAACATAATACACTTCTAATAAAGACTGACTGACACACACACATTTATAGTCCCACCCTCCATCATGTAGTCCAAGGGTAGGTTACACCCCACTCAATACAACAAACAATGAAATTCATAAACATTACAAGACCATAAATTAACCTGAATCAACAGCAATCAGAAAATACAACAGTGTAATGGAATGTATACTCTGATCTCAACTTCCACATCACAAGAGCCTCTACAAAAAAAAAGGCATCTCTTTGCCTACTGTCAAAATATATACAATGATGGATCCTTGAGAGGAGAGCATTCCACAACCTAGGGGCCACACAAAGAAGGCCCTCTCATGTACCACTGCTCCTGTCCTGCAGACTTAACATAGTGATGGAACCACCCACATGGTATCCTTTGCAGGTCTCAAATATTCAGACAGGTCTAACTGAAACATGGCCTCTCCTGCTTCAGGACACAGGTAGGCCGGTGTGGCAAGAGTCAGTCATTTGGGTATTTAGATATTTAGCAGTTTAGAACTTTAAAGGAAAGCACCAGCACTTTAAATTGGACTCAGAAACCATCATCACATCCCTGTTACTGGGAACATCACCTTCCGCATGTTGGGAAGAGAACTTCTCCTCTACTAATGTAGGCTTCCTATGTAACTTAGAACCCTGAAAGATTCAACATTTGCTCGAAGGAGCCATGCGATGAGGAAAGGGCTACACACACACACAGAGAGAGAGAGCCACTTTGTACTCACATTGTAACAACTTAATAGGGCTAAGGAGAATCCCAATCATGAAGTTGAGAACTGCATTGAAGATTGCAGAAAGTCCATTGTTCAAGGGAGGTATACTATTTTATATCCAGTTGGTTCTAAGATTGCCATCCTAACAAGGCCTCCAGTCCTAAATGCACAAACTTGGACATTCTGTATTAATAAAAAAGGATTAAATCCAGTTTAATGTGTTTAGGATTGGCCTTCATTACCCATCACTTGGTTGCTGTACACCAGGAGAGGCAACCTAAGGCCTGGGGGCCAGATGCAACCCAATCGCCTTCTCAATCCAGCCCGCGGATGGTCCGGGAATCAGTGTGTTTTTACATGAGTAGAATGTGTCCTTTTATTTAAAATGCATCTCTGGGTTATTTGTGGGGCATAGGAATTCATTCATTTTTCCCCCTCCAAAATATAGTATGGCCCAGCACATGGTCTGAGGGACGGTGGACCAGCCCACAGCTGAAAAAGGTTGCTGACTCCTGCTGTACATGGTGGCTGGCAGCTGTGAACTGGCTATTGAAAAGAATGATGCTTGAGATGATATGGTACAAAATTCAAGTTGTATTACTGTGTTGTATCTCTGATGACCCATTTACACTTGCAACTCATCACATGATGTTGCAACTATCATATGAAGAATATGCATTTTTAATATTTTGTTATATTCATATCACACCTTTTCTCCAAAGAGCTCAAGATGGTGCACACACCCTCCCCATCTTTATACTAGCTGTGGTCCCAACTGTGGAACCATTTTCTCATAAAGAAGAGACTTGGAGCAGAGACTGAAGAAGTAACTTAGCCCATTCCTTTTAGGGATTCCAAAGAATATTAAGTTCTCTTTCCAAGTTGGATATCTACAACTTTCTATGATGTAGACCAGAGCTTTCTAAACTGTGTGTCATGTCACATTAGTGTGTTGGGTGCAGTGTGCAGGTGTGATCGGGGGAATGCTTTTATAAGGGCTTAGTTTAACCTCTGGTTTGCTTGTAAAACTGAATTACTGTGTTGCAAAATGATGTATTTCTAAAAATTGTGTCACCGACATGAAAAGTTTGGAAAGCTCTGATTGTAAACCATTTTCTGGACTATATTAACAGCAAAAGACATACTCATTCACAGCTGTATATATGTACTTGAAACATTTAACCAGGATACCTGCATGGGTGCATTTATTATGATATAAAAACATGTTTACAAGCTCAGGCCCTCTGCATGTCTATCCTGGCACTGCAAGAGAGCTAGCTCTTAATGCTTTTCTTCATTTCCATAGTTACTAATGATAGTTTTCTTCACATATTTTGAAAACAGATATTCTGACATTTCATATCCCCTTCCTTCATACCCAAATTGAGGAAAGGGATCATTTGAGAATCCTCATTTATTTTTTACACTAATATAGAAGTATATAATACCCTGGAAATAGACTTGTGTGCAGTCATTAGACTGTAAATCTTAACACAGCATATTTTACACTTATTCCTAAAGTACTAAAGGGGAATAACTGATTAATGGAAGGAACTGAATTCATTGTTTTTCGAGCTAAAATTTCAATATTAAATGATCATAATACTGGAGTTTAGCTTTCAAAACTTTTCCCTACTAACAGTTGCTTATCTTACTTCCCACTATTTCTGAATTGCTGAAAAACTTGCATTATTTCAGCAGATGTTAACTATAACATCGCAGTTCAACTTTAAATAAAGAATTTTAAAGTAAAAAAATACTCATGATACTTTGGAACATAACTGCCATTGATCTGCTCATTCTTTCCAGACCAAACATTAAAAGAGAGCGAGAGATTGATAGGGGAAATGCTGGACAACAGCTATAATACAAATGTCACTGATATCTTATGGTTCTAGAATGTAAATAAAAAAACATGTTCTCACATAATCGAGTGATCTGCAACATGATGCAATACAAGCTGAAACATAATTTGCTTTCCTATTTCAGTTCAGTCATCTCCCTCCCAATTGGCTATAAAATTTCCACTCTAGAATCAGCATTTAACTCACATAGTAAATACCCCAGCTTCTTCTCGTTTATGTATAGAAAGAAGTCTGGCAACTCACAGTAACTACCTTAGCAGATCACTGGAATAGAGAAGGGCTTGCCAAAGGTTAAATTTGGGTGGAAAAGTGAGACATTTCCATCTGCCTACGTTCCCCAGTTCTTTTCCAAACAGGAGAGGATCTGTAACACCAGACGTAATACTACTGTGCTATTAAATTGGAGCTTCACATTTGCATCTACTTCTAGCCTGGAGGGAAGGCCTGACTGACATTGACCAAATCAATACTGTGGAACAGACAACGGGGAACTTTCAATCCTGGGGGCTGACCTTGGGAACAGAGGGGTCAAGCCCTTTGTAAAACCGAGTTTCGTAAGTTTCAGATCAGACAGATCTGGCTGATTATGATCATCGTCATCCTCCACAACCTCTAAGGATCACGCCTGATCTCTCTCTCTCCCACCCAACCCACACACACACACACGCAGGGCACATCAGGCATTTCCTCCACAAATCCTCTCTAATTCCTGCTTTGCTCGCTGCTTCCCAGACTGACCTCACATCCTCCCTCCCTGTCTGCCCCCTTCTTTTCTCCCGTCGGAATCAATGAGAAATTTACTCGCCCTCCAACGCCGTCGTTTCTTCGGAGGAGCTTCTTTAACGCGTTTTAATTAAAACCCAGAACAAGAACGAAAATCAATCTGCCTGTTTACACCTCTCGATCTCCCCTTCCAAGGCGAAATAACATTGTTCAAAAGCCCCGAGACCACGACCAGAAGAAGCGTGTGCGGAAAACTTTGCCACGAGCACCCCACCTCGTCAGCCTCCTGGGCTTCATTCTGCATTCATCTCTTGTTTACCAAGCCCACGATGATCTTGAGCTGAGCCGCCGAAATATCCCCCCCCCCCGCCCCGTCCTTCTTTGCATTAATCTGCGGACTAACAGGCTCGCAACTTTCCCCCGTCCCTTGGCATCGCCCCCAAACTCTACCCGCTTCCTTAGCCACGTTCATTCCAAAAGGAGCTTGCATTTGTCACAAGCCCGATCACCCTTCGCTCTTACCTGATCGAAGAGTCACTAAAGTCCCCAAAGGCAAGCAGGGGGACAATGGTATGTCCTGTTAGTCGCAAGGATCGTGCATATATATTCTCTTCCTTTTTAGGTGTTCTGCTTTAGGAACCAAAGGGGAGAAGAAAAAAGTCCAAAATGCAAAAGGTTGCAAAGGAGGGGGGAGGGGAGGACGATCCCAATAAACTGGGGTAGGCAAAACTCCGAAGAAATGTCCACGTTTAGTTGAGCACCAAGGAACACAGTACGGGACTGAGAGAGAGAGAAAATCTCCTTTACGTCCGGTAAGCTCCTTGGCCAAGTTGCTTCTGACCAGAGGGGCGGAGTGGAGGGCGAGGGGGGCGGGACACCTTCCGGGCGGGCGGGGCCAAGAGGGCTGAGAGGAGAGGAGAGAGCGAGCAGGCGGGATTCCCGGGTTCAGCACCAGCGGCACAGTGGACAGCACCAGCTCCTTCCCCTTCCCGCGAGTCTCAGGCACTGAAGCCGGCAGCTTCTCGCTCGCTCCCTCCTCGCCGCCACTCCGCCCCAGCGCGCGCGCCCCGCCTCTCTCCTCACGTCAGCCCGAGCTCTGCCCTCATTTGCATAAAGCCGAGAAGCTTTGGGGGGGGGAGTGGGCAGCTGCAGACGGCCCCGGGAGCAGACGGCGTTGTAGTGACAGCGCACGCCCGCCGCCAGGGTCGGCAAGTGGTAGCAGGCGGCGCCGCAGAGGGAGCGCCAAGCGTGCCACCAAAAGCACGCCTTCTTTGCCAGGAAGGGAGTTCTCCTCCCGTCCCCCACTCGCTCTGGCCGGCGGGAGGGAAGAATCCTAAAATTGTAGAGTTGGAAGGGAGCACCAGGGCCAACCCACGACCCTGAGATGGAGAGTCTACCGACTGAGCTATCCCTCAGGAAGAGGGTGCAGGGAAGGGGGAGCCATCCCGTCGGGAGCAGGGAAGGCGGCTCTGTCAGAAGCGGAGCGGTTCTTCCCTCCCTCATCCAAGGGACGCCCCTCCCCCCCTAAAAAAGGGAAAAAGCAAGGAGGCTTGGGCAGTTTACGTGGCATGGTGGCGAGGAAGACGCTTAAGACTTGCATGCATAAGTCTGTGCCAAAGCTGCACAAAACGTGACTGCCTAACTCTGTTTTGTCTGCTCAGGCTGGTAGAGCACTTTGTGTGACTGGCTGCCAATCTGCAAAGGTAGTCTAGGAAATCTTTAAAGAAAACATGATGGAAGGATTCCTGTGAGTGGTGGCTCCCCACAACTGGAGCTTCAGAGTCATCTGAAATTACATTTACAATGCAGGAGTAATTGTAAACAAGGAGACACATTGTTGTGGTTCCCAGGTCACAAAGATAATGTGATTAAGGGAGTCACAAGCTGCATAATTCCAAAGCAACTACTCTATTCCGAACTTAAAAATGGAAAGCATAATGCTGGTGGTCAACAAAAGAGGTTTAAAGACTGTCTCAAGGCAAATCTAAAAAAATGTAGTACTGTATAAACACTGACAACTGGGAAACACTAGTCTGTGAGCCCTCCAGTTGGAGAACAGCCTTTACCAAAGCTGTCATGGGCTTTGAAGACACTTGATCTCAGGGTGCAAGGGAGAAATGTGCTAAGAGGAAGGCACGCTTGGCAAATCCACACTGTGATCAACTCCCACCCGGAAACCAATGTCCCCACTGTGGAAGGACATGTGGATCCAGAATTGGCTTCCAAAGTCACTTACATTGTTAAGACCATGTTTATGGAAGACAATCTTACTCAGCTACGAGTGATCACCAAAGAGAAGAGAAAGAAAGAATAAAATAATCTTTTGTGGGGAAGCAAACAAAAAACCCACCCTGCATGCAGTAAACTAGTCCATCAGAGAGAAAACTGCATAGTATCCTTGATGGGCTGAGGTTTTCTTTTTAACACATACTGAACTGTTTGTCTGGAGTACAGTACTTCAAATATGACTCATCTCGTCTGCCTTCACAAACAGAACCCCTAGCTGACATCTGACATCTCAGCTGACATATGTCTTACCTTTTTGGTGCCAGGCAGTGTCTATTATATTCTTCCATGTGTAAACCACTGTAGTTACTTGCTCTCCCCATTGATTGATTGTGTTATATCTCCTGTCCTTTATTGTACTACTGATTTTTATTGATTGACTGTATTATTTGTATATTCAATTGTTAGCCTTCCCAAGAACTGCTTGTGTGCTGAAAGTTCGCAGTATACATATATGTGCATTGCAATCCTGTGCTACCTGCACAGAATTAGGGCCTGTTGAACTCAAAGACTTACTCCCAAGTCCCAGGTACGTTTGTATGGAATAGCCTTAATATAAAGTAGAGCAATCCAGAATTCTTACGTTGTGTTACATAATGATATGTAACATTATACAACTCACAGCAGGGATCAATAGGAAATGAGAAATTTTTGCCTGCTAGAACTGGCCTTTCTTTTTCGATGTCTTTAAGGACATGGGGGAAATTCCCCAAATCTCCTGTTGAGATGCTACAAACCAACTGAGCATAAGCCAGCAAATTTTTACACACAGCCAATACAGAGAGGACACATTAACTCTTAGTTTCCCATTCAGTGCCCAGGACATAAAAAGCTAAAACCCACCAAATCAGAAAATGCTTACATCTTCACATTTTCTACTATATTTTTTGCATGAAAACTTATCAAAATGAATCAACTGACTATGCATCTTTCTTTGCTTCTTTACCTAAAGTCAAATGAAGCGAAGTCGAGTATAAGGAAATTGTCACTGCAAAATTTTACCCTCAATTTTTTCCCTTCATCTTATATGGTAGAATAGGGTTTGCACACTTGACTGGATGGAGTCTGAGTCATCTACCATCTCTTTCCCCCTACTCTGTAAATTTCTGCAGTCAGATACACCACCAAATTCAGTACTTCCTGAAATTATCACTTGGACGCTTAGACTGCCAACTTCCTCTGTCTATCTTTGACAGCAGCAGCTCAGAAACCAATGAACTGCCCACCCACACTTTCATCAACAAATGTGGAATTTATGTCTAATGTACATATTTCATTTTGACTGCACTAATACTTGCTCAGAAGTAGCAAGAAGGGAGCTGGCGTTTGTCCACAGACAGCTTCCGGGTCATGTGGCCAGCATGACTAAGCCGCTTCTGGTGAACCAGAGCAGCGCACTGAAATGTCGTTTACCTTCCCTCCAGAGCGGTACCTATTTATCTACTTGCACTTCATGCTTTCGAACTGCTAAGTTGGCAGGAGCAGGGACCGAGCAATGGGAGCTCATTCCGTCGCAGGGATTTGAACCACCGACCTTCTGATCGGCAAGCTCAGTGGTTTAGACCACAGTGTACTCAACTTCATACAAAAGCTACCATATCAGTTGTCTAGGGTCAAGTGCTGACTGTATGTGTCAATCAGTCATCACAAAGAGCTTTCATATACAGTTTTAACTCAAATACTGTACAATATTTCATAATAAACTTCACACAGTTAGCCGAGACTAGCAGTCATCAAGCAACAGGGTATCAGTGGTGAAACATTAATGTGTGAATGAGTTCTGAGTGAACAGCTGAGCAAGAGGCAAAATTATTCTTTTAAAAAACGCAAATTTCATTGCTTTATCAAAATTGTGCTTTTGATGTTAAGCTTACATGGAACAGCAGAATAAAACTGTACTTTGTTCTGTTTCTCAATGCTACCTATGCTTTTTGCTCTGAGTCATATCCTTGGTCCCTTTAATACTTTAGTCAGTACCATGTAGCAGATTATTATCCCAGATGGTGGCAGAAATATCGGTAGTAGTTGATGAGCTTTCTGAGTTCAAGTGAGCATGGAGTAACATCAAAATATCTGAGCAGTGACCAGAGTGGTGAATATTGTGGAATATGCTAGTTTTAAAAAAGAAGGTATCTGGAGGGGATTCAGAATTCCCATGAGAGGAATTCTCCCAATGCCATAAGAGGGTTTGATGACCTCCAGAACACTTCTCATTCAAGTGGGACTGAGACCTGAAGTGGGGAAAATTGGTGAAAGCTTTCTAAAGCTGGAGCCCCCACTGGCTCTTAAGACCTTCCACAAATGGAAAGAGGTCTTCTGCTAACAGAAATCATCCAAGGTCTACAGTGTGTGTGTGTGTGTGTGTGTGTGTGTGTGTGTGTGTGTGTGTTATAAACATTATTTTATTGAAGGGAATAAGACCTCATTCTGACCTCAATGTTTGAGCTATCAACTTTGTTTCTCTAATGTGGCTGAATATTTATCTTAAATAAATGGAAAACAAACACAACATGGAACTTTCAGCATTTGATCAAATTCCCCACTTTTTAAAAGTGTGATTATCAATTCACAAAATAGCAAATAGCTCTCCTCTTGAACTCAGATCATATTGTGTTTACATTCTCATAGTGAAATGGTAGTTATGAAATTAGCTCTAAAACATCAGTCGGCAAACTGAATGATGATAATACACTGGAAAGCAGTTTAGCAGGCCACAGTGTTAATACTTACTGTCTTTATCGTGTTGAGTATCCCAGGTCAGCATCACCCTGCAAAATCAGATGATGTACTTAATTCAAAGTGTTTGAGAAGTCCCTTTGACTTGCCTGGAGATCTCCTATATTATCTTACATGAAATAGTGCTTATGTGGATAGGTAGACTATTATTGTGACATATGTTTGGACCCGAGTCCACCTCATCGGAAGCATGCTTATCGTAATTTGACAGGGTTTTACATGGGTGCAGATAGAGGAATCTACAACTATGAGATCAGTGAGAAAATGCATATATATATATATATATATATATATATATATATATATATAGTATCTCCATCTCACTCTAATAATTCTGTTAAAGCATAAATGTATGTAGGTTAAGCACAGTGGACCATTCACAAAGTAGTGTTGAGGATCATACAAATATTCTGGCACTGTCTGTGTGGATGAGAGAGAAGGATAGAGACAAAAGGTGAAGAAGAATTATGTGTCCTTTCAGTTGCATTGACAATACTCAAATTGTCAGGATTTTTCTCACAGCTGGCTTACATCCAATCATGACTTTGCCTTACTTGTATAGCTGAAGAACAAGCATCTCCACCCACATCATTCAGCCTGGACGCTGAGGTCCAGCTCCAAAGCTTTCTGGCAGTTCACTCACTGTGAGAAGTGAAGTTACAGGGAACCAGGCAGAGGGCCTTCTTGGCAGTGGCGCCTGCCCTGTGGAAAGTCCTCCTATCAGATGTCAAAGAGATAAATAACTATCTGGCATTTAGAAGACATCTGAAGGTAGCCCTGCATCAGGAAGTTTTTAATGTTTGATGTTATATTATGTTTTTATGTGCGTTGGAAACCACCTAGAGTGGCAACCCAGCCAGATGGGCAGGTGAAAATGAAGTTGTTGCCTTCTGCTAGCACAAATCAGGGTATTTTAGTTTTTGGCTAGTCCCCTTTCCCCACTGTAGTCCCTCCACAGTGTATCCCATTCTGTGCTGAAGGGTCTTCTAGGGGTGGGAATGGGGGTTACATGGGTGAGGAGGATCAGCAAAAATGAGGTGTCCCAAGTCTGCAAAGGCAAAACAATCATTGGATACATTAGGGTATTTATTTGAATTGCTCATAGGATATTTACCCAGATAGGCTTTTAAACTATCTCATAATGCAGCTGGTTTAAGATACTGCCAACAAATTGTACATTTCCAGCTTCCATTAGTCTATGATGTCATGACAACTTGTCCTTCTCCTCTGTGCTCTGACCAGCTTTACCTGTAGCAATTTATAGTATGTTGTGTCAATAGAATGCTGATTTTACAGACAGCAAGAGAACTGTATGAAAATATTCTAGTTCTTTAATTCCATGTCCGCTGCAATTTTATCATTTAGACACTAAATATATACACAAGAGAATGCAATAAGCATGAATTAGGAAAATCTCATTCTCCATTTTCCCTGTATGTATAATGAATTATATTTATCTACTAATCACATTCCTGTTGTTTCTTTTCTATTTTTGGACTCCTACTGTGACATCTAATTTTACAAGCTCTCATTTAATTATAATTATTTCTGTTCATTTGTTGTACACAAACTTTGTTAATTCTTTCCTCTTTATGCATTGGGTTATTATAACAACATTTACTGCTGGTGAGGGGGGGAAAACATGTTTATTGGGGGGAAATGACTCTGAACACTACATCTAGGCAGCCAATATGTACTTTTATTTTCATGTGGCACATTCCAGAAAAGTAGGAGAAGGAAGAAAATCTTTAGGCAACTGCATTATCTGGTGCATCAGTGGTTTTTATAAAAATAAAAATAAAGGACTAGTTTGTTTCATTATTACCCCCTGTAGCTTAAAGCTGATGGTTTGGGGTTTTCTAGGCCTCAGCTGTGCTACAACATTAACTGTCTCTTGATTATATATTTGTACCTTGTTCTAATGTAGGCATGTACAATCTTCTTTATGGTGAACATATGCAGTATTTCATAATTAGCCGGTAGGCAGAAGGAATTCCTAGTGCTTAGTTTCCTGTTTTTGCTTTCCAGAGCTCTTTAATTTGGATAGTATTTGACAGTATCTTGCCAGATGCACTATAATATGCTACATTTTGCAATATTCTTTACAATTTGTTTTATTTAACGGCTCCCAATGCATGCTGCCTAGCTGTTCATGTTTGTTTTGTTTTCATTCTGCAGCCTTAATAGTTACATTCAAAGCACTCACCACCAGTGCTGTGCAATAGTTGGATGCATCCTGTATCTTTCATTAAGTGGGTTTGTGATATATTGTAATGAATTTTAGAGTAGTCTGCTTGTACACAAGGACAATTACTCTTATTTAACTTTACATTTTAAAAGATTTGTCATTTGAAGGATTTAAGAAGCAGCAAGTCATGGGTGATAGATAAAACACTGAAAATTCATTAGGTTGGCAGGTGAAATAACATAAAAATTGAATATTTGATTCATCTCCTTTGCTCATTTGACAAATATTTAAAACATTTTCTTGTTTAGGAGGCCTCCAGCTAGTTAAACGGGGAAGTTAAGAGATTTCCTTGTATGCTTGGCCATCATACCATAGGAAGGTAAAAGAAACAAATGCTACATGCTAGTTTTCCCTCCCAGTCATGGGAGCCTTGAATTACATAAGGCAAGCATGGATAATTTAGAATCATAGTTGCTTTTCAGTTGTTGTTGAAACCTCAGTTGGTTAGAACATTGGGCTGATAATGCCAAGTCTGCAGGTTTGATTCCTGTGTGGGACAGTTGCATATTCCTGCATTAAATTCTATGGTTCTGTGGCTCCACAACTTCCATCATTCCAGCCCATTGGCCATTCCGGCTAGTGCTGATTGAAGCTGTAGTCAAAAAACGTCTTGAGTTCTCCACCCATACAAATGTCCCCGCTCATTTTAAAAGAACTAGATAGGTGCATGCATTTAATTTTTTTGCACACTGAAATCTTCCCTCCACCGAAATGAACTGAGGACTACTTTACTTCAAGAAAACAAAACTTATGTGCCCCCACCAGCAGACATTCTGATGAAAATATTTTTTTCCCTCTGCATCTGTGTGAACCTAACATCTGGGCTTCTTTCTTCCCTCTCTAGTACTGTGATCAATCAGCATGAGGAAAGAAAATGAGGAAACATTGATTGCCTGATCCTCCCACTCCTGCTCATGATGTGTATAAATGGCTGAGTTAGAGTGACAGGCTTCATACCTAATTCTTTCCCTTAATCACCATCATTTATAATAAAAAGTATTCCACACTGATCTTCTGTTCAGAGTAGGCTCTGCCATCCTTATTCATGGCAGCAATATTCCTTGCTCCAGTGCATTTTCAGTGCATTACTCAAATTGCACAAAATAGATGGAAAGTAGAGGATTGCCAGCAGATACGGTCCTCTGCTCAAGGGAGGTCTTTGCTCTAGGCAAGCTGGCAAAGGAAATTGTAGCTATCCACTCTACCATCTGCTTCCTACTTTTCCATTGTGAACATACAGGAAGCAGCTTGGTGTAAAGGTATTCTTCTTTGATTAATAGTTCTCAGAACATCAACAGAACTTCAGAGAAACAACTCTGACAAGAAGGACTTCTCAGCTCTGAATGAAAGACCTCTCAAGAGCGTTGACAATTCCCAGACCCCATTTCATCTGGAGCCAGAAGGTGCTCTGCACTATGCTTCTGGTGATGACCAATATATAATTATATAGTATATATAGTAAATTATACAAACAACACACACACTCTCTCTCTCTCTCTTTCACGCACACACACATATACACACACACAACTTTCCAGCAGGTAGCCTACCAGAGAGAAAAGTTCAGCCTAGGATTCTCCTCTTGATTATGCTGATAGTCCAGGCATCCCCAAACTGTGGCCCTCCAGATGTTTTGGCCTACAACTCCCATGATCCCTAGCTAACAGGACTAGTGGTCGGGGAAGATGGGAATTGTAGTCCAAAACATCTGGATTGCCGAAGTTTGGGGGTGCCTGCACTAGTCCTCAGAGAGTGCTTCTTCAAATGTTTAGAACTAAAAATTCCATGCAAGAGCTGCTTGTAAACTAAAACTTGATGTAAGTAGGAAAGACAGAAGAGAGCCCAGCTTGCCAATGGGGGCTTTGTACCATAGCTCAGTGGTGAAGCAAAAGCTTGGCTTGCAGGTGGTCACCAGTTCAATCCTTGCTCCAGTTAAAAGGATTGCAGGACTGGGGAAGAAGACCTCCTAGTCAGAGTCACTAGGCCAGATGGAGAAATCATCTAACCTGGTACAAGGTAGCATCCTATGTTTCTAACAATGCGATTCATGTTGACTCTTTTGCTATTGCAGTTAATCTAACCCTTTGGAAGCCCACATCCTGGCAAAGCAAAGGTTCTATTTCGGCCTAGGCTGGCAGTGTTATGGACCAGGTTCAGCTGGGAGTTGAACTACATGTTTAGCAATAGCTCTACCTCATAATTTTGATGAACGCATCGCTCACATCTAAGGTAATAAGTATGCCATTTGATAAGCATGCCTACTTGATTGATATGAAGGCTGTGTCTGGGATAGTCCCTGTGGTTCTGATTTCACACAGTCAAGCTTTAATATATAATAGCTGTAGTTTTCACACAGTGAATATGATTGAATGAGTTAACCATAACATGTTCTGACAAATGGAGGATCAGGTGCATACTGCCCTTCCCTTGTAGGTTTTACACACACACACACACACATTTTCCAGGTTGTTTCTTATTGTCATCCATTGCAAGTGAAATAATACACCCTTATTTTTATTTTATTATAAAATGAAGGCTGTAAAAATGTGTATTATTAATTATTATTATTATTATATATATATATATATATATATATATATATATATATATATATATATATATAAATGTTAGCTATCTGGAGCCACTTTCTCTTTCTTTCACCCCTTTTTTCTAGCTTTTATTATTCCACTTTTTTATTCTCATTCTCTTTCTGCCACTCTCTCCTAAGTTTCTCTCCTTAACAAACCACAGTTCCCATGATTCTTTGGGGGAAGCCACAACTGTGAAAGTTGTTTAAGAGTGCTTTAAATATGTAGTGTGGATGTGACCTTACATTTGGACTGGAAAGTTCTGAATTCAGATCCTACTTAGCCACAAAGTTCATTGTGCTTGTCTGTATCTCTGAGCCTAACCTACCTCTAAGCAGAGAAGGAGGCATAGAGTGTGTGTGTATGTATGTATGTATGTGTGTGTGTGTGTGTGTGTGTGTGTGTATATATATATATATATATATATATATATATATATATAACACACTATGGCTTATTTTCAAGGGATGTCTTATTTTTTTCCTCCTCCTCCTGCCACGGCCGGCATTGCTGCTGCGCCTATCACTATGTCTTATTTTCGGGGTATGGCTTATATTCCTTGAATGCTTAAAAATCCTGCTATGGCTTATTTTATGGGTATGTCTTAAAATATGAGAAACAGGGTATATATATATATATATATGGTTTGCTAAGAATGAGTTAGAAGCGAGATATCATACAGGAAGTAACCATAATCGTATTTGGACTATGCAATGGCTAATTATGCATATAACATGCATATTAGAAAGCCACACACACAGCATCTAGTAATGTTAAATTCAGTAAGGAGAGCTTGATGCAATTCTATATTGGCAGCAACCTACTCTATTCTTTCTGGTAAAAACAGTCTGGTTTTATTGAAGCCTGAAATAAGCTAATAATAAGGATACATGGTGATGTGAAGTTGCATCTATTAACTAGTTGAACAAGTAAAACTAAAAATGATTATGTTTTAATGAGATCATAAACTTTCTTTAAATTGTCATTGAAAATGAGAATTAGGAATAAAAAATCATGAATGGAGCTGACTTGAGGGAGACTAGTAGTCAATATAGCTTTGAAATATGAAGACTTAAGCATGTATAGAAGTACACCTTATAAACAAAAAAGGGCTGAGGTTACTATTTGGTCTTATTTCAGTACCAGCTAGTTCACTTTAAGAGATCTCTTAGGGCATCTATTGGTAGGTGTTAGAATTACATGAGACAGGAAAATGAATGAATCAAGCTCTTGATGTTAGGTCCTATTTCATGCTTTTATAAGCTAATAATATATTCTGCCGTTCATATTAACGTTCTTGTATCAGAATACCAATGTTGGATTTTACTCCAGAAGGTCAGTTTTCCCACCTTATTTACACTTCTTTGTTTTATAATAAAGTATAACAACAGATTTTAGCATTGCTTCTTCTTAATAACAATTCAGCTCACTCACTCCATCACAATACTTTCCTCTCATTTGCATATGTTCTAGCCACCTTTAGAACTAGCTCAACCTCTCATCAGATATGGTACTCTGCAATCTATGATTCATAAGATAGGGCTCCCTCTTAGTTTTATTTTCACTCGAAAATTAAAATTGATACCTCATACTGTGTCATACTATCTATCCATCACTTTCATTTCTTGAAAAGAAACTTGCCTGGGTTGCATCTTAACTACGAGACACCTGGAATATCTTAGGAGATACTTTCACTTGCCTTCTTTTTCTTATTGTGCCTCATCCCAATTCTTTCCTTTTTAAAATAGGCAATAACCAGTGCTTTCCCCCCTGACGGTACTCAGTGGTACGCAGTACCAGCACTTTTCTTCCCCAAAACAACAACAAAAAAGCAACCGCAAATCTCAGCTAAGGAGCACAAAAGGGATAAAAGGAGCCATGAGGTTCAGTCACCCCCCAAACTCAGAAGCGTCCCATTTCTAATTATGCTCCCTCTCTCACTCACACCTTCTCTTCTGGAACAATAACTGATACAAGAGTTTGGGAGCTCACTGCAACATGGAAAGTGCAATAGGCACTACTGAGGGAGATGAGTAGTGCTTGGCTTGCCCTTCGTGCTGTACCACTTCCGCGCCCGGCCACCAGCGCCAAGTGAGAGGTTGGCTTGAAGGCAGGCAGCTGGTAGAGCCTGCGGCTACCAAGTTGGTGGACTCCCATCGCAGCACGAAGGGGGAGACTTGGGAACCCATTCACATGTTGTGGGCTGCAGGGAGGAGGAGGAGCAGGGCACTACTGCTGCCACCTGTGCTAGGTGGGCATGCTCTCTTGCTGCTTGCCTGGTCTATTCCTGGCCCACCAGCTGCTGCCTCTGGCCACCTGTTCAACGTCTCCTTCTGTGCGCAGCTAAGCAGCACCTTGCCTCACTCCGGCGACAGGGGAAGGGCCAGGCTGTCTCTCCACTAAGGTCGTGCAGGGCATTGCTGTTCACAATCCCCTCTCCAACCCTCCCCCTGCCGGTTAAGGGGTCAGATGCATGTCCAGTCATGCTAGGTATCTGCCAGTTCTTCTTTTCTTGGAGAGAGGGTCATTTTTAAGTACTGGCATCTTTTTTTTTCTAGAAAAGAAATCACTAGCAATAACCCTTCCCTCATATTTGTTTTCTGCCAGTTCCTTTAACCTTAACTCTATCCCCCCCCCAAACATATTGATCCCAGGGGTTTCAGTCACTTACCCAGCGTTCATGTTTTCTTTTGGAACAAGGCACAGCAGAGACTGTGGTATCTTTATGATATATGGTTTATTTAAACATACAGTATATACTATCTGAGCCTATGATGGAGAGGTTCACAGCATTAACACCCCAAAAGGATCTTGTTTCTCCCATAGCTGCAGCATTGGATTCAAACAGAAATCAAACATCGCTCTAACTCTCCAGCTTGCTGCTTTTCTTCTAGGTCTCATCACTGCCCAAACTCTGCTTTCCACTGAGAGAGGGGGCCCACCCAATTGCCATCTCACACAGATCCCCTTTCCTTTGCTTCCCTTAATGGCCCATCACCCAGGTCATCACCTCAACATTTTAATACTGGCTGGATTGAGGAGTTAAAAAGGTCTTACATACAGCTTACTTAACTCCCCCACCAAACTAATAATAGCATTCAGTATTCTTATTTAGTTAGAGGGGTTGTAGTGTTTTAAACCCCCACAGCACTCCTTTGGAATTGGTGTTCTGCAGCATTCAGCTGCATAGCTGGGTGAAAACCACCTAGAACAGGCATCCCCAAACTTCAGCCCTCCAGATGATTTGGACTACAATTTCCATCTTCCCCAACCACTGGTCCTGTTAGCTAGGGATCATGGGAGTTGTAGGCAAAAACATCTGGAGGGCCACAGTTTGGGGATGCCTGACCTAGAAGGAACCCCCACAGACCTTTGATCAGTTGCAAGTGTGAAGTCAAATTCACAAGCAATTTTAGTAATCTTCTATGGTTCATCTCTCTCTCTCTCTCTCTCTCTCTGTGTGTGTGTGTGTGTGTGTGTGTGTGTGTGTGTGTGTGAGAGAGAGAGAGAGAGAGAGAGAGAGAGAGAGAGAGAGAGAGAGAGAGAGAATTATTAGATCTAAGTTTAATGGTGCTTTTCTAATTTGCAGGTTACTCCACCCTGTTTATTAGAAGGCTAGCTGAATCTGGTTAGTTGATGCCAAAGTTGGATCTGTTTGTGATGTAGGGATGGTGTGGAGAAATGTGATTTGATTCACATTTAAAGGAGCATCTATCAAATCTGCCCTCTCCGAAGCAACATGAGAACTGAAGCACAGCCCTCATTCAAAATTCACACTTATACACATTTTGCAATTATCCACTTCTCCAAGCAACAAATGTTTACAAAAATGCATGCCTTAGGTAAAAGTGTGCACAGTGCTAAAAGAGAAAGTGCGAAGAACAGCATACATCCCACTTCCTCTTTCACTTTTATGTGCTTTTCAAGTCTCAGATTAGCAGCTTGGGTGTTGAACAGAGTTTTGAAAAGCACATAGAGGAGAAGAGGAAGTGGCAAAGAGCATCACCCTTCCAACTTCCTCCTTCAGCTCTTTGCACTTTTCAAAGGAGGGGGGGAAGGGTCCTAATGGTGAAGGGGGCAATGAGAAAGGGCCCAGAGGCTTGGTGGGCACCAGAGTAAGACCTCAACAGTACTACTGCATCTACAAGTTTATAATGCTGCCCTCTAGCTGATGGTATGAAACAAATGGAGAACTGAGACTTCAAGCTACCAATTGTTTGTTCTCACCCTGTTAAAAAATCTACATGCTCATAGGAACTTAATAATCCAAGTTACAAAAAACCAATATGTCAGCTGAGAGAAGTAAACATTCCTATCAGATCTATTAAACGATGTAGGGTATGATGCCAGTCAGAAAGACAATCATTCTAAAGAGGCTGTGGATGTTTGTCCTTGGCTGTAGCTTGATGCTAGAGCTTAGCCAGGATGACAAACAAGGGATTCATCAGGCCAAACAGGTTGCTCCCATAGAAACTGCTCTACTACTCCAACTCTTATATGCATATAATTGCTTTGGGCCACATGTTTGTTTGCCAGGTGTCCTTTACCTTTCCCATGGGACTATACTGCAGAGATGAAGTGTTGTGCAGAATGAAATATTAGGCTCACCTCGGAGTTCATCATTCTTTATCCCATCACTCATGCTGGGTGAGTAACTTCCAACAGAGAGAAAGAAGGCAAGGAACCAAGATTCCAATCTAGGGTATGATGCTTCCAGTTCTTCCCTTGCAACATAATGAGGCAGGTATTATCCTACTGTAAAATAAAAATAAAAATGGTGTCCTTAAATCCTGCAACAAACATGATGATAATGCAGATTACAATGAAATCAAGGAGATTATATACAAAGATTCCCAATGATAAACATTTTAAACACTGTTCGGCTCTCTAAAAACAGCCAGTCAGTGTTTAGGACAGGGATTTTCTTTTTGGAAATCTACCAAAGAATAAACTAAACTAAAATAAGGATTATGGGGCTTTCTAAGGATGATATCTGCTGTGTCTCGTTGGTGTAGTGCTGGTGGAAATGCTCTGCAGGGGAAGGGAGAGAAAAAGGAAGGGTTGAGGAGGGGCAGTGAGAAACATCCCTATTTTCATCTGAAGAATGTTGGAGGGTTTGCGTTTACAAAACAAAAACAAAAACAAAAACCACACACACACACACACACACACACACACACACACACACCAGTGTTGGTGTTACGCTGACAAGAAAGTCCAACTACATTGACAGAAGTTTGATACATTCCCAGGAGAAGCTTGGCAACAGTTTATTTCCTCAGATTCATGTACAGGAGACCTTAAGTGCTTGAAGAAATGGTTGAGGAATTGTTGTTTGTAGATGATTGGTCCTTAGTAGGTAATTCTCAAGGGAATATACAAGTAGTGATGGATCTTTTTTCAGCAGCTTGTACACTTTTCTTTTGAGCTAATCATTAGCCTGAGAAAGAGAGGTTTTATATCAAACAACCGAGGTTTCAGATTTATGCTCCACCAGAAATTACTATTGGAGACCAGCTGGGGGATATATTCACATACTTGGAAAGTACCGTGTCTCATGAATCAAATATTGATGATGAACTCACAAATCAAATGGTCAAGAGTAGTGTAGTATTGGACAGACTTTATGAGTGGCTTTGGGAGAAGACAGGTGTAAGCCATGGTATTGACTCTCCTTCTTTATGCTTGTGAAACCTGGACAATACATAGCTAGCATATTAAGAAACGGAACTATTTTCATCTAAGCAGTCTGAGAAAATTAATGAAAATGACACTGGAGCCCAGAATTCCAAGCACTGACATTTTGTCTGAGGCCAAGTTGGAAAGTGATAGAACCTAGATCAGAGATAGCTTAGTTCTGACAGGGCAGGGATGTCCAATCGGTAGATCCCTGGCTGATCCTGGTAGATTGTGGGATCCCTATCGTGTACAAAAAGTTATGGGGAAAAGCTAAAAAACTGTGGGCAATCCACCCACCCCATGCACGCTCCTCCTCCCTCCAATGACAATGGGTAGATCACTGCCAGTTTTTTTTAATACTGGGAGTAGATCACATTCTCTTGGGAGTTGGACATGCCTGTGATAGGGGAATCTGAATTTTTATTTGTGATTATGTTGTCTCCAAATAAATTCGTTTGAGAGAATTGATAAATGAGCAGCGTTTCTAACTGGAGTCATATAATACTGATTCCCTGAAGGTTGCACTGGCTGCCAATGCACTACCAGGCCCAATGCAAGGTTTTGATATTAGCATATAAAGGGATGCGGGTAGCGCTGTGGTCTAAACCACTGAGCCTCTTGGGCTTGCTGATCAAAAGGCCAGCAGTTCGAATCCACACAACGGGATGAGCTCCCGTAGCTCTATCCCAGCTCCTGCCAACCTAGCAGTTTGAAAGCATGCCAGTGCAAGTAAATAAATAGTTACTGCTGTGGTGGGAAGGTAAACAGCATTTCCGTGTGCTCTGATTTCCATCATGGTGTTCCGTTGTGCCAGAAGTGGTTTAGTCATGCTGGCCACATGACCCAGAAAGCTGTCTGTGGACAAACGCTGGCTCTCTTGGCCTGAAAGCGACATGAGCGCTGCAACCCCATAGCCGCCTTTGACTGGACTTAACCATCCAGGGGTCCTTTACCTTTACCTTTATAAAGGCCTAAATGATTTGGGACCCAAAAACTTAGAGAAACACTTCTTCAAGTTCCTTCTGGCTTGGGCTTAAAGAGCTGTTGGAAAGTCCTGCATCCTGTCCCATGAACAGCAGAAACTTATTGTGCAGAAACAGTTCCTTTTCAGTGGTGGTGCTCCACCTGTGGAATCCTTTCCCCTAGGAGATTCAAGTCTCACCTCAAATTTCTGGTAGAGCATGAGACTCGTAATCTCAGGGTCATGGGTTTGAGCCCCAAGTTGGGCAAAAGATTCCTGCATTGCTGGGGGGTGGACTAGATTACCCTTGTGAGCCCTTCCAACTCTATGATTCTATAAGTCTTTTCAATTATGTTTGGGGTAGGGCTTGCATGTGTTCCCCTGCTTGCACAGCCACAGGGATTAGACAACAAAGAACCGCTACAGGACTCTGTACAAAGAGATTGGACTATCCAGTAACATATTCTGCTGCAAGGACTGTCACCCAAAATGTACATGGCAAAAACAATGTGCTCTTTTTATCCCTAAGGAAGTAATGAGTTATAAGTTGCAACCAGTCCACTTCCCATCTCCAATAATAAAGTGTGCATTTTAAACTCAAAGCCAATATTGTTCCCCCCCCCCTGTTCTTCTAGAAGATAGAGCTCTAGGCTTTCTCTTAATTAGCATGAAGATAAAAGAGTGATTTCTTCCGAAGCCAATATCAAAAGAATCAATTAGTATGCCACAACAAGGGACAATTAGAACTCAGGTGAAAATGTCAAGTCCTTTGTGAAAATGCATGACAAACTATGGCTTACAAGAATATTTAGATTTTTTTTAAGGCAATTCCTCCAATGTTATGGTAATTTGCTAAAGGCATCTTCCTATACAAAAATTATTATAATAATTGGCAATTCAATTTATTAAGTTCATCTTAAAGTGGCTGGGGCAACCCAGCCACATGGGTGAGGTACAAATAATAAAATTAATTATCATCACACTCATCTTGTATGCATTGTGAGAACAGGGGAATATTAGAGTGGTGGAAGCTCATCCTCCCTGTTCTACCTGCCCAGGATCCATGTTGGTTGGAACATATGCATTGTACACCATATGCTCAGAAGCCACTGGGTACAGCAACCAAAAATTGAACATTGAGTGTATGGAGAGGGCCAGTTCTGCAACCATAATTGTGAGCCCCTTCCCAAAAGATCACAAAGCAAACTTCTTAACTGACATAGGCTATGGGTCCTGAGGGCTGAGTCTCTTCGGGCCCCCTTAATTGTTTTTGAGGGGTAGGTAGCCGTGTTGGTCTGCCATAGTTGAAACAAAATAAAAAAAAATCTTCCAGTAGCACCTTGGAGACCAACTAAGTTTGTCATTGGCATGAGCTTTCGTGTGCATGCTCACTTCTTCAGATACACTGAAACAGAAGTCAACAGACCCTCTTGTGAGAGGGTGGGGAGGGGTATTACTCAGAAGGGTGGTGGGAATGGGTGATTGGCTGATAGGTAAACTTGTGGATGACTGTTAACTGCAATTGGTCTTACAGGAAAAAGCAAAGGTGAGATGGCTAAATGAGATGTATAATGAGATAAGAGTCCAATATCTCTATTCAGACCAGGTCTCTCCATGGTTTTAAGTTTTGTAGTAAGTTGCAATTCATCAACTTCTCTTTCCAATCTATTTCTGAAATTCTTGTGTAAGAAGACAGCTACTTTGAGATCTTGTATAGAATGTCCTGGGAGAATGAAGTGTTCTACTGGTTTCTCTGTTTTGTGATTCCTGAAGTCATATTTACCGTTATGTCCATTTATCCTTTGCGTAGGGTTTGGCCTGTTTGTCCAATATAGAGAGCTGAAGGGCACTGTTGGCATTTGATGCCATACACAATCTTAGAAGATGAGCAATTAAATAGTCCTGAGATGGTATGTTGGATGTTGTTGGGGCCAGTAATGGTGTTGTCTGGGTGTATGTGGCAGCAAAGTTGGCATCCGGGTTTATTGCAGGCTCTGGTACCAGTGCCATGTTATATCTGGTGATATGAAATTAAGTAATACCCCTCCCCACCTTCTCATTATATATAAGGGTCTGGTGACTTCTGTTTCAGTTTATCTGAAGAAGTGTGCATGCACACAAAAGCTCATACCAATGACAAACTTAGTTGGTCTCTAAGGTACTTCTGGAAGGATTTTTTAAATTTTGTTTTTGAGGGGGTTGGGGGGCCCATTGTTAAGGCTAAACATGGAGCTGGGCGAGAAATGACGTCAGGACATCACATTGGGGCCCCTCAATGTTCTTTGGAAGATGGCACTTCTGCTCACACAGCTTCCGTGTAGAGACAAACTACAGTAAGCTCTTCATCAGCAATGTTTCTCTGCTCTTAAAAAAATTATACCATGGTTGGAGAATCTCAAGTCTAGGGATCAAATTTGCCCCTCTGGTCTTTCTGTCTGTCCCATGGGGCTCTCCTCGGTCACATCCCCCCTCCCCAGGCCACACCCCTAAGGAGTCTGGATCTGCACCCTCCTTGGGTGGAATGGGTCCTTGAACTCCGATAAAACTTCTTGCTTGTCTGAATGGAGGATAAGAGGGGTATGTGTGTGTGAGTATATGGGTAAAGCAGTCTACTGGACAAAGTAGACTTTCATTTCTCTGCCCGCTTTTCTGTATAGACTCCCCCTCCAACCAGATGAATGAGGTCCCCAGAGGGTTCCCTGGCTTAGATTTATACCCTGTCCTTCTATTGAAAGATCCTAAAGTTGGCTTCAGCAGAACACTGTAATCATGCTGTGGCTTAAGAAATCCCAAACAGATTTAGTTCAAAATCACTGCTTTGAGCTCTGGACACCAAGGGAATTTAAGGAGCGCCTTCCGAGTATGATCTGTTAAGGGATCTGATTCCCCTTCCTGACTTTTCTAAAGACTTTTGTATATCAGAAATCCTTGGGTTTTTCTGGAGTCTCACTTGCATGGATGGTGACATTAAGGCTATTAACAGATTCACCATTGGATAATATTTGCTCTTAGTATATAGGATTTTCTCCATATTAATAGGCCCTAAAGAAATACTGCTTCTTCAGCCTCACCATAAAAACTGCCCAATTATGAGCAGGTTTAAGTAGATTGCAACATTTCTTGATGACAACATGCTGGAACTAGATTTAAGATAAGCTTATGTGAGTGTTGAACTGAATGCACCCTGCAGTAAATAAATTGAAGCACTCACTCAGAAAACTAGTCAGAGCAGGAATTAAGGGGCACCGACAGCATGGAAGATTAGCCTTGAAATAAGATTTGAAATGATGTTAATATAGCTCACTTATTATGTTTACGGCCAAACTTCAAAGCGATATTAAAACCAGTAAATAGGACTGCACCAGGAGCGAAGACAATGGTTTGGCAAAGAAATCATGAGGTAAGACTCAGCTGGAGAACTGGGTAGTAAATAATGGTGAGGAAACAGTGTATCAGAAGAAGAAAAACAGAAGCAGAGGAAATGGTTTGCCACTTATATGGGCCTCATTTATTTAGCACAGTGCTTTTCAAATTGTCTTTCAGAAAGCCTGGATTTCTTTGAAAGTTTATCAGGGGCTCTTCAATGAGGGGATAGGCATCCCAGAATAAGCTTGCCTACCAACCATCTTTCCCTGCCATGCACAGAAACAAGAAAGTGTGTGTACATAAGGCTGCAGTGGTGTTATTCAGGGTGGTGAGGAAGGATTCTGCACAGAAGAGGCAAAGTGCATTTGGGTATGTGCGCTTTGTCCCACATGAGGTATCAAGGCATATTTCCACCAACGCTAAACATATTTCAACGATGCTTATTTCCAACTGGGGATGCTTAGCATTGCTGCCTGACGTTAATGTCTGGTTTATGATCTGGTGCCTGCAGAGAGTACATTTCCTTCAAGTAACCACTGGGGTCCAACAATGGAAGGAGGGAGGGAATAAGCTTGTTTAGGAAGGTGATTGCCCTCTCTCGCCCCTCCCTGGTGAGAAATTAAGAAGGTGAAGCTGATCACATGGCTTCATTTCCATGCCAGATGATCTCCAATTGGCTCAATTTATTTTATTTAAATAAACTACCACTGTTATAGGTGCCACATAGTACTTATTCTGCCTTCGTAAGATAGCAATCTGTTAGTGTGGCAGCATCCAAAGTTGGGAACTCCCTGGTTATGGACATTAGGCAGTTTCCCCCACTGTGCTCTTCTGGTGCCTGCTAAAAATGTTTTTGTTTAGGCAACCTATGCAGAATGTTGGCATGTCCTTTAATCTGGTTTTCAACTTATCACTGATTTTAATTAGTTTTTGAAATGATGATGATATCCAGCTCTACCTATCTTTCAAATCAGAACCAGTGAAGGTCCTGTGTGAGTGCCTGGAGGCAGTTGGAGGATGGATGGTTGCTAACAGATTGAGGTTGAATCCTGACAAGACAGAAGTACTGTTTGTGGGGGACAGGAGGTGGGCAGTCGTGGAGGACTCCCTGGTCCTGAATGGGGTAACTGTGCCCCTGAAGGACCAGGTGTGCAGCCTGGGAGTCATTTTGGACTCACAGCTGTCCATGGAGGCGCAGGTCAATTCTGTGTCCAGGGCAGCTGTCTATCAGCTCCATCTGATATGCAGGCTGAGACCCTACCTGCCCGCGGACTGTCTTGCCAGAGTGGTGCATGCTCTAGTTATCTCCCACTTGGACTACTGCAATGCACTCTATGTGGGGCTACCTTTGAAGGTGACCTGGAAACTACAACTAATCCACAATGCGGCAGCTACACTGGTGACTGGGAGCAGCCGCCGAGACCACATAACAGCGGTCTTAAAATACCTACATTGGCTCCCAGTACATTTCTGAGCACAATTCAAAGTGTTGGTGCTGTCCTTTGAAACCCTAAACAGCCTCGGTCCAGTATACCTGAAGGAGTGTCTCCACCCCCATCATTCTGCCTGGACACTGAGGTCCAGCGCCAAGGGCCTTCTGGCGGTTCCCCCTCTGGGAGAAGGCAAGTTACAGGGAAGCAGGCAGAGGGCCTTCTTGGCAATGGCACCCGCCCTGTGGAACACCCTCCCACCAGATGTCAAAGAGAAAAACAACTACCAGACTTTTAGAAGACATCTGAAGGCAGCCCTGTTTAGCAAAGCTTTTAATGTTTGATGGACTATTGTCTTTTAATATTTTGTTGGAAGCCGCCCAGGTGTTTGGGACTACGGTACTCATCAGCCCCAGCCAACATTGCTTGCGCCAGCTGGTGTGGATGGGAATTGTAGTGCAACACACCCAGAGAGCACCAGACATACAGACTGCACCCCACCTCACCCAGAAAAGCAAGCAAACACGCCAGAGACAAAAGACTTTGGGGGGGGGAGAAGAAAAGTGTGGGAAAATTCGGAGCGACAGAAGGGAACACTCAGACGAGACAGAAATGCTACGAGTCACGTTTATCTTTGTGCATGTAAGACTGCTATTAACAGGGCCGGCTCTAGGGGTAGGCTGGGTGGCGCGGGACGCCAGGGCGCTGAGTCGGCAGGCGGGAGCGCTGCACGGTGAAGAAACGGGGCGGGGGCGCCAGAGCGATTCACGCACCACGGCGCCAGGGCGCCCAACCCACTTAAGACGGCCCTGGCTATTAAAGGCATGAGAGCTGTGCATGTACATACATATATACACATACACATAAATACAATCTTAAAGAATCTTGTGGCACCTGAAGACTAACAAACTTATTACTGCCTAAGTGTTGGTGAACTATAGTCTGCTTGATCACATGGCATGGTCCATAATCCTGAGATGTCATTGTGGTGCAATTGAGTGTTTCTGGGTGGGAACCATGCTGCAACAGACAGGGAAGTTTGTAATGTTTGATGTTTTATCATGTTTTTAATATTCTGCTGGGAGCCACCCGGAGTGGCTGGGGAAACCCATAAATAATAAAATTATTATTAAGACAAGAACACTTCTGTTAAAAAAGAAAAACCAGACAACGCTTTCCAGACAACGCTTTGGGGGAGGGTGTTTCATAACCCTCTGCAGCATACTGGGTTCTGTGGCAAATGTTCCATAGCTGACAATGTGGAAAGATTATTTGAAGAGATCCGATTTCAAAGTTCCTAATACAGCTGAGTATCAGCAATCATCTTTCTTCTACCTGTATGAAAACACTCCTAGCCATAGTCTGTTTCCTGACTGCTGAAACAAAAAGCACTAGGCAAGGTGTCAAAAATATGATTGGCATAGCCCTCCCCATATTCAGAGTTGCATGCACAGAGGAGATCCCCATAGACTTCCATGGAGACCTTAACTGCCCTCCCCTCCTGCCCCCAGTCCTTAGAGAGGAGCTCATTTAGAGTCAGTGCGCTGCAATGCTTCCAGTAATTAAAACAATGGGAGCATCAAAGGGCACTCCCATAGTGAGATCCAGCAGTCATGCTCTTGCCAAGGGCAGCCAGAGCAGGTTACTTGTGCTCAGCTCTTAGCCCCATGTTGAGGTTCCTTGCTATGTGGTCACACACTGGTTGTTGGCCAACAGTTAATATATGCACTCTTTCTGTACCTGTTAGTATTGGTGGGAAACGAATTCAATTTCCTAGCAGTAAAAAATGGCAATGTGATCACCAAGCCAATTGAAATTAATCAGTCACCATAAGCAAGCTTCCCTCAACTCCCCCCAAAGTCCATTTGGTTGTTAGCTTTGCCGGAGGATCCTCACTGGAAGCACACAGAGACACAGACACATTGCAAGAGAGCTTAGAGAAGAAAAGGTGGGTGAAGTTTCTGAGAGAAGGAAGTGGGTAAGCAATAACAAGGGGGAGGAAGTTGCAGGAAACTCAGGAACTTTGACAGCCTCTCCCAAAATTGGAAAAGACCTCCGAGATTGCTCAGAGGCATTACTACCGGTAGCTGAAATTAAACAAGCATCATGATGTCTACTGAAGACATTTCTGTTTTATTGTTTGCAGGCTGGTTTAATTGTTTTTAAGAATAATGAGAATAATGCTTTTGTATTTGATTTTGATTTTGTCCTGTACTTTAATGGTTTCAGGCTGTGAAGTGGTTTATAAATTTGTAAAATATTCTTAATTTTTAAGAATCCTTCCTAGGGAATTTCCCCCACCTTCAAAATCGGATCACCAGCAAGGCATGATGTCTGGGGATCACAGGATTTGTAGTTGTGTGTCCCAATTTAGTTCAGTTCACCCCCATGTCCCTTGGCAGGAAATTACCGTAATTTCCAGATCATGCTGTGTTATATCTTCTAGTTTAGAAGCTGTAGGAGAGCCCCCTCCCCATTCAGGTGGTCTACCCAGTGTGGGCAAACCCCATTTTGAGTTTAGAGGCATCAAAATGAATCAAATTGGGCAATGCGGTCGAGCTCTACCGAGGTCATATTTCCCCCAGTTACAAAGCACACTGAAGTCAGTATACAGCAATCACTGATTTATGTTTCATGAATGGTCCCCAACAGACTGCTTGATGAATCAACAAATCAGTTATCTACTAGTCATACAAGGCAGTATTTGAGGGACAAAGCTTCACACTACACAAACATCCAAAGATAATTTTATTCTGGAAGGTAATCGGGATTTAAGGTCAAGTGCATATAATTCTCAATTATCCATGGCTAATTATTTTAAAAATATTTCATTTATTGTAAGTAATTATTAGGATTAGGTTTCCTGGCAGTACCTATGGATTAATGAAATCCATTGCCAAAACCAACGTAGAAATCAAATTTCATTTTTTTGCAGTTTTATATATGCAAAAGGTTATCTCTGCTTCTCCACAAAAGAAAATAATAGATTTCAAGACTGCAGTGCAGATACTGCTTAATTTCCATTCCACCAGTGTGAGATCCCTTTTACTTTTTTAATGAATACTTTAAAAGGACCCATTTTTAATTTTCTCTGGCAGGAGATGGGGACCATCTTCCTAATGTATCATCTTAGAACCTACAGTACATGCAGATTATATGTTACTATTCTTTTCTGAAGCTCATTCAGTACTGCTTTCTGCTTCTTGTTATTAATGTTCTATTGAGATTAACTCATTTTTCATTGTATAGTCTAGAAAGAGAACAAAACCGTTTTGACATATATATATATATTTTAAAAACATTATTGCCCAATAAACATCTCCGTTTTCCTGTGGTATTTAACCTTATTTTCTATAAAATTTAACTTATTATTCTTTAAAGGGATTTGATTTACCGCTAATGAAATGAATGTGAAAATGAAGTTGCTTGTTTAGACCTTTAAACCTCCCCCTTAAATAAATCCACACAAGAATCAAATTTTTGGTTTGGTTTTTGACAGAATTTAGGCCACAACTTTATTGAGCACAGCAAGTGAGTGGTTGCATAGGCTCTGGTTTGACTAGCTTCCTGCACCATGGCAGGTACGCTGACCCAGGGCTCTACCATAGATCAGCCTAGGGTGAATACCTGGAATGGTGGAAAGCTGGGGGCATGCTATGTCCACCACCCAGGTGTCCCCTTGGACTCAGGCATGGACACAACTCCTTGCAGGGTTGACCAAACCATTGAGTTCCTGGATTCCTTTAATGGAATACCCCTTCACATAGGGATGGCGAGAGCGTTCCCCCATCCCTATCACCTGAACCAGAGCCTATCCGCAACCTTACAAGTTGTGAAGATTTGCTATGCAGCAGGTGAAACCCAAATGGCACCAGCCAATCAGCCAAGTGGGGAAAATTCTGCCATGCCCCTATTCCAACGACAGACACACAACGGCATAGCAAGATCGAGCGTGCAAGCCCTAAATATAGGGAGAGGTGGGTGGGTGTTCCGATGCACTGACCAAGAGAGAAAGCTCAGGGTCACGAGCATTGGCATATATAGGGCTCTTAGTCCATTTGGCTAGCGTCCCATTGGTTAGATTAAACCCAATGGGACCTACCAATCAGGTGTTGTGGCTATCCAATTGTAGCTTCCCACAACACAAGGGTTTGGTTTCCAGGTCTCACCGCAACATGTGCCCTCTTTGAGGGAGGACATGATTTAACAAATGCTTAAACTTAATGGAGTCCATTCTATCCCAAGCCACTTCACAAAGTAGAAAACTTGGTAATACCATCTCAAGAGCACTGCTCTGTGTGTGTGTGTGTATGTGTGTGTGTGTGTGTGTGTGTGTATTTTTCTGGGTTTGTTAAAAAAGAATGTGCATTCATGCGTGCACCAAAAAAAAAAAAAAAACAATTACGAAAGGACTGTCGGGGTCTTTTTGACTCCAGCAGTAAATGTTACACAAGGGCATTAATACACAAGGGCATCTGTTTCAAGTTGGTTTTTATCTTGACACAGAACTTAACACTTTCCTAGTGCAATCTTCCAATACCGATTTCCTATTTGTAAAGGGCCCTCTCTCTCTCTCTCTCTCTCTCTCTCTCTCTCTCTCTCTCTCTCTGTGTGTGTGTGTGTGTGTGTGCATGTGTCATAGTCCTGTGCTGCCAGCCACAGCAGAGCGCAGTGCAGGGAGAAGGCAGCCAACCAGCCAACATTATCCTGCCTTACATGCAGCTGGGCAGTGGACAGAATTGAATATGCTAACAGTATTTACCTGGAAGCAGAGTCTGTATGCAAGGTTCAGCCCAGTCCAAAGGTCAGGAGTATCTCAGTTCACATAGTTAGATGATCTGGGGCTCAAGAAAGCTGAGGGTCGCAAGAAGCAGCAAGGACTGGCCAGGAACGACGAATGCTGTTTCCAGCAACTTACTGAGCCTGGAAGCCCTGCTTAAGAAAGCTGGAGCCAGCTGGTTCTCATCAGGAGCAAGAAGGCTGATCAGCAGCAGGTGGAGTCACTTCACCTTCTGCTCCTTCAGGCTGCTGCTCAGCAGGTGAGGCTGACTCCTGACCCATCTCTCTCTGTCTCTCTCTGAGTGTGATTCCTGTTAGACTTAGGGTTGCCAGACTCAAAAGAGAGCAGGGCAATTAAAGGCACAGAAGTCCTGTCCTCTATTGAGTCTGGCAACCCTATTTAGACTAATAGGGTTTACTAGACCCCCTCCCATTTTTTATTTTACTCTCAGCTCAGTATTTTATCCAGGAATGGTTTTGTCTTCTTTTATTTCCTCTTAAAATAACATTATGGGGCCAAACAGACCCTAATATCTCGTGTGTTGGACTATGTCTGAATTTGATGTTAATAATTATGTTTCCCCACTCCTGTTAAACTGAAATCAGTCAAAATCTTTGTTTCCAGCTAGAAATTTAAGGGGGCTATTGGACCCCAAGAACAGATTGATAATGTTAAAAAATAAAATGGAAGCAAATAATAAGAGATACCATCTCTAGTACCCTGTACTTAAAAGAAAAAACAGTAAAGGAATTACATTCGCTGAAGGACTAAGATGCATAAATGCAACCCTACTGATAAACTGTGCAGGAAAATTAAACTTTGCTAGTGTGCTGTATAGGAAATTTAGCTGAATCTTGTCAATGAAACTTTCTTGTGAAAGGGACAAATGTGAACCATTTCCTCTGTTCAGCTACGAAAACCAAACCAATAAAATGCCAAGTTTGATCTGCCCGTAGTTTTGCTGAGATCCATCCTGCTTGATTTGGATGAAAAATTTGAAAGAGAATCTTTTAAGCACTCTGATTATTCTTTGGAAAGAATTTGGTGTCTACATTGATTTATGAGAGTGATCGATAACTGGAACAAAATCAAGGATGTCTACCTCGTTTTAATATAACGCAAATATTGGCTTTGTGCTCTGAATTTGATAATTTGTTAACCTCTCTTGCCTCACATTACACTTTAAGCAGAAGGGGCACAAGATAATCTTTCATGGATTTACACAGTATCAAGTCCCAGGGCCTCTTCAGTTTTCAGATTGCTACTGCTGCATCTATTCCACATTATTCCACTGAAGATGCAAAATTGATGTGTTTTGCTCAGAAAGAGAAGCCAGCCTTACGCTCTGAAAGACTGAATGAATACCTATCTATCAGAGTGATTAGGTCATTAGAAAAATAATGATGAGGAGAGGGTTCATTCCACAGCACATACTAATTCCCCCAGATATATCTCATGTTTTTAAGAACTTAGATTTAATAGGAATGGGAATTTACAATGACAGCACATTTGTCCTGGCAAAATTCAGAACAGGATGGTGAGGAGGATTGGGAGGCAATTCCCCCCCCCCAACCTGGTACTGAAATGACTTCAAATCAGTCCATTACAATCTATTGGGGGTCTAACAAGATGATCCTCCTGGAATTCGTCACCCACCCACAAATTTGTAAATCTGTTTGTGCTTTGCTACCCAAAGCTATAATTACATAACCTTTCACACACATGCAGTGCTGTACAGCAATACATGCAGGCCAGGGCAATCAATCAATCAATCAATCAATCAATCAGGGGTTATATTCTGATGAGGGAGTGAGCTTTGTTCCATATTTCTGAAAGAGAAAGAAAAATTTAGGGGGCATGGGGAGGATGGCAAGCCTTGTGGGGAGCTATTTCTCCATCACTCTTTCTCAAATATCTTGCAGATAGCTATGTTCAGAACTAGGGCTTCTGGGCTACCCTGAGACAAAATCTCTTGTTTCTAGAGCAGGCTTCCTCAACCTCGGCCCTCCAGATGTTTTTGGTCTACAACTCCCATGATCCCTAGCTAGCAGGACCAGTGGTCAGGGATGATGGGAATTGTAGTCTCAAAACATCTGGAGGGCCGAGGTTGAGGAAGCCTGCTGTAGAGCCTCAGAACTTGTTGCTCTCTGAGGGACAATGCTGAGGGTGCAACTTGGGGCATTCTACGTGCAAAACAGATGCTTTGTCACTGAGCTACAGCCCTCCATTGGGTTGTGCATCATTGACCAGAGTTACAGCACAATCCTAAGTATCCCCACTCAGAAATATGTCCTGTGGGATTCAATGGGACTTACTCCTAGGTAAGTGGGGTTAGGAGTGTACCCTTAATATGCTCAATGAAATCATCAGAAACAAAAGTTCTGCCTATAAGCAGGCCCAGCATACAGAACCAGCAGCGAGTTCCCAATTTTTGCCTTCTACAATATGATAGAAAATTTACAGGAATAAAACCATTCTTCAGTTTATGAACACTATATATACAGCTTAAAGGTAAAAGTAAAAGGGGTTGTGGTACTCATCTCGCTTTACTGGCCAAGGGAGCCGGCATATAGCTTCCGGGTCATGTGGCCAGCATGACTAAGCTGCTTCTGGCAAACCAGAGCAGCACACAGAAATGCCATTTACCTTTCCGCCAGAGTAGTACCTATTTATCTACTTGCACTTTGACATGCTTTCAAACTGCTAGGATGGCATGCTTTTGTTATCACATAAATTATTTTGTGCTTTTTCTATATTTACAGGCATCTTATTGTAGATTACAGTGGGGTTTTAGTTCGAGGACTGCTATTTTCACCACTAATTGATGAGTAACAATGAAAGCAGAGGAAAATAACGTAACAAAGCAAAGCAAAAATGGGAATAGTGCAATGAAAACAGTAATGTGATCATAGTAATAAGCATCAGAGGTCTGCTACTGACTGCACCAAGGGGAAAATATATGTCCAAGCTTTTAACAGAAGTTATCTTTGAAATTATCTCTCTCATAGTGTTTCCATTGGTGACCTCAAGTCAACATTCCTATTTGTGAAAACATTTATTGTGATGTAAAAAAATTCCTTCAGTAGCACCTTAAAGACCAACTAAGTTTTTATTTTGGTATGAGCTTTCGTGTGCATGCACACTTCTTCAGATACAGTGAAATAGAAGTCCCCAGGCACTTATGTAGAGAAGGGTGGGGAGGGGTGGGGATGGGGAGGGGAGATCACTCAGAAGGGTGGTGGAAGTGGGTGATTGACTGACTGATAGCTGTTGATGACCGAAAACGACTGCAAATGGTTTTGCATGAAAAAGCAAGGGTTGAGATGGCTGAAGATCGCTTATCATGTATAATGAGATAAGAATCCGATATCTCTGTTCAAACCAGGTCCCTCCATGGTTTTGAGCTTGGTGATAAGTTGTAATTCAGCAACTTCTCTTTCCAGTCTACTTTGAGATCTTGTATAGAATGTCCTGGGAGATTGAAGTGTTCTCCTACTGGTTTTTCTGTCTTCTGGTTCCTGATGTCAGATTTATGTCCATTTATCCTTTGGCGTAGGGTTTGGCCTGTTTGTCCAATATAGAGAGCTGAAGGGCACTGTTGGCATTTGATGGCATACACAATGTTAGAGGATGAGCAATTAAATAGTCCTGAGATGGTATGTTGGATGTTGTTGGGGCCAGTAATGATGTTGCCCGGGTGTATGTGGCAGCAAAGTTGGCATCTGGGTTTATTGCTGGGTTTATTGTGATGGTTTTCGAAGATGTTTTGCATTTACAAGTCCCTAATAAGAGTCTGATATTACTTTCCATGGGGTAAGCGGGATTTAAGGATGAACCCTGCTGGTCACAGTTTTAAAGGGTTAATCCATGCAGCCTCAACTATACATATCTTTTAATGCTGCCTGGACCAAAGCTTGCATGACAATTATGTTTATATTTAGGAATTATCAATCTAGCAGTTTTCTTAAGAACACTTAAACAAGCACCACATTAAATGTCATGTGTATATTTGCATATTCTTTTCCTAAGTAAAAGGTAAAGGGACCCCTGACCATTTGGTTCAGTCATGACCGACTCTGGGGTTGTGGCGCTCATCTCGCGTTATTGGCCGAGGGAGCCGGCGTACAGCTTCCAGGTCATGTGGCCAGCATGGCAAAGCCGCTTCTGGCGAACCAGAGCAGCACATGGAAACGCCGTTTACCTTCCCACTGTAGTGGTACCTATTTATCTACCTGCAGTTTGACATGCTTTCGAACTGCTAGGTTGGCAGGAGCTGGGAATGAGTAACGGGAGCTCACCCTGTCGTGGGGATTTGAACCGCCGACCTTCTGATCAGCAAGCCCTAGGCTCTGTGGTTTAACCCACAGTAAAGCAGAGTAATGGAGATTGGCATACAAGAGCACAGGGTGCTGCCTTCCAGTTCTCACCACAAACCACATTTCTCAACACTGTGACAACACCAAGGTGTTCTCAACCCCTGGCCTACCCCGGCAGCAAGTCAGTATGCCAAGTCCAAAGTCCAAGGGTCCATCCACACACAAAAAATTCTGAAGTCCAATAGTCAGGAAACAGGGTCCAGGGTCAATCCAAGTAGCCTAGTCCAAAGTCCAGCAGTCAGGATATGGTCTAGTGTCAAACCCAAAACACAGTCCTGTGGAGGTCCAGGAGTATCCAAGTCAAGGTCCATCAATGTGGGCAGTTGAACAGACACAACACCTCTGCCTCTGCTGTCCTTTTGTACTTTTCATGCTGATTGCAGCGCCTGCGCTTGACAAGGCATGTGACCCACACCTGTTCCAAGCCTACTCCAGCTGAGGAATCACACCCCTCCTTCCAGAGCTAGCGAGTCCCACCTGGCCAGCTAGAGAGCGGGGCTGTGGGCCCTTGCCTGCCTCAGCCTCCTGGAACACCCCTCCCTTGGCTCCCAATGCCTCAGAGCCCACCATGTTCATGCATGGGCGTAGCCAGGGGGCAGGAGGGGGCAGCTGCCCCCCCCAGAAGCCAAAAAGAAAAAGGTGTAAAACAGCTCGGCACAAAAAAACAGCCGCTGTTTTTTTACACAGCAGCAGCAGTCCCGCTGCTCCTCTAGCACTGCGGCGGAACAAGCGCCGCCATCTGCCTCCCTCCCTCCCATCTTGGAGGGGCAGGACGCGGGGGGGGGGCTCTCTTGTGACGTCACCCTCCTGGCACCCCTCCCCCTGCATCCGGTCACAGGTGAAGGTCCGCGCCAGGTGTGCCGGCGCTGAGAGGCTGCAGGACCTGAAGGGCCATCACGGCTGGAGAAGGCAAGCAGCTCACCCCGTCCCCTCCACCAGGACCCAGCGATGGCGGCCGAAGCGCGCGGGCATCCAGGCAGCCCCCCGGGCAGTGTGGCGGCGCCGGGAGGCCCACTGCCCATGAACCTGTTTGCGGTCTGGGAGGTGGATGGCTCCGGCCCCAGCTGCATCCCGCGGTTAATCCCGCCTTCCTTGCACTCGCTCCGGCGGGCCCTGCCGCCCCGTCGAGGCTCCGCCTTCCGCCGCCCCAGCCGGGATGCTCACCCTCCGGAGGGTTGGGGACGTAGACCACGCCTCCTGGGGGGATCCCAGCCATGTCATCGTCAGCTAGCCAATCAGGTGGCGGGGGCGTGGCCGGACCCTGTGGCTTGCCTGCCTCCCCCCCCCAGTTTTGATCCTGGGTATGCCCATGTGTTCATGGAGACAGGGATCCCTCTGGCTCTGGTTCCTGTGCACTAACCTCCATCCCATCGTCATCCTCCATCATTCCATCCCTAAACCAACCTCTTCTTCCCCATCCTCTGCTTCCCTGATGTGTCCCAGTCTTGGCTACACCCCTCACCGGGATCCTTTTCCTCCTCCCTGTTGTCCTGCCAGTTCAGGGTTTAATGACACTTTTACTGCACGTAGATTTGATTAGATGATTTCTACCCCTGCCAACTCTCCTCTTTTGACAACTACCACTCTCCAGTTTCTCTAGTACATAATGTCAAATATAAAACATAACATTGGTTATCCATATTAGTTCAATAACTTTAGATTTACCTTAAGTTTTATTTTTTTAACAGTCCAGCCATGTGTTTTTATGTGCATTTCAGAGATTTACTTCCCGAAACTGTAACCAAATCTTTATGTTTTTACGTCAATAATATTCTCTCCATTCTCAAGGCAAACTCAGTCTATGACTGGGGTATTTGAACACAGAGCCATTGCTTTACTCCGGCACTGCCTTCCAAATCTTTTGAATAAGGACCCCCTGTAAGAGATTTTAAGAGTAAGGGCAAAGGTTTCCATTTCAATTTAGCTTATAGCTCAGCCATATTGATTTTCCTTTTGATCTTATTGTAAGGCACCTTGAGATTCCCTTGTGATATGTCTCCATAAAAGACTCTCGTACTATGTTTAGAGATCCTTCACATATTTCAAGTACTTGTCATTAGATTTAAGCTGTAATAGCATCAATAAGATTTCTATAGTAAATCCGGCTTTTTTGTTGTAACATCCTGTATTATCTCATACTAGTGAAATTACAAGCATTGTATGACACAGAAAGAACATATTCTCTTCAATGGGCATCTTCTACTACAGTTTCTTAAATAGCACATGGATCTTCCCCATTCACAAGCCATTTCCTGAAACTTTTTCATATACTTTATGTATAAAGGAATGCACTTGCAAAGCTTTCCTTCCATTAAAGTGAATGGGGAATTCCACACAAGCAGAAGCTCCATTCTAGCACATATGGGGCTCTGAATAATGGTGATAGGATAGTGTTGGGTTGCTCCATGCCATACATTCCAGACTCATGGGAAGGGGGCACATTTAGTTCATGTCCGGATAACATTATTATGATTTCACAATATAAAATATAGAGAGATAAAAGTATTAAACTAAAAAAAGCCACTTAAGACAACTCAAACCCAGACCAGCAATCCCTGGAAAACAACACAGAATAATAAAATCTGGCAGTTTAAAAATTCTTCACAACCTCATTAATTAAATGTGGATTAACTTTTTTCTTGTAAAATGAATAGTGGGAAATTAACCTGAGCAATGCTATTACACTTGAGGCCATATTTAGGATAATTTGTTGGAACCCTAGTTTAAAAGACATTTCTCAGATCGTTTCTAAACAGTCAACCTCTACCAAAGTGCACATTTTGCCCCAAGCCTTTTCCCATTAGCTTCAGTCGGTGGGCAATTTGGAGAGATTCCCGCTGGGAGAGGAAACACTGCAAGTTAACCTTTCTGATACCATGATATCTCTGCTGGAACAATGATGTGCCATTCCACATGGAAAAGATCTTTGGTTACAAAGCACTGGTGATTCTATGGCTGCTTGCCACTAACCCTGGCTCAGTTGAAAATATCAACAGTAAATATATTTTGAAAACCTTTACATCCTCTTGCACTGATTCCTTGCAGGTGTGGGACTTCTGGTGTGCAAATAATGCTTGCCCATGTGTCAGGCATGCTCATTAATTCAGTCAAAGGTACAGATCTATGCATGGCAAGGATGTACATAAAGTTCAGAATATATACGGAGCTCTGGAAAACGGCCTTTTATTCACAATTGTGCGTTATTCTTTGGAAATCAATGGGACTTCAATATGCTGATTCAAGTATTGCAGCACAAAATACCTGAAAATGGAAAAGCAACACATAACTTCATATGTGCCTGGATATTTTACACCTGCATGCAAAGAATTAACTATGTTTAATAAATTATATGTTTTATTGCCCCATCTATTAAAAAGTAGACATAGACTGCAAATTATTACATGGACTCCAATCAAGCAGTCTGCAAAATATTCATCATCGTGGTGTGGTACTCTTCAGAAATTAACGTTACCGAAAATGTGAGAAGCATGCAAAGAGCATCTTTCTTGGGATTTCAGCAAATCACTGTGCAATTAAAATCTGGATTGCTAGGCAGACAAATACCCTCTAGAGAAGTGTGGACATTTTAAATGCAATCAGTTATCACAAGTATCCTGCAAGGCTACCGTTGTTTTCTTTGTATAAAATTGCATCAAACTGTACTTATAACATGGCCACAACCAATACAAAATGTGTGTATTTATTGGAGCCCTTTGTTTTGTGGCTGTAACACAAATTAAGTCATGTTTTATTCAGTTTATCTGGCTGACTCTTGCAACAAACAATGCTGTAAAAACACTATTAACTTTGAGGGTCTCTTGGCAATTGTCATTAAATAATTGAAGTTTTTAATGAACTCACTAAAATTCAAAGCCATATATTTTTAAGTATTGAGGAATAGATGGTTTATAAATCATTACCCTAGTTCATTAGTCTTCTATTTAAAAAACAATTAAAAGGTTTCTGTCTGGCAAATTACAAGCCATGTATACAAGCTCCTCCGGACTGACTTCCTTACGTGATGTGGCCAGATCATTCTTTTTGAACATAAGCAGGCAAAATTCCTGTTCAAAAGGGTTGCTATTTTGGAATTAAAATGGTTTGCTCCATTTCTAAAGCTTCATACTTAACGTTTATTTGAGGAGTTGCAATGCCCAGCTGTGAGTCAATAAGTTATGATGCACACTTATAAAAGATGGCATGTGCCAGGACAGACAGCCAAGTCCTACATTGGCACCATCCTTGGGCAGTTGCCAAATACCACAATTACTGATACTTCCCACTTTCTAGCACTCCAGTGAATGCAGGTTGGCCACCATTATAATGGCCCACAATGCTCACAGTCATGATATGTCACTGCCTGGCATTTCAGGCCATTGTGGGCAATTATAATGTCAGCCACTCATAGTACCACTGCCACCATTTTCATATTCCTCTTGTGGAAAGCTCACCCACCTGTCACTGCATCTAGATGGAATTAAATAGGAGGAGACTGCCTATTGATGAGGAAAACTAACACTAGATTTCCATGGAATCCTCTCGGATGTGGAGATAGCTCTGTGGGCACCAGCCCCATGGGGAAGATTAAAAACCAGACTTCAATGCTACATAAGCATGTGGTGCTCTGAAAAATATATATCACTTTCCTGGGCTCATGCAGATTGTGGGCATAATTGTTCCTGATCCATAAAGACATGTAAGCATTGATATGCATATGAAGCTCCTGTAGAAACCTGCTGTCCACACTCCTTTCAAGCACAGTGTGTATCATTCAAGTCAAAGATGCCGATGTGGCTACTCTAGAGTAACGACTCCTCACAGCATTGTCTTTTTAGGCTTTATTAAGTGCTGATTATTTACAGTGCTCGGAGTGATCTATATACATGTTGTCAGTTAGGCGTCAGTACCTCCGAATGGAGGTTGGCGCGTCTTCTTCCAGCAAAGAAGTTTGGGAAGCCCTAATCTCCTCCCACGACGTTTCTTGCGTAATTCCGGGGTCGGCGGGATCGGCCTTCCCCCCTTGCTCCCCCCTTCCTGTACCACCTTGTGTATGGGCTCCGCTACCTTGCTGGAGCCTCGGTCACCACTTCCTGAGTCTCCGCTTGAGGCATAACCCTCCCCGCTTTCCTCAGCGCTTGGCGATGAGCTGGTACATTAGATGGGAGGGACCTCCCGGTATCCCCTGTCCCTCACAATTCGGCAGATGTTTGTCTTTCTACATTAAAAACTGACTCCTCTATGGAAGTGAAAAGGGGGGACAGGTTAGTGCTAATCCACATCTTCACCTGAGCCCACAACAAAGCACTGTTTCAGAATTTCCCTCTTCTAGTCAAACAACAACAACAATGGAAGACCTAATAAATTCAAACTTGAATATGCAGAAAAACAGGAAACAGCAGCAAGGAAAAGTGTGATACTTTAATATTCATATATTCACACCTGTATATATCCTGGACATATACCAGTTCAAGCTAGCACTGAATATTGTAACAGATGTAAAATTGGACATCCTGAGAATCTCAGGTTTTATTAAATAAGCACAAGAGTGCAGATTTCAATGTTATGCATCTTGGAATGGAAATGTGTGAACAATGTCTAGTGAAGGTTTCGATAGTAGATGTTTGATTCATCCTCCAGTAGTTTGCTTGTGCAGGCATGCTGCAGTGTTTTCCACGGCTGCTTGTTTTTGTGGCTAGTATTATCAGTTCTTCTGCTTATCTATCAGCATTTCCCCATGGACTAACACTTCCCCTTTCCTTCCCACCTTTCTCCCACACCTGTATGGAAAATGCATTTCAAATTTTCCTGAATCTTGGAAGCATATTCTGTTTCAAAAAGCTAGTGGATTTATGCAATTCCCCCGTAATTTGCCTAACATACTCTGATCACAGAAGTCAAATTTTTGCATACAACTCTTAGTGATGGTGGCCACCAACATTTGGCGATGGTTAGCATCATCCTATATAATAATGTCCATGTTGTCCCTGCGTCCAGATGTCCCGTGTGTCCCTGGGGTACTGCGCATGTCCCCCAGAGACACAGGGATTGGACGGAGGGACAACCAGGGACACAGGGATTGGACCCGTGCTCTCGGGACACAGGGAACAGCCAACTGCCGCTCCGCCAACCGCCGCTCCGAAGCCCAGTCTCATGCTGGAGGTGCGCGGTGAGGCGGCGGGGGAGAGAAGCGCTCCCCCCCCGGCAGCCTTGCCGCACACCTCCGGCATGGGACGGCGCTTCCTCGGGGAACCCGAGGAAGCCGAAGCGGCAGCGGGCGCGGAGGGAGGCCCGCTTTGGCTTGGCAGCGGCGGGAAGAAGGGGAGGAATTCCTCCCCTTTTTCCCGCCGCCGCCAAGCCAGTCCCGGAGCCGAATTGCGGCGCGGCGGGGTTTTTCGCCGTTTGCCTCCCCCTCGAGGGAAGGCAAACGGCGAAAAGCCCCCGCTGCGGACTGGCTTGGCGGTGGCGGGAAGACCCGCCACCGCCAAGCCAGTCCCGGAGCCGAATTGCGGCGCGGCGGGGTTTTTCGCCGTTTGCCTCCCCCAGGGGAAGGCAAACGGCGAAAAGCCCCCGCTGCGGACTGGCTTGGCGGTGGCGGGAACATCCCGCCACCGCCAAGCCAGTCCCGGAGCCGAATTGCGGCGCGGCGGGGTTTTTCGCTGTTTGCCTCCCCCAGGGGAAGGCAAACGGCGAAAACCCCCCGCTGCGGACTGGCTTGGCGGTGGCGGGAAGACCCGCCACCGCCAAGCCAGTCCCGGAGCCGATTTGCGGCGCGGCGGGGTTTTTCGCCGTTTGCCTCCCCCAGGGGAAGGCAAACGGCGAAAAAACCCCACTGCGGACTGGCTTGGCGGTGGCGGGAAGACCCGTCACCGCCAAGCCAGTCCCGGAGCCGAATTGCGGCGCGGCGGGGTTTTTCGCCGTTTGCCTCCCCCTCGAGGGAAGGCAAACGGCGAAAAGCCCCCGCTGCGGACTGGCTTGGCGGTGGCGGGAAGACCCGCCACCGCCAAGCCAGTCCCGGAGCCGAATTGCGGCGCGGCGAGGTTTTTCGCCGTTTGCCTCCCCCAGGGGAAGGCAAACGGCGAAAAGCCCCCGCTGCGGACTGGCTTGGCGGTGGCGGGAAGACCCGCCACCGCCAAGCCAGTCCCGGAGCCGAATTGCGGCGCGGCGGGGTTTTTCGCCGTTTGCCTCCCCCTCAGGGGAAGGCAAACGGCGAAAAGCCCCCGCTGCGAACTGGCTTGGTGGTGGCGGGAAGACCCGCCACCGCCAAGCCAGTCCCGGCAGGCCGCTTCCTCTAGCGCCCGTTTTTAAACGGGCTAAAATCCACTAGTATTATATATTACCTTTTTTTTCCCCAACACAAATTTTACTCTGCACATATTGGAGCATGAAGAAAAGCGATACAACCTGAGGGTTTAACTACGGCCCAACTTTATTAACTACATCGGTACTAAAAGTTCAGAAAAGATCCATGGGCTGAGTGGGGAAGTGAATTCTCCTGTAAACTTCCTGTGATAGGGATGAAAATGGAGAAAAGGCAATCCTACCACCCCACCTCTACATCTAAAAGTGTCCCACTTCTGGGCCCACAAAATGAAACAATGAAATGGGAGGAGGGGTTGGACCCCCTGGAGCTATAAGTGGGCCTTGCTCCTGACCATTGTAAGCGCAACTGTGTGTGGACAGAGGCCTACTGACAGATATTACCTCACAAACATATTTGCTTTGGATACAGGAGGCAGGCTGGCAGGCATGCCTGAAGGGGATTCCTGTTTCAATCCTTGGGAAGTTGATCCAGGGAACTCCCCTTCACCCTCAAATTGATGCCTCAGGGCATTTTATCTTTCCTATTTCCCTCACCTTACGCTGCCCCAGCTTGTTGTGACCTAGGTTGCTACCACCTAGATAAAACACATCTCCCCTGCCCTGCTAAGTAAGGAATGTCATTCCCCAAGCAGTAAAATGCAGAGTGGGTGAAAAATCTCTTACCTCGAAGCTTAATGCAGTTTGAAAAGGAAAAATCCTCCTCAGCCCCAAGTGACGGCAAAGATGGTTGTGTGTTTTACTTTCCTGAGGACAGGACTTTGCTTGAAGGTCTGTCAGAGGACAATTTTCAATTTGAAGGAGTCCTCTGTTTGAAAAGCTGCATCAGGTTCAAGTCCTGTTTCAATATGAATAACCATAAGCAGGGAGAGCAGGAGCCATGAAGCTGCCTATCATCAGTTTCCACCTGAACAGCCGACTGAGCAGGTGCACAGATCACCTGTGATGAGATGTATTTCAATTTAAATTACAGTATTGCATTCTATAGTCAGAGCTGTTTGACAGTGGAACAGACTTTCTAGAGAGACGGTGGGCTCTCCTTCACTGGAGGATTTTTAAGCAGAGGTTGGGTGGCCATCTGTCATGTATGCTTTATTTTCTCTGGGGTGTGGGGGCTATCACATGCTGACATCTTCTAGGAGCCACAGGTGAGAGTTGAGTGCAGGGTGAGGCCCAAAGGTGGACAAGCTACCTCAAAAGGAGCCCAATGTGTCCCTCATCAGAGGTACAACCCTCCCCTATACCCCATACACTTGCTTTGTAATGTACAAAATATTATGCAGGTCTGTTTCAGGTCACAGGCATACAAATTAGGAAGCCAACACATACAGTACATTTCCTCTCAATGTTCTTGTGGGAGAAAACACAGTTGCATTGCCATGCATGTGAATTATACTATTTTCCCAATATTGAGGTTAACTTCCATGTCTGAAAGAAGAACATATGAAGTGGCTCTTACTTTTGAATGTATGTGAAACATGAGCCATGAATCCTTCCAAAATATATATGATCATATATTACAGTGGAGTGGGGGGAAAGGGTTGGAAGCTCACAAGCATATAAGGAATTTTGGGGTGGGAAACTATATTTCATTAGAAAACAAAATTAGATGATGTTGCCTCATATTAGCTGTGTTTTGTTCCCCAGGAACCAAAATGTTGGCAAATGATTGCATTTGGTGTTATTGACACCAAAACCCAGTGCGACCACTCAATGGCTTTTTATGATAGCACTTTGAAAAATCAGTCACTCCCGTAGCGTTATTATGTTATTGAGATGTATCAGGATGAAAGAAAAAGCATCAAGTCACTATAAACATCCTATTGACAGACATATAAGCCTTTGTTGTGCCAGGAGAGATTGCTCTTATAGAAGAAGAGAACATTAGAATTACCGAAGCAGTGAAATTGGACAGAGCTGGTTATTGTGGGGTGGCAATGAAGCCACTTTTATTTATGGGCACTCTATCCTTATCACCCCAATCATACCCTCACAGACATCAATGAGCAGGTGTCCTGAGCACAGTTCGTGGAATCTTTACTGTTTTGGCAAACACTAGTCCAGAGTGTTGTAGCGTTGTACTGATAGAACCAAAGATACTATATGTTGAGTAGGATCACCATATGCACTCTGGCTGCAAACAAGTTTTTTTCTCTCCCTGTGATCTCTGCAATAAGAAATTTCCAAAGACCAGCTGGTTAGTTTGAACTGGAAGAACCTGTCAGTCTGATGCTCTTGCCCAAACACTGCACTATGATAACTGCTTGGTCTTACACATTAATATATGGTTTATACATGTCCTTCTCCAATGTAAACATATTTAAAAGTTGTAATAAGCCTAGGGGTATTGAACTTTTTTGCATGGTTCTTTCACCAGTACAGCATTACTGGATAGTTCCACAGATCAGTTCTAACTCCAGGGTTCTGGGGGGCCCTTACGCCCATATCTGGAAGATGCAGGACATGAAAAGCCTTCAACTGATCTTCTTGGATACTCTGTGCAAACTTAAAATGGTTGCAATTGTTAGGACAGTGGGCCGTCTGTTGGCAAATGCCCAAGCTTACCTCCCTTTGTAGCTGATTGTGCCGTAGATATTTGGAACATTTAGACTGCATTGATCATTAAAAGGTAAAGGTAAAGGGACCCCTGACCATTAGGTCCAGTTGTGACCGACTCTGGGGTTGCGGCGCTCATCTTGCATTATTGGCCGAGGGAGCCGGCGTACAGCTTCCAGGTCATGTGGCCAGCATGACAAAGCCGCTTCTAGTGAACCAGAGCAGCACACGGAAATGCCGTTACCTTCCCACTGTAGTGGTCCCTATTTATCTACTAGCACTTTGACGTGCTTTCGAACTGCTAGGTTGGCAGGAGCTGGGACTGAGCAATGGGAGCTCACCCCGTCGCAGGGATTCGAACTGCCGACCTTCTGATCAGCAAGCCCTAGGCTCTGTGGTTTAACCCACAGCGCCACCTGCGTCCCTTGTATTGATCATTAGTGGGAGACTAAAGTGTTGTCTTCATTGGCATGGCAGAAGATCTGAGATAGCATGTGCATATTTAAATCTGTGAAATGTTGGAAAGTATGCTTTCAGTAAATATATCTAACCTTTATTAATACCAAGGCGGGGTATTCATTTCCTGAAACTAGCACGCATGCATTATACATTTGCTTTTCAGTGCTTGGAGAGAACATTTTGTAGGCATATCTTTTAATGGCAGATGAATTTCAGTGTTGGAAGCAGGTCTATAAAGGCTTTGCATACACTTAGTGCTCTAGTTTGTGTTCATAATTTCACTGCCCCTGAAGGAAGACTATCCATGTGAATCCACCTGCAATGTGTCGTGCAGACAGCCAAGGGAATTTTTAATCTTATAGTAATGGTGTTCAGGTAGGAAGTCTGTGACTGTGCCATGTAGAAGAAGGAACTCTTTTATATCATTCAGAATAGAGGTGGGTGAACTTCAGAAATCATATGGTGATCTTGTGAACAAGGTTGCAACCTCAGGTGAAGGTTCTGTTATCCTGAGATTATGAAGTATCTATACATTTTTGTCTATGCACTTCATCAAAGTACATCTTGGGAACGTAACATGCTTATACCCTTCTCTGCCTATTTTCACATGTGCTTTGTGCTTTTTTATATGTTTTCATGTAGGCTTTCTTACACAACAGGAGGATGGAGACAGCAGCTATGGATGCAGCACAAGCAGAATGAGCAGAAGCACCAACATAAACAATGCCTGCTTACCACAACATTGCTGTTTCTGTAAAGAAAGATCATTCCATGCACATACACATTGCAAATGGGACTTTTTCATTTCCCAAATAAAATTAAGGGTTACAGCAATCAGCATATGAGCTTGTGCCAAAAGGACTGAGATGGAGTGCTTAGTCATACAGACTGTGTATGCACAGAAAATATAAATTGACTCAAAATCAATTTTGGTTTGAATAATGAAAATATTGGGGGAAAACATGGAACAAAGCCAGGACTCAGTATACATTACGGATTTATGGACCTTGAATTTTGAATTTATGAACCAACTAAATTTGAGTTTTGGCAGCATCAGTTCAGAATAATATTCAATCTGTGGTTTTACTTCTTCCTGATGCAAAGTTTCTTTTTGTAAGTTCCCAAAATCTACACATAAACCTAGGAAGTCCAAGCATAGTTGTTAAAACACAAACATGAATGTGTGGCAAATCGATTTCAAAAACAGTGAGGCGCCTTTCAAAAAGTACCAGCATCCCTTGAAATCACACCATCTGATCCGCAAACCCTTCATTCTAATCCCAGTTGTGTTGCAGTTGCAGTTACACATTCTCATGTAGAAATGATGATGGGAGAGCTCCTGGCATTCCCAGCTCAAAAGGGGTGTAAGAATACTTTTGCCTGAGTTCCTGAAGAGCTAATGTCAGTCAGAATAAACAATACTGGGTTAGAGGGACAAAGTGGAGGATTCAGATTAAAAGATGAACCACAGTTCACCATTTCATGAACAAACCTCAGGCTTGTGTGCTCCCTTCTCTTTATCTGGCCATCAGAGGCATTGAGTTCCGTTTTCAGCTAACCACAGTATGCCATCATAGCCCAGACAAACTGTGGTTAGTTTAAAGTGTGGTTTGCCCAAACAAGCCAAGATTAAACTGTGATTTCTGATCCCATTCAGATAAACAATCCTTAAAACTTATCAGTTTCAGTAGAAATGACAAAATGTTGGAAAGAAGATAAAGTACCTACCAGAGAAGAATGGCAGATCAAGTTGATGGATTATGCCAAAATGGCTAAAATGACTGGAAGAATCATAAATCAGAAAGACCAAAATTTTAATAAGGAATGGGGGAAATTTAAAACTTATTTTAAAGACCATGGTAAATAGTTTAAATCGTTAGTAGGATTGGAATATCACTTGTAGTTTAATGGGTGAATTTTGGATACAATGGAGAAATAAAAGATTTGGATTATTATAAAAGATGTAGGAGGAAATGATTAACAATAGGACCCACAAAGGGGAATAGGGAAGTCCAAGAGATTCCTTGGAATCTTGTTTTGATGTTGCATGTTGGACATGTGACTGTAAAATTTTAATCTGAAAAACCAAATAAATAAATTTATATATGAAAAAAGAAATGACAAAATGTGACAAGTTTAAAATGGAAGCAGATGCTTGAGGAGGGAAGGGAGCAACAGGCTTATATGTTAAATGCTGAACTGTGTTTTATCAGAAGTATGAATCATTCAATAGTCTGACAGCATCCTGTGATGTTGGATGCAATTTCTTCTTGTTGTTATAGGCTATTACATTTGTATTTCACACTTTCTCTGAAGTGCTCTGGATGGCATATATTAGATTAATCCTGCACAGCCATTTTGTGAAGTAATTTAGACTGAGAGAAAGTAACTGTCCTAAAATAACCCAGTGATCTTTATGAGGGCGTGAGATTTTAATCCTATTTAACTAGCCCAACACTAAACACTACCATATATGATGTTACCGTAAGCACTACTCTTGCATGTTAATCTGGACTGATATTTTAGTGTTGTTACTGCTTCTGGTCAAACTTTTTTTTTCCTGCTCCCCCAACTGCTAAACCACACTGTCACAAATTTCAGAGCTCAGCCCTGACATTGAAAATTGCTTCCAAGGATAGGTGTTGGCTTAGATAAAATCATAGTTTCCCCACAGTATACCCCTGCATAACATAAAGAAAAACAAATGCCATCAGAGCAGGAATCTGCCACTGAAAGACCCGCTGAGGCAAATAAGGCTCTCAGCTTCAAAATGTCAATATATATTTTTGTGCCACTAAGAATTCACCTGTTTCAGGGATCTCACCTGTAGAGCTGGGTTAACAATGGCATGCAAAATGTTCCTTTCCACAGTTAAAATCACTGTGTATGCTGTGGAATGATAACACCCCTTTCATCCATGTTTTTCTTGCCATGCTGATATTCAGGAAGTACTGTATAAAAATATAGAGCACCTCATTTTCTTTTGTCTTGTCAATTTTTTTCACCGAGGGGTCTGTGGCAAGGGCCTGGGAATACCTTACACATAAAGACGTGCTTGACAAATTCTGTTCTGGCCTTGCTCTGTTCTTCTGACACACAATTGCATCTGCAATGACCTGCCTGCAGCAGCTATGCTGAGTGGGGTTTTTGTCCCCTCACATTGTTCCCTTTCACTGTTTCTGAATAGTGGTTGACACTTTTGACCACAATAGCTGTCACTGGCATTAACGAGTGCTCATGTAGGCCTTCTCCAGCTTTTTCCTTTATCTGATTTGGTTTATTCAGCAGACTAAAAGCGATTGTTAGGAGACTTCATGTTTTCTCTTGCCATAACAGTTTCTCAGGCTCCCTGGGGACTTTTATTTTAGCCTCTTTTTTTTGTTTGCCTTTCATTTGCCTCCTTGGGTATTATTTATGCTTATAAAAGGTCTCCACTGTGATATGTCTTCTGATTGTGTTAGCTTTCTCTGGCCCTCAGGCTGTGCTGAATAAATATGAAAATTGTGCTCTTTGGATACCCGAAAATAACCATTGCTGAGTTTCATTTTGGCTTAGATATTTTCAGGGAATGCTACCCATGAGAGAAAAGTACACGTGTCTGTCTTTTTCATCAATGAACAATCTGGATTTTCATCAAGACCCATAATTTGGATGGGGGGTTAAAATGTTATCATGAATACATTAAGTCCAAACGACAAAAGTAGGAAATGGCTTGGGAATTGCATTTTCTGAATCTGATACCCAGATTTCTTTTGTTTGGCCTCCATTTTCAATTTATTCACACCAGATTCATAAAAGTGTAGGATCCATACAAATGCTGAAAGAGGAATGGGGCAGCTTTCAAATTAAATACATAAATAATTATTATTTTAAAGCCTCTAGGTGATTTACAAAGAAGCTACTTAAAAACCAACAAATACAACCTGTATAATAAATGCAAACCAACCAACCAAGGCAGATCAACAGTTGACAATAGAATCCTCTCCTCAAGCACAAACACAATCTCCATCAAAAATTAATAGCCTCAACAAGTAACATGAAGGGCACATCAAATAATGTTAAGACCAACTTTTTAAAAATGTTGCAAATATTTGTAAGTGCCATGTTGAAGTGGACTTAATACCCTGGTTTTCATATAACACTAAACCATGGTTGGTTGGTTGATTTAGCTTGCTGCCTTTCATCCAAAGATCACAGAGCCTTCCTGAAAAGAGCTTTCCACAAACAGGAAAGCCAAGGTCCGCTTACATTGCCATCCTCTAGACTTCTCATGGAGGAGGCACACAAAGAAGGACCTCAGACAATAATCACAGAGTCCTGGTCACTTCATATGGAGGGAGATGGTCCTTGAATTACTGTGGTCCTGAGCCATTAAAGACTTTATAGGTCAAAACTAGCACTTTGAATTGGGCCTGGAAACTAATTGGCCACCAGTGTAGTCAGCTTAAACCATGTGTGAAACAAGCCAACAATTTAACTATGGCATTAACTGTGGTTAAAGGTTTTTCACACCACTCTCAAGGCTCAGTCTCTCTCACTAGTGCTTTTAATTATTCTGTGACATATTCTGAGATAATAATCCTGCATTCCGTTATGTATTGGAGTGCTGATAAAAATAGAAAGAAAGCTTTGAATGTGCTTGTCAGGAAAGAGAAACACAAAGGGTCGGCCTATTGAAATTAATGGGTATAACTAACTTGGATTCATTAATTTAAATGAATGAGTAGAACTTAGTCATAGCCTACATTAAGCACTTGAATTCTTCCTTAATCTGCCTTGATGATCTGTGGGCAGAAAAACAAGATAAATATTAGGAAATCAATCAATTATTCAATCAATCAAATAATGATTCTTGAAGATGCAGTTGGACTCTTTTATTAAATTTCAACCAATAAAGACATCTATCTGGGTAACAGACACAGAAAAAATGGCTCTGTATCTTCAAAGAAGAAGTCACGTCCTTTCTAATCAATTTTGTTTTTTCAGTACCTCTGCTGATTTCAGATACAATCGTGTATTAACTGAACAAGGTATTTGTCTACCAGTCATGTACAAATAATTTGCATTCCATTTTCTTTTTTCTTTTCCTTCTTTTTTCTTTTTCTTTACCTTTTTTCCCTTTTTAACATAGTGAAACAAAAACAGGAGCTCAGGGTGATCCCAATCTTAATACCATTACCACCTTAAAAAGTAGCCACTTTGTACTCCAGTTGTTCTGCAATAAAGTTGTCTATGCAATACACCATATTTAATAGATAATAGCTTCCATCAGCTCCAGCCCAGCAATGATGGGAGGTGTACCTGCAACAACATCTGGAGGGCACCACCTTACGTACACCAAGTTTTTGGGCTCTACAGCTTCATGCTTTCATGTGACTTGACCATCTGGCTGTCAGGAGTCCAGGTTCCCAGCTTGATAACACAGTAAGTGTACATAATTAAAAGGAGGATTTATTGCAAAAACAACAGTTAGCTCTGGACTGCTCTAGCCAAGCTGACAGCATTATCACTCAAGTTGACCCTTCTGAAGAGTTCTTCCTATGACGAAAGAAGATATTGAACCTTCGACCCTTACGTCTCTTATTTTGCTTCCTGTCTAGCAGTCATCCTATTTGTCTATGCCTTGGGATTATTGGGTCAGCTGCATCCCCTTCCTGTTCCCAAAGGCTGTCTCTGTAGCTTTTTGCACCTGTTTGGGCTTCTGGAGAGCTTTGGCTGTGTTCCAGCCTGCTCTCAGTTACTCCCTTGGCAGCCGGCCATCCAAGGTCAGGGGGAGTGGACGCTGGCAGCCGTGGGCTCTCCTCTGCCAGTGTGAAAGCCAAGTCTCTCTGTTCCTGACTGCATTCTGCAGCTGGCTGTAAAATTACACTTGGAGCTGGCGTATTCATGACACTGGCAGCACAGGTAGGCAAGTTTGCCACCAGTCACATATGTGACTAACTTATGAACATATTTTTAGTGACCTGAGGACTCCTTTTGTTTTTAAAAAAGTAGCACAGGTGAGGAAAATGAAAATTTCATCCCTTTTTAGCACATTGATAATGCGTATACAGATTCATCCAAAGAAAAATTGCTAGATCTGCTGCAGATGGTTGATATGTTGAACAGGGACATGAGGATATACCACAGGAGATGCCTGTGTTTCTCATGGGAGACCAGTTAGTGAGGAAGAATTGCCAGGTAATTCTAAAAATAACTAACAAGAGATTCAGAAAATATTCCCACAACAGAGGTCTGACTTGCAGACAACATCTTTATTTCCTGATAAACAGAATTCAGCTAATATTGGTTGAAACTCAAATTAACATAGTTTGCCATAAGTGGGCAAACAAAGATGAAAAACTTTATTGGTAACATATTATACTAACAATTAGATGTTTATTTCTTAAGCTTTAATTTAAAGTGTGAAGGTTGGAATGGTTGCAAATACAGCATTTCAGACCAGCACCAGATTGTGCTTTGATGTGCTATATGTTACCATCTTTTTGATCTTTTCAAAATGTCCTGAAAGTTCAGCCATGTTTTTTAAAAAACTAGTATCCTCCTTAAATGACCATGGGTAGTTTAATAAAGGTTATTTATGTATTATACATCACGATACAGCAGCAAGAAGTCAAAGCCACCCTTTTCATGCCTATGGCCTCAAAACCTAACCATGCTTCCATGGAGATGAATCCCATTGATGACAATGATTTCATGTAAATTTGTTTAGCATTCATGTTGTGGAAATAATATTAAAGGATGTAATTAATGTTACATAAATACTCAAATCACGGGTGTGAAGTGAAGGAGATAAAATGTTGAGATTCAGATATGAAAAGGGAGAGCGTGTGAGAATTCTTGTTCACTGTGAGAATGGTTGAGAGGCACTGTGTAAACTAGATCAGAGTCCCTTATTAGCATTGCCAGTGACAAAAACAAAAAGTTAACACTTGAAAATAAACTTGCCACTGATCATGTTAGGTAACAAATAACCAGCAGACTTAAAATTGTAGCAACCTTTCATTTCATCAAATTAAAAGTGCAAAAACTGCAACCTGGTTTCACACACACACACACACCAGACTTTTAAATGCCTCCTTGCAGTAGCAATATGCAGTGAAACCTTTGTCAGGTCTACTCACAGATAAGTATCACTGTATTCAATGGGACTTACTTCCAGGAAAATGGGCATCAAAACCATCAAGCTACTATGCTGCAGGAGGCTGCATGCCGTGGAGGTGTCCCTCTGCCCAGCTCTGCCAGCTCTGCTTGGGTGGGATTCCTGCTCATTTTGTTGAGTGGGGTTCCTCAAAGTCCTGTTCTCAGTACATCACTATCAATTTGTCGCTATATTAAAAGCATCATGAAAAATGCAAGAAAAGCAAACAGAGTGGCAAAAGGATGAAAGAGTCAAGAGCACAAGGAAGGTGGCTGCCTTACCTCCTGTGTCTCTGCAAATTTATTTGCTAATTGTGACAATTAATTTCCTTCTTCTCAGCTGACCTTGTGGGACAGGGATTTTTAAATGTGTGTTAATAGCAAGCTTCCCCAAGTCAATATTAAAACTGTTCATGTCTGCTAAAAGGTAATGAAGACAAGACAAAGGCAGACACTTTGCTTGGTGGTGTTTACTTTTGTCTGGGGCAGGAGAGAAAGCAAATCAATGGAAAACAGAGGACTGAACAGGCTCAGCAAATGCCAGGCAGTGCTTGTGGAAGGAACATTACACAAGCAAAGGGCTTGCACAACAACAACAACAACAACAACTTATTATTTATACCCCGCCCATCTGGCTGGGTTTCCCCAGCCACTCTGGGCAGCTTCCAACAGAAAAATGAAATAAAATAATCTATTAAACATTAAAAGCCTCCCTAAACAGGGCTGCCTTCAGATGTCTTCTAAAAATCTGGTAGCTGTTTTTCTCTTTGACATCTGATAGGAGGGCGTTCCACAGGGCGGGCGCCACTACCGAGAAGGCCCTCTGCCTGGTTCCCTGCAACTTGGCTTCTCGCAACGAGGGAACCGCCAGAAGGCCCTCGGTACTGGACCTCAGTGTCCGGGCAGAACGATGGGGGTGGAGACGCTCCTTCACGTATACTGGACCGAGGCCATTTAGGGCTTTAAAGGTCAGCACCAAGACTTTGAACTGTGCTCGGAAACGTACTGGTAGAAGAATAGAGGGTAAATTCAGTTATGCTCAGCAGTGCAATCAGTAACAAGAATGGACACCACCCAATGTATTGTAGTGTTGTGATTTTGTGGGTGCTAGCCCATTCCCCCCAAATTCCTGGGTTCAGTAGGTGCTAGAATTTAATTAAGGCTTGGGTTGTCAAAAGCTAGCTAAGCTAGACTGGATTCCTGTGTGAGATGATAGCTAAACCCTGTGTATTAGACTGTATAAGAGACACTTCTAAATCTTCTGGAGTTAACATGTGTTTAGAGCTAATTCAGTCAGGCTAGCCACCTCTGTGAGGTGATAGCTTGGGGATGAATCATTAAGAATAACACAAAGCATCAAGGGAAACTCTGTGTGAAATGGCAAAGAGGTGGGGCCCCTTTAGCTCCACAGATAAGGTGAGAGATGTCAGGGAAGAGTTATGTCACAAGGAGGCAGAGCAATGGCTGATATCTGTTGGAATCCAAGGCTGTGCCTAAAGAGGAGGCAAGATCCTCTTGGAATGTAATGATGTGAACCTCTCCATTGTGGAGGTGCAACATGAGGGAATAACTGAAACTGGCTTTCAGCACTTCTGTTAGGATTCCATCCTGTCCTGGGGCTTTACCACAGGCCTGCGAGTTGATGGTGTTCTTCAGCTTATGGAGGGAGGGACACCCAGCTCTTCCAAGACATCTACCTCTGTTCCTAATCAGGAAATACCATTCTACCTAGCATATTGTATGCAAGAATATTGGCAATGTTGCTGGTGAAGGAGGTATTTGTAGAATTAGCACACACACAAAAATACTTTGCAAGAGACCAATGTCACTTTGCAGCCAGGAAGCAAGTTTCCAAATCTCATCCATGGTGTGCTTAAAAATGGCTGGAAACACTTCTCTGTTCTTTATTCCTTTTCTTCACACAAACTAATAAACACTGTCAGCAGTGGCTGGTAATTGGGAGACTTTGTGTGACTGTAATTATTACCCTGGAAAACCATAGACCATGATTTTCCCTTATCCCTGTAATGATGCCAATTCAGTTTGGAGCAATTTCCATTACCCCACCTTCTTATGCCCAGGATAGGTTTTTATTTTAGACAGTTCTTACAATAATTTTGTTTCGTGTGTGTGTACCCACAGAAATGATGCATGTAAATAATTAATGCCCAGAGTTAGAATAGGGCCTGGTCTTGTTAAAAATAAGTGAGAAGGATTTTGAGTGAAACTCACTGTGGTTATATGAACTGAGCAAAATGATGGTTGAAGGCACTTTGTGCTATATTATAGGGCACTGTACAATATTATTGATATTCTAGGTCTATTCATATAAATTACTGTGTGATTTGTTGGGTGGAGAGAACTAGGCCAGCATTTAAGTAACCAGGTGGACATGTTGTGGGCGGTATAACCCTTTGCCTCTATGTGCCACACTGAATATAATGATCATATGCTTTAGGAGGACCTGTTCTTCTGATTTGGTCATAATCTCATATATGGTGGCTGTTAATATAAACTGCCACAAATTCCATTATATAAGTAGTACAGTATGGATTTTTCAGAAGGAGGGATCAGCAGCGGAATTTGAAACTGTAGTGGATAAAAGGAAAGGAGGTGTTATTTAAGGGTGGGCCTAAAGCAATAGGGTTGAAACGGTAAACACCAACAGGGAAGACAGGAGGGAACCAGTGCATGCACTACAGGACTGGCATAATTTAGTTGCTCTCAGTTACACAACCACTTGCTCATTATGAGTCAGGAACAAAGGAAGCTGGCTTATACTGAATCAGGTCATTGGTTCATCTTGCTGACTGTATTATTTCCCACACAACCATGCAATTAGTGAAAGAAAAAATGCACAACGTCAGGGAGAGGCCCTAAAGTGCAACCCTGCTCTTTGCTTGACACATTACTGCACTACACACAAGTAATGTGTGAATAGGACTGTGGTGCTCTTTGAATGCAAGTCAGTGTTCAAGGGTAAACCCACATAGAGGACGTTGTTGTAGACCAGCCTAGAAGAAACAAAGTACATTGAAATGGATCCTCCTCCTGGGAATATAGGTGCCAGACAGGATGTGAGGAGTCTGCACATATAAGCAGCAGTTGGATTATCCAGTGAAATATAGGAGCGGTGGGGGTGGGGGGTGATGGCGACTGCTGAATATCTGGCCTGGCTTATTATGGAATGTCATGAATAAATTAATGAAAAGGGAAAGCTACATTTGTCACAATAATTGAACAAAACATCTAGCAATACATTATGCATGATGGCTTATTGCATTGGCCATTCGGGGCTTTTGCCTTTTTCAACTGCTGACCTCAATTAGAGCAAGATCAAGTAATTTCTTAGGACCTGATCTAACACCTAATGAAGTTAATAAGAGCACATTCTTATTAAGCAGCTAATTCAATAAGTAACAAAATGAGCAAAGCATATAGTAAGGGACAAATGTAAGAGAGCCTACTGTTAGGATTAGTTGAGGAATGGAGAAAAAAATACTGAAATCCAAGAAAGTATTTTTATTTGTTAACTTTTACAGCTACTAATTGTAAGATTCACACAACAGTAAAATGATACTTGCAGATAAAGCTACAATGTAATAATTTAAAACATAAAGGTAAAGGTACCCCTGACTGTTAGTTCCGGTTGTGGACGACTCTGGGGTTGTGCGCTCATCTCGCTCTATAGGCCGAGGGAGCCAGCATTTAGCTTCCGGGTCATGTGGCCAGCATGACTAAGCCACTTCTGGCAAACCAGAGCAGTGCACGGAAACGTTGTTTACCTTCCTACTGGAGTGGTACCTATTTATCTACTTGCACTTTGATGTGTTTTCAAATTGCTAGGTTGGCAGGAGCTGGGACAGAGCAACAGGAGCTCACCCCATCACGGGGATTCGAATCGCCGACCTTCTGATTGGCAAGCCCTAGGCGCCACCCACATCCCCATTTAAAACATACATGATTCAAATAGTATTAACCTTTTTGCATTCATAATTAGTTACTTCTTAAGAATAATCATTGTAATTGTTCCTCCTTTGCCTTAGTTATTTGGAAAGATGCCATGACAAGCTTTGTTGTTGCTCCTTGAGTCTTGGATTCCTGGTCATCCTACAGAAGGCAGTAGCATTTTCCTCTCCATTCTCAAAACAATAAATGACATTGTTCTGCAAAGCAAGCTCGAAGCTGCACTTTTTTCTTTCAGGGGAAAATCACTGACAAGGCCACAGTACTCTACTTTTTCTTGCAATGCATTCCTTCTTGACAGTGACAAATGTGTCCTCCTTTTCATTCCCACACCAATATAAAACTTGTGTGTGTGTGTGTGTGTAGAAGGGTTCCTTCTGTTTAGTAGTTTTTTTCATTTTGAAGTTCTCATATGATATTTACCATCCCTCCTACAACAGCATTTTCCAAAATAGCCACAGCTTTGTTGCAAACAGCTCCCATCCAGTCATTTCAGGAGAAAACACACTACGTCCCTTCATATGGCCTGTTTCTTGAGCATTCATCCAGAATTTTCTTGCCCAAAGGTTCTTGTCAGTTGGTTCTTATTTCTTTGGTTCTTAATGCACTTTTTAGTGCAACTTGCATCACATTCCTTACCACCAAAGTCCACTTTTTTAATGTAAAAAATTGTTGTTTTTTTTGCTGTGGGCCGCAGCTGTTCAATCTGCTTTAATTTGGAAAAATCAAAATTTCTAGGGCGGAATCCTCCCACAATTTTGTGAAATTCTGAAGACACTTGCCTTGCCCAAACTGAACCAACTATCTTCAATGCTTGCTTCATAGTTCTTGGGAACGCAGACTGTTGTAGAGGCAAAACTGTGAAGCCTATGATCAATGTTTATACGATTAACCACAGTGAATCTATTTTAAACTGGTTAGTAAGTCACATATCATATAAGTACTGTACAGTGTTTCAAATACATTGTTCCCAGCAGTCTGCTGCAAAGGAACTGTTGCTAGATTGTAGGGTACAAAGTTGTGTAGTAGTTGTTTTATTGGATTTCATAACCACCTTTCACCTTAAGGTCCTGGGGCAGGTTACAATGTTATAACACAAGATACATAGCTGCATCCATCACCTTGCCCCTTAAAATTTCTTTCTTTCTTTCTTCTTTTTACAACACTGCATCTCATTCACACTCGTCCGTTACTGATACTTCATTGAAAATTGTGCAGTCTGTTTAGTAAACCTTTTTGCTCTCCTCTTTGTCCTCTCTCTTTCCCCCGCTCATTTGTTTAGACAAATAAGCTTCTGTCAATGGTGGGGTGAGAGAAGGTTATCTGGTTGCTTGGCAGTGCGATTTTGCAGTCTTCCAATAAAATCCCGCACTGAGTGTCATTCAGAAATATTATCAGCAGAGTCCCTTTTTCAAATGAATGGACTACTTGGCAGTCAAATGTGTTGATACAAGAAAGGGAGGTCATCCTCAAGGCTGTATGTGACACCAAGAGACTGATGAAGGAAGACTTAAGTGGAGGAGCAGCTCTGTTTGGAGTATTAACATTTTTGCAAGCACTTGAAATGTGACACAGTCTCTCCAAAACTTTGAATGCATATTCACATATTCAGGTATGCTCAGATGTAACCTTAGAACCATTCTTTACTTTATTTGAAAAGGAAGATTTAAACAGACCTGTAAAAGGCTTCAAGTCCAGGCAATTTGCTTACTTATTTAACACATTTATATGCTAGCTTTCGAGGTAAAGCCCTTCCAAGGCAGCTTACAATAATATTCAAAACAATGTAAAATAAGAACAATATAAAATCACAGACACAATACTCCAGTTACAAGACTGAAATCAGATCTACAACGATGGTCAAGCTTGCATTAAAGAGAGCTTGCCCAGTTCTCCCAATCTCTGCAATACACAATTGCAGGGAAGTGTTAGGTCTGCTCTAGGGTATACTCTTCATGGTGTGTACAAATTTTTATAATGTGAGACTAGCAGGCTGCAGCGTTGTTTTGTTGTTGTTGTTGTTTGTTTGTTTGTTTTGTTTTTTGTTTGCTGCTTTGCAATCAGGCATATTTCTGTTCCAGGAAGAATGATAAAAAAAGAAAAGTTGTGTGCAAGTTTTCAGCAAGTTTTCAGCATGGTGGAACATGAATGAAGAAGATCTTCCTGTGAAGTATTGGCTGTTGCTCTGTGGTGGCATAAGCACAACTTTCATTCCCCAAAACAAATATTCATTTCTCTAAATGAATAAATGTAGATGTGATGCTCACCCTTTATTCCTTTTATTTTTTTTAAAAGAAAGCTGCCTGTCTGATGCTTGCGGGGGAGAGGCAATACTGAGAACCAAATTGGTGGCCAGTCTGTCTGTTGTGCAAAATGGAAAGCCAGGAAGAAGCTGGGCTCACAACCCCTCTGTATAATTCACCTATACACACATATCTATCAGTTTTTAATCTCAGTTCACAGAGAAAGAGTGTGTGAGAGACCTGCATGAACTCTGAGCACTCTAGAACACTTCTCAGAAATACTGTGCAACTGGCAGGAGTCAATGTGGGACGAGCTCTCCAAAGCTGTAAAATCTGAAAACCAGCTTCAATGTAATTTGTGTACTATGGATTTTCATTCTCAGCAGCAACATAAGCTGAGACTGCAATGAAACTGCTAGGAGGGCTGGTTCCAAGACCTTTCGGCATCGGAGGCAGAAAATTTATATGATGACCATGCTTTGCAGTATTTTTTTTATTGGTAAAACAGCCCAATGCACCCTGATTACCAGTCAACCTCTATCCTGCTTATTTTATTATTCATATGTGCACCCCACATTTCATCCAAGGAAACAAAGATTATGCCATTTTAGCCTCATAATAACCTATGAAAAAAAAATCAAGAGCACCCTATGAGCTTAAAATGGGAGCAGCAGTTTGAGCCCAGTTGTCCCCAACCCATGTTGGACAGTGTATTTAGTCAACTCCATTACACTGTTTTCATCATATGACTTAGTGATCCAATGGTCCTATAGGCTAAAAATCTAAAGGGCCGGTGAGATATTTGCCCTCTTCGATCATCACTGAAATATAACCTTTTTTTCCTCAATGAAGCTATCCTGTAGCAAGCGCAGGAGGTTACTGTCTCTATGGCTGCTTCTTTTGTGATTGCAATAAAGAGCCAGACACAGTGATGATGTTGAATTCAAATAAGCCATAACTTTATTGGTTAACCATTAAGACTTGTTAACACTTTCTGAAGCCTGCAAAATGTTGCAGTAACTAAAACTGGCCAGTGAGGAAGGAGAGCCCCTTATTCTCCCTGTGCCCCTGAGCTTGACTTGACTGGCCTGGAACCTCCCTATTCCAGGCAATGCTGCCTTTCTGCTTGAGGAAGGTGTGCCTGTCTTGCAGCTGCCTCTTGGTCCTGCCATCTAGCCGACGCCCCTTCCTCAGATCTCAAAGCCAAGATAGTTCCTACAGCTGTCCTAAAATTCCTACTTGCTCTCATAATGGCATAATTATTATTCAGTGATTCCTCCGATTGGCTGTATTTTCAACCATCTGCCAAAGAAAATGAACTGAATTAATACAATCAAAAGGACCTCCCTTCCAGGCTCATGCTCAGGCCAACCACTATGAAATGCAAAAAAACACATTCTTGGCCCCAGCAGTGACTAACAGGTCAAGATAAGGGACATAAGCAACCAGGGTGGGTGGTGGCCTGGCCTGACTAGAATCCCAACCTCAGATCTTCCAATATAGAGTTGGGTTTAAATAGCTCAGGTTTCCACCCTTCCTGGCAAATAGGGGAAGCTTGCAGCTGAGCAGCTAATGCATCCAGCTCCCTGAGTCTGACCTCACAAATTACCCTACCTGGAAAGATATGCCACTGGGGCAAAGGCCCCACCTGCTTGATCTAGTGTGGAAGAATCCCATCCCATGAAAATGACTGGTTTTGTTCTTCACTTACATTCTCTGATCCAGCATATGTCTGCCCATGGTCTTTCTCCCTCTTATCTTTCTGCTGTTATATCCTAATGCATCACTGCCTGTGACCTTTGTCCCTTTGACCTTTGACCTTTATTTCACCAACCATGACTATCTGACTTTCCTTCACAAACCTTGCCACCTCCCCATATTCTTGGAAGTGCCTCCAGGATCATCTGTGTGACACCATCTCTCTTCCTTCAGACCCTTCCCCAATTTCTCTCTTTCCCATGATGTCTTTGGCTCAGTCCTCTACTTCCTATACCTTATGGCAGTGATGGCCAAACTTGGCTCTCCAGCTGTTTTGGGACTACAATTCCCATCATCCCTGACCACTGGTCCTGTTAGCTAGGGATGATGGGAGCTGTAGTCCAAAAGCAGATGGAGGGGCCAAGTTTGGCCATCAATGCCTTATGGCAACTAAACCTGCAACCAAGCCTAAGCATGAGCATTGGAAACAATAGCAAATTGTTTCCCTTCTTAGCCCTGCCTACTCTTTCCACCATCTCCTTGTTGTTCCCCCTGTGTTGAATTTCTGCTTGTAAGTGCCTTGGGACAGGCATCTATTGCACAGTGCCAGGGTCCAGGCACCCTGATGATCATCATCTATAATCATAATAATCCCAGGATCAGCCTCTTTGATGTGTCATTTGAATTTATTGTGAATTCTTTTCAAACAAGTATACATGGGGGTAGTTATCTCTTTGTTGTTGAAACTGGTAACATCTAGGACAAGAAATGGTTGATGTACTGGAAACACAGCTAGCTGAGATGCCTTTAAACTTTCTGTGAGTTCAGTTTGGTTCATTATGGATTCTGTTTCCTTTTTATGGGTATGATAATGATATTCATTGGAAAGTGCCTGGTTGTGGCAGCAATCTTTGTGATGCAGAAAATCTGCATTCAACATAACACACTGCTCTTTTCTATGTCTAACACAGAAATTGGGGGGGGGGAGAGTATTTCCAAGTAACTTCAGTAAAATGCTGAGTGTATATATTTTTTAAAATCTACTTAATCTCGAGAACATTTTAAAATGTGGCAATAAGCACACTCACTTTTTAAAAAATAAAATACATTGACACACGTGTGTTTTTTCTGCAGATTTTTTTAAATGAAGTGCTTGAGTCCCTTGTTCCTATCCCTTATTATCTTGTATATATCTGATACAAGATATAGACAGAAGCAAGTTTATGGTTGTTGTTTAGTCGTGTCCGACTCTTCGTGACCCCATGGACCAGAGCACGCCAGGCACTCCTGTCTTCCACTGCCTCCCACAGTTTGGTCAAACTCATGTTGGTAGCTTCGAGAACACTGTCCAACCATCTCGTCCTCTGTCATCCCCTTCTCCTAGTGCCCTCAATCTTTCCCAACATCAGGGTCTTTTCCAGGGAGTCTTCTTTTCTCATGAGGTGGCCAAAGTATTGGAGCCTCAGCTTCACAATCTTTCCTTCCAGTGAGCACTCAGGGCTGATTTCCTTCAGAATGGATAGGTTTGATCTTCTTGCAGTCTGTGGGACTCTCAAGAGTCTCCTCCAGCACCATAATTCAAAAGCATCAATTCTTTGGCGATCAACCTTCTTTATGGTCCAGCTCTCACTTCCATACATCACTACTGGGAAAACCATAGCTTTAACTATACGGACCTTTGTCGGCAAGGTGATTTCCTTCAGAATGGATAGGTTTGATCTTCTTGCAGTCCATGGGACTCCAGCACCAAGTTTATGGTACAGATCCCCAAAGCAAAAGTTGTGTTCTGAAATGCTGCGGTACAAATCATATTCTTGTTTCTACATATATATGTGTTTGTGTATTAGAAGCAAATTGTGTCACCGTTCTAGTAAATAAAACTGATTTTCTGCAGCAAACCTAATCTACATTCCTCTGTGAAAGGAAGGTTTTTTACTTTTAACTTTCTAGTAAATTGCTGTTGAAATTGCAATCTCCGGTGTATCATTCAGCTGGCTTATCTCTCCTACACATCCCAAGTCTCCGAAATAAGGTCTGTATTTGTGGTGATTGTGCCCAGTGTCTCATTTCTTTGATAGTCTGATTATACTGTCTGGATGAATAAATCTTTCTCAAATCTTTTAAACATCAAGGCCAGCCCCATGTTTTAGGAAATGCACGTTCCTACTAACAGGATGGGAAACAGGATTTAGTCTGCTCTCTTTTTTTTATGTGAGGTTCCATTCCTGAATCACCAATGCCACCCAGTCCTTTATTTATTTAAAAATATCCCTTAGCCACATTTCTACCACTCAGAGCAGGTTACAACAGCAATTAAAACATATTAAAATATTGCACACACAAAAAAGGTTGGAAAATCCTTTTCAGCTCAAGGGCCACATTCCTTCATGGGGAACTTTCTGGGGGATATAATTCTGACCTTTGCACAGAAGGATATTTTACAATCACACAAAAGCCAGAGGTTTTGCATGGAGACACACACACCTTCCCATCCAGAAACATAGGTAGCCGTGCTGGTCTGATGCAGTCGAAATAAATAAAAAATTGACCAGTAGCACCTTAGAGACCAACTAAGTTTGTTCTGGGTATAAGCTTTCGTGTGCAAGCACACTTCTTCAGATACACTGAAACAGAAGTGACCAGACCCTTATATATAGTTGGAGGGTGGGGTGGGCTTTTTCTCAGAAGGGTAGTAAGAGATGGGTGGTTGACTCAATGGGTATGGTAAACCTGTTGACGACTGTTCATGACTGCAATTAGCCCTACAGGAAAAAGCAAGGGATAGTATGCAGATAACCAAAAATAGCTTTAGCACATGTAATGAGACAAGAATCCAATATCTCTATTCAGACCAGGTTTCTCCAACTTTTCCATCCGGGCAAGCTAGAGGCATCAGGGCCATTCAAGAACACATTCCAACCAGGTAAAACTGCTTGGGGGGGGCGGTGCAGTGAGGGCTAGTGAGGGGTGTGGCATGACCTAGGAAGGACTGAATATAGTTAGTCCTTGGGCCTGAGGATCAAAGACAGTGCGGGTGGGAAAGCTGATTTGGTAAGGCAGATTAAATGTAAGGGGAGGCTAATATTACCTCCAAATCCAGCTTTTCATAGTGGAGCCTGGGAGCACCTCATGCTGTATCGTTGCTGAAGTCCAAGTATGTAGAGATCAGCTCAGCTCCAGGGTGGGTGACTGGCTGGAGCAAGACTGCCTTGCTGATCTTTGAAAAGGAATGGTGACACAGGAGCAAAACAGACAAATAAAGTCCTGCATCATTTTAGCTGTTGTTTATTTCCTTTTCCCATTTCCCCCACCAAAAGCCAACCAGATGTGTTGTTGGAATTGGTATCCCCATGCTATTTTCTTTCTTTTTTAAAAAATATAAAAGGCTATTGCTTAAATGTCAGATTGAATGAGACTTGTGCAAAATCCAACAGAGTGAAATTGTGATTAGGTTGGATAAGCATAAAACTGTTGAAAGGGTATGATTCTATGAAAACTGAAATGACACCTACAAGGAATCTATTCTACAGATGAACATAAGGTACCATCTCTGTTGTCTTTTTGGTGTTTACTTCTTTCAACAAGTCTTTTAAGTAAATATCTTTCCCAGTTGGCTCGTGAATTGGAATTGTTTTCAGAAGTTTTCAGATGCTTTAACTGCTTTATCTTTTGTTTGTTTGCTGCCCTGGGATTCTTCAGGAGAAACACTATGTTGATGTGCTAGTGAAGACTCTTCAGTGTCTGAAATATTTCAGTAATATCTCCCAACAACTATCAAAAGTGATCATGATTTCAGAATCTACCTTTGGTTTTAAGTAGTGTCTTTACACTAGAAACCTTAACTGATAACCACAGCATGCCAACACCATTAAATTGTGTATCAGTGTGAGCTTGGCCTTCTTAATGGGCTTGTATGAGCAGGTTGCTTTAAAGCTACACAAACTCCAAGGAGATGGATTGCATCTCTTCAGACTCTTATGCAGGGTAGTTGCTTCCTCAAACAAGATTAGCTCTTCCTCAAGAAGATCCCAACAGAACAGCCTTGAACCATGTCTTGGGAGTACTACTGAGAGTGTGCTGGAACATCTGAGATAGGCTAGCCAACAAGCCATGTTCCCAATCTGTTGATAACAGGGAGTACCATTTTTGGAGATACCAGAATTCTGCAGTCATACTTAACAAATATGGGAATATGGTTCATAACCTAGTACTGTACAAACATACAAAACATGAATCTCCATGTGTGATGTCTTAGGGAGCCATGTATACTTATGCTTTGTTATAACCATTCATTCATTTATTTTCATCAAAACAATTCTTTTGTTTTCTTGTGCATCACAGTACTGCAAATACAAAACTGGCTTTCTCAACAGGATTGTGACAGTTTTAGCAACCACAGAGCAAATGAATAGAAAGCAGCAAGGCCGTCACAATAACAATTATGGTAGTGTTCCTTATTGTTCTAGGTATGGATTAAAAACAATTAGAAGCTAAAGATGCTCTGAGAAAATGGATGGGTATGTTCTTAGTCTTTGACAGGTAATCTGTTGTTTAATTCTTGGAATGGTTCAAACCTCTCTCCCCTCACCCATTTCATTTTGGTGTCTCCTTCAGATGTACAGACTCAAAAGCAATGGTTTAATGAAAGGAAGGAAATGTTTTATGCATTTAGAGAGGTGGAAATGGTATTCTTTTTATTTATAAACTTACTCATAGGAAAATACTGTGGGTGGCTTTGCACTACAGGAAAACACTATCTGTCCAAGGGCCAGATAGAAAAGCTCGGAGGGCCAGAGATCCTACATTCCTGCTGCAATCAATGGGTAGCAAGTCCCAGACATTGTATATACTGCAATGCAGAATGGACCACACTGCCTCTTTGCCATCATTTCCCCGCAGGATACTTGAAAGTACTTCTGGTTCTTTTGCCATTAATTTCATTTAAGGCTAGCTTAAAGGTAAAGGGACCCCTGACCATTAGGTCCAGTCGTGACCGACTCTGGGGTTGCGTTATTGGCCAAGCAAGCCGGCGTACAGCTTCCAGGTCATGTGGCCAGCATGACAAAGCCGCTTCTGGTGAACCAGAGCAGCACACGGAAATGCCGTTTACCTTCCCAATGTAGTGGTACCTATTTATCTACTTGCACTTTGAAGTGCTTTTGAACTGCTAGGTTGGCAGGAGCTGGAACCGAGCAACGGGAGCTCACCCTGTCGCGGGGACTCGAACCGCTGACCTTCTGATCGGCAATCCCTAGGCTCAGTGGTTTAACCCACAGCACCACCCATGCTGTGGGTTAAACTGCTAGCTTACTGCAGTTCTATTAGCTTGTCTCGTAGCAGTTCAGCCACTTAACTAATAAGAATGTATTTCCCCAGTCCCTCTGCAGCAATCGCTGATGGTGCTGTTGGAAGGGCCGCATCTCCGCAACATCCAGCTACCGAAAATGTGTTATTTATTAACCAGCAATTATCTTGTTCAAAGTAAGCAAGTTTTAAAGCAGCTACTGCACTGTTTGATAAGATAAAATATTTATTTACCCAAACTGTAAATAACTTTTCAAGGAGTAAAAGTGATTATTATTATTTAAATAATCAGGCAAGTCCTTATGAAAGCAAGAGAGAAAGAGGGGGACAGGCAATTAGTATAGCCAGAAGACATGATTGTGAAGCAGACATGTGAAGACCGAAAAGGGTGATGTCTTATAGCAGGTGTGGGGAACCTCTGGCCATGTTGCTGAACTAGAACTTTATCCCATTAGCAATGCTTGCTGAGGCTGGTAGGAGCTGTAGTTTGGCAACATCTGGAGGGCCAAAGGTTTCCTTGTCTTATGGACTACTAATCCGTGTAGCAAATATTAGGGCTGCAAGCAGTTGAAGAATATTTCATTCATTAGTCAAATGTCAGATGATTTTTTTTATCAATGAATGTAGCAATTCAATTTAAATTTCCATAATATCAGAATCTCAATACAAAAGCCTGATTGAGCCAAAGTAGGAGGTAGCTTACAATGTGACACACAAAAAAGAGCATTCATTGTTAGAAAGAAACACTATCTTTAGTGTTTGCATTCAAGTCCCTTTTACAGTAGCACACTGGAAACAAAATATCATAAAAAGCAAATTGGACTTGCAGCAATGTCTTGCAGTGTGCAATGTTCATGTTCAATGGTCCAGCCTGCTAGCTGCGCCTTTTCCAATGATACTCCATCCCACTCTCCCACCCTTCTCTGTTATACTTCAACATCAAACTGCATTATGTGTAAAGTGAGCATGCTCAGTCTTCTTTGGGCTTTCTCATTTTTCTTTCTCCCCCAGCCCTTAAATATTTCTATACTTCTGCCAGCCTTGGGTCCAGCTGATAATTTCCTCCTGACTACATAAGGATCCGTGCTTGTAGCACATTTAAAGTGTATGACTTCCCCCAAAGAATCATGGAAACTGTAATTTGTTAAGGCTGCTGGGAACTGTAGCTCCGTGAGGTGTAAACTACAGCTCCCAAGAAACTTTGGGGGAAGCCATCACCATTAAAGTGCTATAAATTTGCTTTAAATGTATGGTGTGGGTGTGACCTTGGCAGGGAGAGGAAGCAGAGCTGGGAGATATTTTAAGAACCGCTTCTGCTGTCCTTTTTAGAACTTCTATATTTGGACCTTCTGTTTGCATGGACAATGGGCTTAGAATCTTAGCCCTGTGTCTAAAAACTGCAAGCACTCAACCAGCAATTGAACATTTTGGTACTGGCAGTACTGAATGTTGTTTTATTAGGCTCTTTTACTTGGTTGTTGTTGCCTCAAAGGGCTGTTCAGAAGCCAAGGATCTGTGAAACTAGCCTCTCTCTCCCTGCTGTGCAGCTATCCCTTTTCCCTCTGTGCCAAGAACCTTTAAAGTCCCCTGCATCTTGTGAACGTTTCATCAGCACAATACAGGGAGATCATTAGCTTTCTTCGTAGCTGTAGACACCATAGCGTAGAAGAAAAAAATAGTTTAGGGACAGTCTGACCTGAAAGAGATACTCAGTAATTTTCAGAAGCTCAGGGCAAGAAGGGACCTTTTCACGGGACGAAAACCTGAATGCCAAGGGGAAACCAACTGACTTGGAATCTGTGCTGATGATACTGCAGGCAAAGGTCGGGCAGATCATTTTGGGTTTTGATGTTTCATTAAGAAAACATAGAGGGCAGAAGGTTGCAACATAGTTCCAGTGTTTCACAGATGAAAATAGGGATACTCATCTGTACTGTACTTGGAATACTCCTATCCTCATTCCAGTGACGTAGCAAGGGGAGGCGATGGGGGCAGTCCGCCCCAGGTGCCACCCTGGAGGGGGAGATGACACTCGGCGCCCCCCCCCACTGGGGAACAATTTTTTTAATTTTCTGTTGCATGAGATTTTTCAACTGTTCTTATATGTTCGTTCAATGCTGATTTCATATCTGAAGTCGGTTTTGTTCTGTAAGCTCTAGGTTGTTTTTTTTGCAATTCATGTTTTCACTTTTCACCAGAGCCAGACCACGTGGGGGGGGGGTGACAAAAAAAAACCACACCGGGTACCACCTGGGCTTGCTATGCTTCTGCCTCATGCCTGTCTACAGCCCTACCACACCAAAAAAGCTCTTTCCTCTCTTATATTGCTTTGCTGCCTAGAGACAGATTAACAGCCAGGAAACAAGGAGGGGTACATCCCCAAACATCTAATCCATGGGTGCAACAGGGAGACAAAGGGGACAGTGAACGAATAGTGGGGAAAGGTGTCTGAAAATAGGGACTGCCCTCTGTAAATAAGCAGATTGGAGTCCAGGCTGCTAGTTTTTAAATGACAGTCCTGTTGCCACATCAGCTGAGGCTGCATTCACATGGCAGCTTGTTCTGTTTTTACGTCTTTTCACTAACTGTTAAGTTCCACATTTTATTTGTACTGTCACATGGTGTAAAAGCCACTTCTAGAACTATAGTGGAATATAGGGCAAGTTTGGTGCTCATTTCTGTGTTGTTTGCTTACAGAAAACATCTGTTGGCAAATAATATGGTAATGAGTGCTAAACATGTGCTATATTCCACTGCAGTTCTGGAAATGGCTTTTACATCATGTGAAAGCTCAAATATAACATGGAAATTAACAGCTAGGGAAATGCTGTGAAAACATCATAAAGTGCCGTGTGAATGCAGCCTGACAATCAACAGGTTGTGGCAGTTCCCTAACTGATCTCAGCAATCTGAAGAAGTCTGCATGCACACAAAAGCTCATAGCAATGACAAACTTAGTTGGTCTCTAAGGTGCTACTGGAAGGATTTTTTTTATTTTGTTTTGAGCTCAGCAAGGTGTACTGTGTTAGTCAAATGATGCTTAGCTTGATGGTGCAAGTAGTAGGGCTTCTTGGATTGGGAGTAAAGAACCAAAATGCAATGTGTGCTTGAAAGTGGGGTTGTATGCGCCCCATTATGGCAGAAATTGAAGAAGAAAATATTAAAAACACAGGAAACTGCATTATTATACATTGGTCCATCTAGCTCAGAATTGTCTACACTGATGAGAAGTGAACCCCCAGGGCTTCACTTGCGGGTTGTTACTAGCCTTACGTGAAGAGGCTGGAAACTGGACCCGGGGTCTTGTGAGCTGTTTCCCTTCCCTCTACATATCTGCTAATGCACATTGGTACTAGACATAAGAGCCTAAGAGGAGCTTGCTGAGTGGCCCAGCATCTTGTTCTCACATTGGCCAGCCAGATGCCTGTGGCAAGTCCACAAGCAGGACACAAGCCTAACAGCATTCTGGGCAATGAGATCATTCAAGCAATATACTTGACATATGGTGTTGCATTGTACATTGCTGAGAGAAGTGCGTACCACTGCAGTTGCATATGCATACCTCAAAGTACCAGCTGTAAGTATTAGAAAATGTACAGGAGGGCCTTAACCAAACAAAAAATGGCACCACATCATTCATTTCTACAGTAGTCGTCTCATAGCTGGAAGAATGCTTTAGGCAAGAATCACAAAACCCAGAAGGTTTAATTAGTATTGTTATTATTCCAAATTTCTAATTTCTCTGGAGTTTTTCTACCTCTCCATGAGTTACACAAAGCGCCCCCAACAAACCCGGTGGCTACTTCGAATATTTCTCTCTCCCTCCCTCTCCCTCTCCCTCCCCCCTCTCTCCCTCCCTCTCCCTCCTCTCTCTCCCTCCCTCTCCCTCCTCCCCTCTCTCTCCCCCCCATATCTTCACCTCTGTATTTATCTGGCTTTTCCTAGGCAGGATAATGCAGAGTCTGAAATGATCAGCAAGGCTGTGCTGGAAGTAGTCTAAACTCTAGCATTGCACGGGGAGGCTATTACTGCTTCGTTTCAGATTCCAAGAACAGCGTAATTCGCAAGGGGGTGGAGAGCCTGGGATTTAAGTATTTCTTCAGTGATTATTAGGACTACTGAAATGCAGATATAAACAGTGTTTTACATACCGTAAGGGAATGGCTTACTATATAATTGGCTGCTGAAATTATTCTAGATCTGTTAGTTTTAAGTTGACTAACAAATAATGTCATGATTTATTCAAACTGCTTGGTTGCAAATTCATCAGCAGCCCCAATTATTTTCTAAATCACACAAAGAGAGTAGCTGTTAATTTTTTTTCCTTCACCACTAAAATGTAGGTTTTGCCGCTAAAAGGGAATAGTGTACAACCAGCTGTATCAATCTATAATAATGACTGATGTCCAAATTAAATATGCATGAAGCCAATATGCGTATAATCTGGAGCCACTCTCTAAGAATCGCTGGCTGGCTGCAGCACTAATGTAACATCTGGAGTTACCCTGGCATTGGAATAACCCAAAGAGTTAATCAACAGTAACAAAAACATAAGAGCAGCCCTGCTGGATCAGGCCAAAGGCCCTTTTAGTCCAACATCCTGGTTGCACAGTGGCCAACCAGATACGGTGATGCTCTCAAGCAGCATATTAGTGTGGTTGTTGCTACCAGGTGCATTGGTGGAATGAAGGAAAAGCTAGTTTGTATGGCCCTGTGATCGATCACCCTCCTCTCTGGTTACATTTTACCCCAGTATACAATAGGAGACTAAAAATATAGTCATAAATGTACCCAGCGTGGTAGCCTTCAAGTCAAAATAAGATTCTTTTTCATCTGGATTTTGAAACTACATGTGTTTCATGAAGTTGGAGGCTCCTCCAGATGATATATATTCATTGAGCATCCATTCTAATTTGCTTGCACAAAGTTTATGGTTAGATTTAATCCAGTTATTGTTGACCATTCATTCTGGTTTGTTTACAGGGCATCCTGCATTCGTCCTGCTTTGCTTCCAGTGTGTTTGTACATCTTCCTCTTCATCATTCATGCATTCTACATTTCTCAGTGCATTTCCCCATTATTTTCTAAACCCTGCAAAGTCAGTTTCTTTTTTAATTAAGTGGATTTGTTGCACTATGAGATGGTCTTTAATCCATTTAACCTGAAGTTGTGGTGTGTGCTCAAATTCCTCCCACAAAATTCTGACAGTCTGGAGACACCCTGAATATTACCTATTTTTGCACATTCATACCAGTTGTTAAAGGGCAAATCTGATGGAATTGTCTGTTCTGTCCTTGTTATTTAGTTTCCTTGAAGATGTAGAAATCATCTCACACCCATTTATTTACTGTACAGAGTAAAGAACGGCGGCCTCTGAAGATTTTTTTGTTTGCTTGTTTGAAAAACAAATCAAAACAGCATATACCTTTACTCCATTCTGACAGGTTAGACTGCAGTTTAACTTCTCACATCAAAATAACAGACTGCAAAATATTTCAAGAAGGAAATATGTGAGTTGTTTATTTAAGGAGACATTCAGCAAACATATTCCTAATACAGCCACCTTTTTGGGACTGGCTTTTTGCCAAAGGGCATACCACCCCGCCCCCAAAAAATCATTGCAATTCCTATGAGATAAAAATCTAATTTAATCTCACAGCTGCTTTTATTCTTCTTGCAGTCATATGCTTAATTATTCTTCATGATATTTGCAGCCCGGCCTTATCTATGCCTCATTCTTTGTAAGGCGCCTAGAATGCACCTCTCGGATGTGAGGGGCTTATATTTTGTCTTTTTCAATATGTGTAGTTGAGTGTGGCTTGTCAAGTAAGAATGGTCCTAAGAAACTTCAGGCAGAAGACGATCATAATGGACCAAAAATGGCATTCATTCAACATAAATTGTATGATGGGGGCAATCACATGCACACCTCATTTCCAGAGACAGATGCTTTATTTTTGGTACCAGTCCTATGTATGTCCCTAAATGCCTCCCCACTTTTTCCAGCAAGTGATTCCCCCATCCTAAAATACAGTCATTTATCAGTGACTAATACTGAAAACAGGAGCTGTCTCGGAAATTAGGAGCTATTGGCAGGTACCATACTGGCTGTTTTTCTTGGCCACTATCAATTGCATGGCACCAGTTCTCCACCTACCATGTCCCACTCCACATCCTTATCTAAGGGTGATAATTAATGATCACATGTCCTGTTCTATTGTACACACTCGACACAAGGGCAGGAGCTATGCCTTCTTTGTTTGTCTGGTGTTGTACATCATCCCTACTCCCAGCAAACAGTGTTTCCTGCTTCTACCTCCAGTGCTGAAAACGGAAACAAAAATGATGTATCTGTGCAAGCACAACCTTAAAATCAGCATCCATGAAATGTTGAAATATATAGGTTATGAAGAAATGTTCCACCCCACCTTTGCTGCTATGCTGCCTTGTTGAAGACATTTGAGGACATTACAGAGTTTGGGGCATGGGGGTTTCCATTGAGGGCAGGACACAAAATGACAAAGGTGCTTTGGGCATCTTGAAATTTCAAACTATGAAAACTTTTAAAAATAGCTGTATTTTTAACAAGAATGTTTTCAATAGCCCACATATTACAATTTAAGGTTGTTTGGATTTTTTTATTTAAAAAAACCATCACCATAAACATTTATTTTGTGGTTCTCACCATTTGTTAAATTTCTATTAATTGAATGCACTCGGCAATGATTTGCAGGGAGCTTTGTGAAAAGAAATAATTAGGTTTGGACTGTTAACACAGAGTCTGGACTTAATTCTTGGTGAGAGAAGAGAAGACAAATAGCTTCTTTTGTTATATTCTGCTGTAGTCAACGGAAATCTAACAAAACTTCTGGAAGCTGCATATAAAAAAAAAAATCTGTTACCAGAGCTTCCTCGGATTTATGCTGTATATGATAGGAAAAGGGCAAATCCCAGGATGAAGAATGGTAAGGTCAGCAAGGAGTGGAAAGAACAAGATTTCAGTGGGATCTTCCAAAGCTTGGTGCCAAATACAAATATACCTAAATTTGGGCTTCCATTTACAGATGGGGGAAAAATGCAGACAAGAGATGTTTTTGTATTTCAGACAATTTCATTAAAATAAAATGTCTGATCCAATTAACATTTTACTGGCTCTAGTTATGATATAAAATATTTACTTTGAATAAAAATACTTCGTTCTTTAGGTTGTTAGCTTTGTCCAAGAATTTGTAAGCTGAAAGATACTGTTTTCCTTTGCTTTTGTCAGCAAGCTGCAGTGTGTGTGTGTGTGTGTGTGTGTGTGTGTGTAGATAGATAGATATAGATAGATAGATAGATAGATATAGATATATATTGATATATATTGATATATAGATATATATTGATATAATTAGGTTAGCTTCTGAGGTAACCACCCCATTCCCTTCAAAGGAAATAAAAACCCAAGTAGATGGACCTTCCAGATGTCTTGAAATATGGCCCAAATGTGTGAAAGAGATCCATTATGAAGCCAGTTCTGTTCTGGCTTTTATGTGATTGTGACAGAGACCCAGTTGGAAAGTTAAGAGACTGCATTTTGACCTGTTCAGAATGGCCGAGAGAGTAATCAGTGGAAGAAAAACTGCCAACAGTTTGTGGAAGGGATTTAGGTCTGTGCAATAACAGAGATTTAGGTCTGTGCAATGAAAGTACCCTACCACCTGCGTCTAACCAAGCCGTTTTTTTTTTTAATGACATTCTTTCAGTGACAGGAACATACACTAAAACATGGGAGATGAACAAACAATTTACTGGAAGACATATAAAAGCCCTGCAAGCAAATCAGGATGAAGACTCATTGCCCTGCAAACATATTACAGTGGTACCTCGGTTTATGAACTTAATCTGTTCCGGAAGTCCATTCTTAAACCAAAGCTGTTCTTAAACCAAGGTGCATCTTCCCTAATGAGGCCTCCCACCGCCGGCGCCCTTCCATCGTTCGGCTTCCGTCCGTTCACTGGGGTAAAGTTCGCTAACAGGAACACTATTTCCAATTTTGCGGAGCTCATCTACCGAATAGTTCGTAAACAGGGCTGTTCTTAAACCAAGGTACAACTGTACAATGAATGCTTAATAAAGACTTGATCTAGTCTAGCCTCTATGTAAGCTTTGTGAATTCATATCAGGATGACTGCTCAATAAACAGGTCATCTGGGGAAACTCATGGCCATATCTGTCTGTTGGATGCAAACATATCATTCAGCCCTTTATCCAGTCAATGAGTCACTCATGTCCCTTTACACTCGCAGTCACAAAGGGACAGAAAGCATGTGAAATGTAATCATGACAACTCATAAGCATTTTGTATATAGATCAAACAGAAAATAATGTTGCGAAGGATCTCCATGGGATCTGGCTCTTCTGCTAACTTGCTTCTGTTCTGATCCCCTCTCTTCTTTGGCACAACTTACTTCAGGATTTCCTCCTGACATTTCTCAGTGGTTGCTTCCCATGTCAGGCCCCACATAATTGCCTGCCTTGCCATCTGAAATTACATTCGGAGAGGAAGAGTTGCTGTCGGTAGCAGAATTGTTTTAGATGCGTTTCTCCGATGGCGCAGCTCAGCAGCAAATGTTGAGCAGCTGGAAACTACCTAATTAGAATAGTCAGGGAAAAAAGGCTGTTTGAGATGAATAATAATCACATCCATCACAATTGTAATTTTAGTTGTTTGTGTGGTGTACACCTGCGCCTTGTTGGCACTCTGTTTGATTGCAGGAGAAGAGATTCAAAGTCGGCCATGTATCTTTCTTCCCACCTTCTGTGAACCTTAAATAGCACTTTTACCTTCATTTAATTACAAAGACAGTATTATGCACCATGCTGCAGCAAACACTCAAAAGTCTTCTTAGGCAAACGGAAGAGATTTGCTTTGTAGTGGAACTTTTGTTGGCAAAGATGCCAAAGGAGATGACTGGAGGGCACCAGAGGAGAGGGCCTGTAGCAGTTGTAGCAAGGACCAAGCCCCTTCTTTCCTCCACTAATGTGGCAGTTTGAACGAAGCAGAAACAGCTGGTTTGGTCTTTTAACTGTACTGCAACACCACTGCTGCAGGTGACTAGAACAGGGCAGAGGAACCTTAGGCCCAGGCTTCAAATGCAGCCCTGCTGGTCTGGACGAGGATAAAGAAGGATGTGTTAGTGCATGTAGAAACTAGCCTGCTGCTCAAAGGTGAATTTTACGTTGGTTGCTCCACACAATTTCCCCTCTGATCCCACCCACCTCTGGCATGCGACCCTTGGAAGGTGGCAACCCTTGAGCTGAAAAAGGTTCCCCACACTACAGAAGGAGATTATTGTTTCCAGGGATCAGGCGACACAAACATACCCGGCCCTATCATAAGCGAATGAAAGCGAAGCAGCAACATTAAATTTTAAAACTTCTGAAAACAAGACTAAAATCAAAACATAACTATCTATTATTTCTTTTTAGGCAACCACAGGGGAGCCTAGAGTGGATCAGATGGTCAGATGCCACAACGTGTCACAATGCTTCTTCTAGGCAAGACAGTTGTGAGGCGATGTGGCCTCTTCCTCACACCAAGCTTAAACCTGAACAAGATAAAGAAAAGGGACTGTGCCCAAAGGGTAAAGTTGTTCAAATCAAAGCATTTTGCTTGACATGATTTAGAGATAGTTTCCTATCACTTGCATAGTGAGAAGTCCACAGCTTGAAGCTAGAGGCAGGCTTAGCATGTCTGTCATACCAGGCTTATGCCCTAGCACAGCCACTTAAAGGATCACAGCAAAGCTGAGAATGAACTCTGACTGGGACTCTACAGAACTGCAAGGCGCCCTGCTTCAGACAGTACCATGGAGAGTGAAGAAGGGCTACATATGTTGCAGATCAGGGGTTGAGCCCAGTGGGGAGGGAATTTGGGTTTCGTTTCAGGCAACAAAACTACCAGTACTGGCCGGTGTTCTCGCTTAGTATGCAAGACCGTGCAATGTAAGCTGGTTCAAATCATATTTCAGAGCCATGTTTTATGGCGGGCTGTTCAATCAGTTTGGAATCCAAAGTTTTTTGAGTTTGAAGGAAATAGTTAGGTTTCACAGCACTAATTAGAGCAGAATTAAGCTTGCAATGTTGACAACTAATTATGTTAATATGCACCATATTGACTTACTTGTCTATTAATTAAAATGATTTTTATAGGCCATATTATAAATATTCTGCTCATGTTTGCCGTTTAAGTAAATGATAGGCATCCAGTGGTACTTACTAAACATTGTGTGGGAGTTGCAACAAAGGTATGGTTGGGTATGACAGGCGCTTTCACAACTGTTGATGAGGTAGCTCTCTCAACAGCCCTAATATCTTCAGAGTGCAATTATTTTACCATCTGTCCTTGTATTTATTTCTGTCATTCGTGAAGGTATCAGGAGAAAAGTAGGCACCACGTTCCTCACATATAATGATTAATTTCCTCTAGTAAGTTTATAGCTGCAATAAGGTAAATAAGGAAGCTGTTGGCATAATTGTTTTTACTGCACTATATGCCCTTGAGAAGGAAATATATTTCTAATACATTCATTCCCAAATGTTGCAAAAATTCCACAGATTGTAACGATTTATTTGCTAGTGCTAATAATATTAATTATGACTCTAAATGCAAAATCTAACTTATGTTTAATGCTTTGTATCATTTTTGCAGTGTTTGTGTGTGGGGGGGGGAGACTCAAAGTTAATTTGGCAGGAAAGAGGAAGATCTATGTAGCAGTGATATGGTGAGAGTGGGAGCAAAGATGAGAGGAGAGTACCTATAAGACCTGCAAAGAGATGCCATGCTATAATCTCTGACAGTAAGGAACTGTGAGAGAGCTTCAGTCTGCCATGATTCCTCCCTCAGAAGTCTGACTGTGGTGTCTTTATGATATAAGGTTTCTTTTCACATATATACAACTTCAGCCTATGGTGGATGGGTTCAAATAATTATGCTTCAGGTGGCTCCTCTTTGACGGTGCCATGTTGCATCCAAAGTGCCAGCCCTCATAATGTTCTGACCCTCCACCTTCTCCATCTGGCAAACCACTTGCAAAAGGCAACTGTTTTTCCTTCAGCTTACATTACTGCCCACTGTAATTCTGAAACTTCCCCCTCCCAACTTTGCCATTGTCTTTAAAGGGTCTCTCCCCTCTGCATCCATCGGAGTGTCTTTGCCTTGTTGATGGCTTCCTTCGTTGTAAGCTTAATGACTCAGCCTTTCACATTGTCCTGGCTCTTTTGACACTGCTAAATTCAGTCAAGCACTGGTTAAATTCTAGTACATACTAAATCCAAGCACCCTCAAACTCTGGTACCCAAAAACCTATAACATTAACATACATTTATGTGCTTAGGAAAAAGGTATCACTATTCAGGCAGCCCTAATGATGGGACATCACTTTTTATGAAACATTTCTTTTCTTCTGCTAGAAGCCTTCCTTCTTAGCAGACAATTTAATAATGGACATGTAGAACAAATGTTGGCTATTCAATTGGCTATTTAGCTGCATGACCAGCTGTATGCTTTCTTTCTTTTTCTTCCCCCAAAGCAGTCTCTCTGCCTCTGTGTCTCTCAATGCCCTCCCATCAGGTAACTTTGTTGTATCTTAAAATGGAAAAAAATGGGAGAAAATGTGCCCTCAAGTCAGGGTTAAGTTGAAACACCTCCATGGATAAGGTCTTCCCCAGGGACCTTATTATGGCTTTGCACCGCTGTCACCAATTTAACCTCTAAAGCCAAGGAAAGACATTATTTGAATGCTGTCACTGAAGTATCCAGAGGACCTGGGAGATGACAGAACTTTCAGTGATGCTGGCTGGTGCATAAGTTGAATTGCAATGGTATGACCATTGATTTGAGGTGTATTTGGCCATCTGAATTTGTTCTACATAGCCTTTGCAGTTTTCAGCTAGTGCAGGCATCCCCAAACTGTGGCCCTCCAGATGTTTTGGCCTACAACTCCCATGATCCCTAGCTAACAGGACCAGTGGTCGGGGAAGATGGGAATTGTAGTCCAAAACATCTGGAGGGCCGAAGTTTGGGGATGCCTGAGCTAGTGTATACCTGAAGTCTGAACACACTTACTTTAGCTACCTCCTTCAGTTGACCCAAATATTTTTTTTATTTTTTATGCAAATAATAGTAATGGGATTGTTGGAGGGCCTACACAACAATTGTATGACATTCCCTAAAAAAAGAACTGTTCACGTTTCCAAGCAACTGTATTCATTGTTCACGTCATACGTTCCTCATCCACTCACGGTTTCATACTGCACAGGTTCCTCCCCCTGGCATAACTATGCCACAATCTGCACAAAAATTTAAAGCACGATCATACCACTTTAAAGAGGCATGGTTAGCTTTTAATTAGAAATGCAAATAACCAGGATTGCCAACTTGGCCCTACAATCTTGGGTGCCCGGGGCTGTGGGTGCCATGCAGTGTGCATGGCCCTGGCACTAAACTTTGTGAGTGCCTGGCCCCTTTGTGGGGAATTTTGTGAGTGCTTGGGCACCCAGGGCCCCAGGGAGTTGACACCTTTGCAAATAACCTTGATAAGTATTACCATTTAAATGACTAATGTGAAGCAGGAACCCAACCAAGAAATAAAAAGGGGAGGGAGGTGTCTAGACTCTAGCTGATATTTTTCCTCATTGGTTTCCTTGATGCTAATCAGTCATAAACAAACTTGAAAGCCACATGGCCACTTCATTGACTTGCCAGAAGTATGAGAATGTCTAAATTACTCTGGTGCTTGGTCAGATAACATTGTCAGTCCTGCTCTGAAAAACATCCTAGAACTATGTTCTTCTGTGAGCTCCCCCTCCACTGTAACACAGTTTGCTGAATGTGAATGGTACAGTAAAAGTAGGGGAAAACATCTTGCCCCGCTTTACCAGTTTCCTCAAGCCCCAACATTATAAGGAAAACTTGGATTTGAAATCCTGAAGTTTCCTCATGAAATCTAGTTTCATGCTCACATCCACAGAATATATATATATATATATATATATATATATATATATATATGCTGCAAAATGCTGATGATATAATCTTTTCTCATATCTTTAGACTTTGCAGTATCTTCCTAATACTGTCTCTAAAATTATGGTCTCATTATATTCAGCACATTTCATTTCATACATTGCAAGGGTTCGTATTGAATACAGAATTGGGGAAAACCTCGTCCACATTCCATAATAGCATGCTAATTTTTGTTAATTGCTGTGACAAAAGTCTTTCATTTGAATCTAACTGCTTTAATTAAGTTGGCAGGACATTTATGCATGATTTACGCACAGCTTGATATTTTCCTCCTTTTAAGGAGTTGCACAAAAAGTTTGTATTAATCTGATTTGTAGACAGTGCAAAAATGAAAGAGCTAAGAGCACAGCGGACATGACTCAGGCTGTGGGAAATGCACACAAGCATTCTTTAACTTTCACCAGCTTTTATGGACAAGCAAGATTATATTGTATTGCAGCATTGAAGCCTTACTTTGGATTGGACAATTTAACACCAAATTATTATGACAATGGAGTAATCAAAAATGAAGTTAGGGCTTTTTGCATAGTGACTCAAAAGATGCAATTGTGTTATAGTGGCATATACTTTCTGAGTGGTATCTAATTGGTTCATAAGCAAAATTACCATACCCTTCAGCTGGAATGTAGATTAATATCCTCAGTTAATATCACTGTAGCATAGCTGCCAAGTTTTCCCTTTTCTCGCGAGGAAGCCTATTCAGCATAATGGAAAATCCCTTTAAAAAAGGGATAACTTGGCAGCTATGCACTGTAGTTATGATAATGTTGGTATGTTGTGTCTGTAGCCATACCGCCAAATGTTCCAGAACATTCTCCCATCAATGGGTTTGCAATATTACCCAGAAGTTGTGCCCCCATGGCCGCCAAACCCCCCGTAGAGCTTTTTAAAAGCAAAATGGTTTTACTTCATATATCCTCAGAAATCATGGGATCAGTTGTGCCCCATTGTTTCTGCCTCATTCACAGCCCCACCCTTTGAGTTACTTGTATTTTTTTAAAAAAAACAAGAAGGGTACTTGAATAATTTTGGGATATAACAGAGTCCCATTCAAATGAATGGAAAAATGTGTAAAGCCATGGTTTAAAGTTGGCTTCCACAGGCTGACTTGTTTGGATTTAGGGTCTCTTGCAAACCACTTACAAGCTCAGCTGACTCAGTTTTGGGTCACTCTGAAAGTTGACACACAATGACACACACCACTAAACTGCATCACTCTGCTGCTAATGCAAAGCTAAATTGCAGCTTCTGTGGTCTCTTTGCTGCTTGCCACCTTCCTACATTCACCTTTGGGTCATCCTGAAAGTGCTTAGCTGTTAGGGTTGCCAGACTCAATAGAGGACAGGATTTCTGTGCCTTTAATTGCCCTGCTCTCTTTTGAGTCTGGAAACCTTAAAGAGAAACCAGCAGACCCTTTGCTTGGAAATTAAACAAAGGGTCTGCTGGTTTCCCTTTAAGGTTTCCAGACTCAAAAGAGAGCAGGGCAATTAAAGGCACAGAAGTCCTGTCCACTATGGAGTCTGGCAACCCTATTAGCTGTTGTTAAACCAAGGTTTGCTTCAAAGCCAATCAAATAAATTTGTTGGGCCGGAGGGGAGAAAAAGAACATTTCAGAAATGAGCCGCCATATTGTTTGCATGTACAATAGGTCATAAGGCTGCCTGAATTAAAATGTTCTTAAGTCATTATTATGCTTTTCAGTAATTGTAAAATTAATACTGGTAAATCACGGGCATGGTGTGGCGTTTATGAGGGGGTGATAGGGTTAATGCAACTTCAATAGCATTGCTGCTGGGTCTTTAGTGTTTACTATTGACCCCAATAACTTTCACGTTGAAACTGTGTTTCTTTTCAGCAAACAAGTGGCTCTTCATATTAAAATGCAATTACTTAAATAACCCCCCCACACACACACACATCCATTCATGTTTTCTTGTGTGTGCGTGCGTGCATGCATGTTAATAGAGTGCAGCATACAGGGTAGTCAATCTATTGAGTAAGCAGCTTGCAAATTTTGTGCTCCTCACTGTGGAGGTGCTGCTATTTGGAAACATTTCTAGGGACTGCAGTATGCTTTATGATGGTCTTGCATATCCTAGGCTTCTGAAGTGTGATGGTCATCACAAGTGGAATAAGTGGGTCACTCCTGACCGGATGGAGCCAACTTTACTTGGTCCCTGTATCTAAATTACCGGTAGCACTGTGCCAAAACTTGTCTTTCAAACATTTTCTCCATCTGTTTAAGGGCCTTCATGCTCCCCGTCTCTTTCATGAAGCTCTTCTGTTGAATGTCTTTATACTTTCATTGGATTGAACTTAAATTATATACAGGACTGAGCTTAATTTAACATTACAAAGTTGCCATGGGTAGCATGTGTTTGTGTTCTTGCTCTTAAAAAATGTCTCCAGCATTCTGCAGCTGCCTATGACATGGCATGTGGAAAGCTGGAACACCTGAAATCACTGTTAGAATTATGCTTTTAAGGGAAAATTTTTCCTTTAACTTACTATTATTATTATTATTATTATTATTATTATTATTATTATTATTATTATTATTTTAAAAGCTTTCTGTCCTTATTTCTTTCTGCCCATCACTGGTATATTATCAGCATCCTGCTAGTTGATTAAACAATCAACTGAACTATTGTATTGATCATGTGTAGTTTCTTACCTGAAAAGCCACTTGGCCATAAATTCTAAATCTAATCCATGAATATGAAATTTGCAAAGACAAAATCTGGGTGTGAAAGGGAGTAGGAGGTAGAAATCCATCTGAATTAGCTTGTTGCCAGGGCTCCCCCACCCCCTTTTAAAGCCAGAATTCACAGGAACTCAATTCTGGCACCTCTCAGGTAGGCACCATTGCTATTATAAGACAGCAAGGAAGGTGTCCATTATGAGTTCTGGCACCTCTTTTTGTAGAAAAATAGTATTGCTTACTGCTGTTTTAGCAGTATTTGGGTCACTTAATTATGAAATTGCTTTGCAACTGAAGCACAGCTCATAAGAGACTTTTTCTGTTTGGAATATCTTATGAATAAACCTGTGAAGACAAGGCTCTCAAAAAGGTGTTGCAGGATTGGAAAGATTAAAACTCAATATTTTCCCTTCTGTTTAGGAAAGCTTTTAATGTTTGATGGATTTCTGTAGTTTAATATTTTGTTGGAAGCCGCCCAGAGTGGCTGGGGGAACCCGGTCAGATGGGTGGGGTATAAATAAAGTATTATTATTATTATTATTATTATTATTATTATTATTATTACCCAGATTAAGGGTTGAAAATAAGGTGCAGAGGCTCAATGTGTTCAACAGAGTGAGTGATTTAACCTTTTGCGGCTGTCCTGGGAATTCTTATCTAGTTATAGGGCTTTCTTTCCATTTATTTTGATGGGTGGACAGTGACATTTGGATTTTGCGCTAGGATATAATCACCATAGTCTGTACTGAGAGTTCTCAGAACCCTTAAAGAAATATCAAAGCACTAAACACTTAGGTGGTCTTACAAAAATTCAGACAAATCCACAATGAGGGATATATATGAACCATAATAAAGTCTTGAGTCAAGCGGATAGCTAGTGATATGCACAAACCTCTCCCATATTTCTCCAGTAACATGTAGTTTGGCCATTAAGCTGCTTAGATATAATGACTGACATCCCATGTTAGTACTAGGTTAGGAATCATGAGTCATGAGCAGGCATTTAAGACCAATGCCAATGTAGAGCTGAGGTGAGGAACATGTATCAGCCTGAGGTGTATCCACCTTTTGAGGACTGCATGGCAGCAGTGAACATTACCAGAGGCAAAGGTGGGCAGATAAATTGATGTAACTCTTACCTTGGTATAAAACCATTCCAACCATACAAAAGTCAGTGCCTTCTACACATGGGCCCACACATATCTCTCCATGCCCAAACCAGGGAAGACACATTCTCACAGTTCAAGGATACTGTTACAAAGGTTGGGATTCAACCTCACTCTCTGTCAAGCAGTAACAAGATTCCAGTGGGGTTCAAGGAGCTCTTCCATGGTCTCTGTTTCTGTGAGAATTAAGATGCAGCAGAGACTGTCATAGCTTTAGATGGAGGGAGTCCAGATCTTACAGCATGGTCATCTCAAGAGGGGCTTGTTTTCCACAGCAGTGCAGCTGTGTCCAAGGCAGCTAGCTAGCCGGCCCAAGCTAGATCTCTGTCTTGTCTCATGCCCTGAACTCCAGTCACCCTGGAGTAACCTTCAAAATCTCCTGTTTTTGTTTACACCTCAGGTTGGGGAGGAGAGGACAGTTCTTTTGCATTGCCAATGGCCCTCAATGCCTCTGCATTAATGGCCTAGCAAGCCCAGCTGTTTTGCATAGACTAAGTATTCCTCCCTTCATATCCCAAATAATCAAACTCCTCTAAGGTACAGGAGCCCCACCCCCCAACCTATAACAATACAACAAAGACAGGCAAAAAGGAGCGAGCAGACTGGAGCAGTGCTGTTGAGGGGTGTGGCCTGGGGGACATAAAAATAGATGAGGTTGCATTTGGCTCCTGGAGCTGTTTTCTCCACCTCTGGTAAATGGTCTTAAATGCACAGCAATCCCTGTGGAACACTCACTCGTTTTAGCCACTGCTTTTAACCAGTAAAAATCTGTACCACTTTTTTTACAGATGCGTACTGATTCAGAACTGATGAAATGATCTGGCATGTCTCCATTCTCTCCTGAATAACCAGCACTTGCTTCCTATCATTGAAGATTTCTGCTGGGGACACTCTCAAGCTGCTTTTCCCTCACAGGCATAAAACAGAAGAAAAGTAGAAACATGATTTATGGACCAGAGCTCCTGCTTCCTTTAGAACTGAAGTTGTTTTCAGTCTGGTGGCTCATCAATATTCATCGGTTTCCCAAAACCATTACTGGTGACTCTTATTTTGGAGAACATTTGTTTTTATATTAGTCCATATTTTAGTTCTCACAAGACCAAGACTGGGGGGAAATACAGACATAAACAGACAACAACAAAATACACTATCCCTCCTAAGTCACCCTGCTGCTCACCTGGAACTCTATTCATAATTGCTTGGGATCAGTAATGGGGCCACCCATATACACTGAATTTCCTGTGGGCTGAGGTCTTGAGGCTACAATCTTACACACTCAATGTGACTTCCTTATGAGTAGAGATGCATAGGGTTGTGTTGCAGGATTTCTGTATTTTAATATGCTTCCCTTTCTTTACATCACAGAAGAGCAGGACAAGCCCAGCCATTAGGCAGGGTGAGGGCAAATACCCTTAGTTACTGTGGCATGGAGCTTCGGTAAATGGCCTCATGGGTCAAACTGGGACTACTGACAGGGTGAATTAGTCCTGTGGACCAGATATTTCTCCCTGTGCATACTACATAGTTGCCCCACAATTATGTGCATTTAAATTCTGCATAAAGGGGTTGGCATCGGGTGAAAAAACTTTGGCAATCCCACCTGCCATTGCACCCAGTGTGTTTTATCTATACACAAAGATTTTGGCTTTGTGCACTATCCCCAGAACAATAACAACCCTCACATAAGTTGTAGGTGTGCTGCATAGCTGTCAAGTTCTCCCTTTTTTTAAGGGAAATTCCCTTATGCTGAAATAGGCTTCCTCGCAAGAAAAGGGAAAACTTGACAGTTATGGTGTACTGTTTCCAGAATCCAGATGCTATGTTCACCAAAACCACATTACCTCCTTTGCCACTCTATAAATAGCGATCTGAGGCCAAAAGAAAGCAGCATGCTTAAAGGTAAAGGGACCCCTGACCATTAGGTCTAGTCATGACTGACTCTGGGGTTGCGGCGCTCATCCCGTGTTATTGGCCGAGGGAGCCGGCGTACAGCTTCCAGGTCATGTGGCCAGCATGACAAAGCCGCTTCTGGCAAACCAGAGCAGCGCACGGAAACTTTGTTTACCTTCCCGCTGTAGCAGTACCTATTTATCTACTTGCACTTTGACATGCTTTCGAACTGCTAGGTTGGCAGGAGCTGGGACTGAGCAATGGGAGCTCACCCTGTCGTGGGGATTCGAACTGCTGACCTTCTGATCAGCAAGCCCAAGGCTCTGTGGTTTAACCCACAGCGCCACCCGCATCCCTTTTAAGGTAGCTCAAAATCAGTGTGACATGGCTTGAAACCTGAACCGTAAGTTTTGATTTTTGAGGTTTGGCGTTTTAGTTTTTAAATGTGATATTTTAACTTAGAATTCTGAAGGAATGTTCAGTCTCAGTCTGGGGGTGGAACAAATCTTTGCGGATTGGTGAGGGAATATTGTAAGAAGTTAGATAGAAGTACATGATAACACTGCTACAAACAAGGACAGTTAGAGCAAAAGAACAGAGTATGGGGTAAACCATCACTGCTGTCCTGTTTTGTGACATCTAGATTGTCTTTAGACTTCATTGTGAATAGAGATCATACAGGAGATTGAGTAATTCTGTATAATTGAGAAAACAATATAAACAATGAAACATGCCTATCTTCTTTCAAGGATCTCTGCAGTTCTTAAGGAAAAACAGCGCACCCAAAGTGGTTCGGACACCCTAGATTTTCAGTGTTGCAGTCTGCATTTTCTCAGATGCCAGCGCTATAGAATGTAATAGGGTTTATATTTCTTGATTTGGAAGACCCATCTTTTTTTCTGCTGAGTTACATGGGTTTAATAAATCTGGTGAGACATGATTGATGCTGTGGAGTTACTCTAGATTTCTATCACTATAACACATGGGAAAAATTGACCTTAAATGGTTATTGAATTTCCTGTACATAAATCTTTCCAGGTAGTGCTCCAGTTGGTGGATCACTCACGTAAATAACATTTGGCCAAGCAATAGAATATATATCTTGTTGTTCCCACCCTGAGAAAAAAATCTGTGCTAACTGAATTATCCCTTGCACCATAACAAAAAGCAAGTGAATTCAACCCTTTCAAATGGAACAGGGCCAGGGAAACTGCACCTAGTTCCGTCCAATTCCTTCCAGTAGTGTGAATGGTCAGGGATAATGGGACTTGGAGTTCAACAGGTTCCCCCAGCCTTCCAATAGCTAAATGAACAAATATATTGGGATAGATGGCTGGGGCAGATAATTACCATGCTGCTGGGACTATTGTTCCATGGATTTAGAACCATTGTTTAATGGAAATAAATAATAACTTGAATAGTTTCTACTAATTAGAAACAATGGAATCAATCCAGCTGAACAGAGGATCAATGCAAGTTATGCCATTAACCTGCATGGGAAATGGATCACAATCAAGGGTCACCACCAAGTATAATGGAGCCCACTTAAGTCTAATTGAAAAGAAATGGAACTTAATCACGGATAAATCCATGCTCAGTTCATATACTGAATGAAACTATTTTATACTGTAGCTGTGCCAGTAGCTCAAAGACCAGGCCTTACTTCCTGCCAACAACCACACTAGTGTGAGTGGAAAGGAGAAATCCAGCCACTATTTTGCAGGTTTGCTCACAATCATGGTCATTTTTCACTCCTCGTTGAATGCGTGGAGGAAAGGAGAATTAGGACCACACTTGTTGCCCTAACTCCCAACCTCCATACTTTCATTCAGGAGTCTTAATAGCACATATATGCCCTACCTCCCAAACATGTACAGTGTGGACAGTTGCACACACATAGCTCCTGTTCAGAGCTCCAGATTGACAGAGGGACCAAGGCGACAATAGGTACAATTCCAATTGCACTGAAGGCGCAAAATGACTTTTGTTTTAATTAGCATATTAATAAACATTGGAGCCTGTGTCCCTTAGGGCTTGTATGTGAACAACATTTGAAAGAAAATGTGAGAAGGATCTGTCAGTTAGGTGGAGCATTTCACCTTGGATTTGTGGCTTGAAATAAGCCCTATGGCAGACATGAGTGTGTTGTATTTACCTCTGCAAAGTCAATGGCTGCATTTAGATGTCATTTTAGCACAAGGGGGGACTTAGGTCATCTTTGGTAGTATGGCACCTTGAGCAAGCCCAGAATTTGGCACCCCCAAATTGATCTTCTCAATTATGGATCTTATCAGTTTTGCACCTCCTTGGCTTAGCACCCTGGGTGGGGGAACAGCATGCACTTCCCTAAATCCAGCACTGGTTTAGGATGACGGGAATGAGCCTACTCTCAGTCTCAGGCACTCACCACTCCTTCTTCATCACAACCATGAGGAGGAATTTGGAAGCTTTTGCTTCCAATTTCAATTCAGCATGCTTTTTGTGTTTTGTCTGAACCTGACCTACTGTGGTAAATCTTAGCTGTGGTTTATTTGAAACAAGTCAACCTGAAAACATGAGTTACAAAGCCATTCCATACCCATTTTTTAAAGGATGTATGCTTTTAGTGCCCCCCCAATCTATATATAACCTGTTCACATACCTTTGGTGTTAGGTGCTTAGAGGTCTGTAATGCTTGTCACTCTAATACATTTCTGCAGCTATGCTGACCTGGCAAATGCCATATGTCAGCCAAAGGCAATTATGAGCTACCTTGAGCAGACCCTATACACAATGCAGGTCAGACAGAGCCCTTTAAAAGCAATTACCTGTCCAACTGGATGCTTCTGTCTGCAGGTTAGCCAGCATAGTGTGCCATGCTTGCCATGTGGGCATGTGCAGGCAGTTAGAGAAGTGTGAGACAGAGATAATTCTCATTTGCACATTCATATTGTTATTGCTATTGGTAGTATTGCCAATACTGTGCCCCTGAAGGACCAGGGGTGCAGTCTAGGAGTCATTTCGGACTCATAGCTGTCCATGGAGGCACAGGTTAATTCTGTGTCCAGGGTGGCTGTCTACCAGCTCCATCTGGTACGCAGCCCCTGGCATCCTACCTGGGAAGGCGATGCCAGCTCTGAACTACCAGGGAGTCACCTCTGGGACCAGGGGGGCTGCGTGCGTCCACGCAAAAGCCGCCCCCCATTGATGTGTGGAGCAGTCATTATGCTCAGGTCATTCTTTTGGACTTCCCATTGACATCTAATTGGCCAGTGCGAGAAAAAGCATGCTGGACTAGACTCTTCCTATGTTCTTACATTCTTATGACTGTTGACAGACGGGACACGAGTTGCTTGCTGCAGAAGTCATAAAACAAGTTTCTCTTCCTACCTGAATCCTAACTGCTCCCAAAGAAATTGACCCTATTATGGTTATCCCTGCCTGGTTGCCTCTGGCCTCTTGCTCCTTGGACCCTTGCCCTTGCTGACACCTTGATCCTCGACCCTTGGACCTTTGCCTTACCGACGCCTTGCTCCTTGACTCCCAGACCTTCACCTCTGCCTTGCTCCTTGACCCTGTGACTGCCTGCTGCTGGACCCTCAGCCCTGCACCTGTTCCTGCTTCTACACCACCATCTTGCCTCTGGTCCTGACGTCCTCCGCCAGGGCTTCAACCGTCTGCCGACCGGACTATGACAGTTCTGATTTGTGTGCAGGGAGCTTATACAACAATGAGCATTCATCCTGATTTGCTTACATGGTAGTCACATGTCTTCCAATTAATCAGTCTTATATTGCACACTTTTTAGCGCATTTCCCCAACACTTCCCTAACCACAAAATTCTGTGGGTTTTGTTTTTTTTAGTGGATTTCTTTCAGAGCACTTTGATCCACTTTAAGTTACATAAAGCCTAAATTTCTGCTATGCAGCTGAATTCCTCCTGAAATATTCTAAGTGCCTGAAGGTGACCTGAACTATACAGCACAGGACTTCATGCAGAATTTTGTATTTGACTGAGAATTGTAAGCAAGTGTTAAGATAGCCTTTTGGCAATGACTGAATCAGTGTGCATGGGAATTATTCTTCAGCTGATTTCTACTTGTTTTTTGCTCAGCTCCTTATTTAACTTCTGGAGCTGCCTCTGCCTGACAGGCCTGAAATAACTAAATAAGATGGCTTTGTCTTATACCACATTTGTACTCAATGATGTGTAAAAGGTTAGATTCTTTAAACGAGATGTACAATTCTTACATTGTCATACAATTAATGATACAGTAAAAATATACAGAACACCCTGTCGAATTTAGATTCCTTCTTGTTCCAGCTTACCATTCTCTGCTATATAATTATTCTGAACTCATGGTAATGATATCAACTTCAAAGAGCACAGAGATGTAATAACATTCAGACAAAACTGTACTTCTCTTAAATGCCGTTTCTTAAATTGGCTGAAGATACCAATAATATTTATATGCCCTATTCTGAAAGGAGAGCAAGGGGAGGGGGAACCATTGCTACTAAATTACCAAGATGATACAGTAAAACCTCCTGGAAGACGGTGTTTGGTGTGCGAAGACCTATAAGCATGGTCTCTGTGATTGACTGACAATTCCATTGCAAATAATGGTTTCGAACAGTTGCGAACATGTGCCAGGAGTCCCAGCATAATGTATCCAGGATAGTCTGCTTTCTTTTCAGCAGAAAAACTGGATAATAACTGCACCCTGTGCTTTGCTTGCAGTTTTGCTAAGAAGAAAAGCTCTCCTGACCTATCCCTGATTAGGTTTCTCTTCCCTAAAGGGACCGCATTCTGCTCATGGTGCACATACAAGGATATCTGCAAAGATATCTTCAACACAGCAGAAGCTTATGCAGTACAGTTGATGTATGAAGGCTTAGTTGCAAATGGCTTGGTTTTATGTTGTTTTAATTGAATGGGGCAGTCAACATAGACAGTCCTTTGTCCAGATGTTTTGGACTATATGCCTTATCCCTAAACATTGGCATCTCTGACTGGGGCTGATGGGAGCTGGAGGCCAGATGTGTTGAACTGCAGCCTTCTTCCTTAAGCACAGACCATGCTGGCTGGGGCTGATGAGAGTTCGAGTCAATAACATCTGCAGGGTGTCATTTTGGCTATATACTTTGCTAGAGAAAACATGGTGTGGATTATACCATCTGTGCTAGCATAGTAGGATAGATGTTACTGTGCTGAGGTTGCTTTTGAAAATCATCAGCACTGAATGTCAGATTGACCATGCATACAGATTGCCAGTGAGCCTGTATTGAGAGAAGTAATGAACACTCTTTCACTTGTTTCAGAATGAGTTTACTCATCACCAGCGGTGGTTGGTCCATAAGGGCAAGTGAGGCACCGCCCTACCAAGCTCAGCCTGCTCTCAGTCAGCTGCCTACCTGAAACCTTCCAATAAGGAGGAAAAAAACTTTTATTAGGCGACCCCTCCCCAATTCCAGATGTTGTGGACTTGAGTCTTATGAGGACAACACAATAGTCTTAGCCTGCTTATTGAGCATTCATCCTGAACTCTTTGCACATTTTGCGGGGAGGTAATACAATGTGAGTTATTTTTTTCAGCATTCATTTTGATGTGTTTTCAAGCAGGTTATATGACTTCGCAACAAGCAATTGTTAGCCCACACCAGGGGTCCCCAAACTAAGGCCTGTGGGCCGGATGCGGCCCAATCGCCTTCTAAATCCGGCCCACAGATGGTCTGGGAATTACATGAGTAGAATATGTCCTTTTATTTAAAATGCATCTCTGGGCTATTTGTGTGGCGTATGAATTCGTTCGTATTTTTTTTCCAAAATATAGTCCGGCTCCCCACAAGGTCTGAGGGACAGTGGACCGGCCCCCTGCTGAAAAAGTTTGCTGACCCCTGGCCCACACATTTCCCTATTACTTTCCTTATCACAAAAGCCTAATTTTTTAAAGGGGAAGATGTGGGAACCAGCATCGTTGCATGAGAGCACCAAATCCACTTCAGTTGTACAATCTGAATCTGCAACTGAATCTCACTCGCGAAATAGCAACAGGCAGGAAGTGCCCATGCTGTTTTGCTGGGCCACCCACTTACTCCAGAGTCCTTAAAGTCTGTGCTATTTATTGCTATAGTAAGAGAACATTTTGCAGACCAGTAATAAAGGGATCACAAAAGTCAATAATTGGCAACGACAGACTTCCCATACTTCACTTTTTAAGTGCTTTCCTTCTCAACTTCAACCAGCCTGTTTTTCGGAGTTTATTTCTACCCTCTCTTTTATTTATTATTTAAGAGACATGAGCAGCGGAGGAAAAAGAGATGCTTTCAAATGACATTAAAGGCGGAGACAGAAAGCTGATGCAAGGGAGAGGGAGAGCATAAGGGACCCATTCCAGATGTTGACGTGGCAGAGGACAGTAATTCAAAACGATGCTTTAAATGTGAGAATTTTGAGCAATTATATTTGTACTCCCTTTACAGCAGAGGCAGCCAAAGTTCAAGGCAATCTGTACCAGATGGGTTTCCTTTGGAAGAAGAAAACTTATTGACCCTCTTTACAATAACCAGCAGGTGCTGCTCATCGTATAGTGCACACAATGTGCTGAACTGCCATCTTAATGGCACATAAAAACCCCAAACAAAACAAGTCCACAGTAGAAATCAATGTGAAATTGATTTTTTTAACCGTGCTTTCCCTCTTTTAAGGTGGTGGTCAGAATGTATGGCTGTGATGTTCAGATGCATGAAAATAGTTCATGGAGGTTGTTCCCAGCCTGCCCTCCCACATGAGAGCTGAGCAAAGCATTGGTCCCTGTAATGTGAGGATGTGGATTGTGCAGGAGGAAGGAGTCATGCATTTTGCTCATGGTGGCACCACAGGCTGATGTTTGGACACCTGCCCCTTCATTTACTCTTTTACTTTTCAGTAGCTTTGTTTTCTCTCCTGCCACTTTAGACTGGATGCAGAGAGAGGGGAGAGCAGAGGCTGTTTTAGTACATAGGATGAGGCTGCATGACTGCAGGAGAAACAGCTGGGCCTGGATGGTTTGGTTGCAATCAAGTGGAGTGTGACAGAAAGTGGGGATTTTATTTCTTTTGGGAAGATGGGGAGAAAATTATGTGGGACAAGTCTAGGTGGGAAATGGGAGGGTAATTTAATCAAAAGAGAATTTATTGAATGGACATGAAAGAGGTTAATAGAGTTTGATGCTAGGGTTTGGATCCCACCTATGCATTGTAGTGTTGAGAAAGATACTGGCCTCTCAAGCCCTATAATTTGATTTATGTAAAATAAGCAGGGCTTTTTTTCAGCTGGAACTTGCCAGAACTCCATTCCGGCACCTCTCAGGTGGACACCATTGCCATTATAAGAGAATAAGGGAGGCATTCATGGTGAGTTCTGGCACCTCTTTTCCCAGAAAAATAAGGAGATTTGGGCGGGTGTTCCGATGCACTGACCAAGAGAGAAAGCTCTGGGTCACGTGTATTGGCATATATAGGTCCCTTGATTCATTTGGCTAGTGTCCCATTGGTCAGATTAAACCCAGCATCAAAGGGACCTACCAATTGGGTGTTGTGGCTATCCAATCGTACCCACCCACAACACAAGGATTTGGTTGCCAGGTCTCATCGCAACATGTGCCCTCTTTGAGGGAGGACATGATATAGTTGACACGACCTACCTCTGGCGAAACAAAAGTGGAGTAATTTTGGCTGAGAGTGAGTGGAAGCAGGAGAAGGCATCCTGTGAATGGTGGCAGGGCCGTCTTAAGCATAGCTGGTGATGTGGCGCGAACTATCCCTCCGGCACCCCCCCTCCCGTTTTTGAGCGTGGCTGCTGCACAGGTGGAGCAGCGCAACACCCCCCGGGTGGCCCAGCGCCCTGGCACCTTGCGCCACCCAGCCTTGCCTTAGGGCCAGCCCTGAATGGTGGAACAGGATGAGGGTACTTGTAGCACCTCTGCTTTTTGGAGGTAGTGATCACCACCGGCTAACTGAAGGTTAAATCTAGGGATATAAAGAACATAGGAAGCTGTCTTATACTGAGCAGGGCTGGATTTAGGTTTAATGAGGCCCTAAACTACTGGAGGTAATGGGCCCCTTTATATGTCCAGCTGTCCTTTGTCACTCACACAACACAAACCTAGGTTACGAGTAAAAAGGGTAAAGGGGCCCCTGACCACCAGGTCCAGCCGTGTCCGACTCTGGGGTTGTGGCGCTCATCTCGCTCTATAGGCCGAGGGAGCCGGCGTTTGTCCGCAGACAGCTTCCGGGTCATGTGGCCAGCATGACAAAGCTGCTTCTGGCGAACCAGAGCAGCACACGGAAACGCTGTTTACCTTCCCGCCGGAGCGGTCCCTATTTATCTACTTGCACTTTGATGTGCTTTCGAACTGCTAGGTGGGCAGGAGCTGGGTCCGAGCAACAGGAGCTCACCCCGTCGCAGGGATTCGAACTGCCGACCTTCTGATCAGCAAGCCCTAGACTCTGTGGTTTAACCCACAGTGCCATCTGGGTCCCATAGGTTACGAGTAGCAAGTATCAATTATACAACAAGCGTAACTGGCTGCTATAATCAAACACTAATTTATAAACATATAATGCAGAATAACTTCAATCACTAATTTATAAACGTATAATGCAGAATAACTTAAATAACACAACCATAAACATCCTATCACTCGTGATTCAATCCAACATCAGTTCAATGTATTCAGTCATATGTTGTGGTTCATATTGGGTATCCATATGACATATAAATTGGTTCAAAGGTACTTCCAAATGGATGTGTAATACTTGAGGGTTTTTTTGTTGTTCACCGCTAACAGGAATATATATAGTTTGGAATATACTGTGTCTGACGATGTCAGTTAGCAGTTATTCCACAGAATGGATTGTCCAAGCGCGGTGACAAGTATAGGTGGCAGCGGAGCATCCAGGTGAAGACAAGACGTATATATGAAGGTGGCAAGGGAGTATCCAAAAGCAAAAAGTATCCAAAAGCAAAAGACAAGGTTACCCAGGTTATGTGCCTTGTTTTGCCAAAGTTGGCTTCTTCTTCTTCTTCTTCTTCTTCTTCTTCTTCTTCTTCTTCTTCTTCTTCTTCTTCTTCTTCTTCTTCTTCTTTTTATGCCAACCTTACACTAGAGTGGGAAAGAGAGAGAGTTTTTCCCTGACACTGGAGATTAAATTTCCTGCACGCTGTCATTTTATTCTTCATCTTTTGTCTCAAGTTCTTCCTCTCAGCGTTCTTCCTCTCATGCCAAGAAGCATGTATCTTAGATACCTTTGAAAAAGGTTGTTTCATAAATTATTTCCCAGGTAAAAAAATGTCACTCCCTGCTGCTAAAATATTTGGCAGAAGGTGAGGACCAACCTTTGTTACTCTCGAACCTTAAATGAGAGCTCGGTGTTGCTTCCCTTCTCTCTAATGCACATTGCAGCCAGGAGGCATTTTAGAAAGACATGCCTGCTTGAGGTACAGATGAGGGAGGAAATGCATTCTTAATGATGTTTACTCGGAAATGTCTGGGAAATGTGACTTTAATTTGATTTTTAATATTAGAAACGGTTAACATTTTTTTCCACTTGATGCTTTACATGGCACTAGGGTGGATATTATTGATTCCAAATTAAATACACCAAGCTGAAATGTAGCTTTTTGCATTGCTCTACAATAATAAGAAAATGGCCAGAAGAGTTGCTGAAATTAAATCAAAGGTGACTTGGTTTCAAAGTCTGTACTGCCATCTATTGGAGATGGAGAAGAATAAAAGCATGCTTTCTACCAGAAACTGTATGCTACAATCGGGGCGATACCTTCATTAGGAGTAACTCATGAATGCAAAATTATGAGGCTTAACACACATTTTGCACTCATGTCAGTTAAAAAATTACAGAGGCAGAGGAGTATTTTTAATCACACACACACACAGAGAGAGAGAGAGGGGGGGGAAGGGAGTTTAACACATTCTTTCTTGCTTCTGTTGGGTTTCCCATTCAGGACACAATTGCAACAATTTAGATTCCTAATCCTATGGCATATTCCCTGTTCCTGGCTAGTCTCAGCTTCTGCACTCTAGTGCCAAATGTAGTGGTCCAAGGCAGTGGCAGAGCTTCATGCTCCGGCACCAGGGGCAGACAGCAGGAGGGGGCGGGGTTAGCACGCGTCCCGGGGGCGAAGCGCGCCACCTGCATGGGTGTGGTGCATGTTCTGGGGGGTTGACGCACCGCCTGCAGGGGCGTGGCATGCGTTCTGGGGGCGGGGACAGCCGTGATGGCACCCTACCGGGATCGTGCTGCTGGTGGCGACATGCTCCCATCGCCCCCCTCTTCCTACGCCCCTGGTCCAAGGCACAGGGATACCCTTTCCCTCACTTCCCAGTTTGTTTGCTTGCGCCCCTCCTCTCCCTCTCAACTTCCTCCTCCTCTCAGTTTCCCTTTTTATTTTGTATCGATTGACCCTACCCATGCCTTGTTAAGTTAAACCCATTTAAACTCTTGCCCATCTTCTGCCTGCTCATTGCACAAAGGGAGCTTGTGACTGAAGAGGGGGGAAATATAACTCACAGAAGGGACACAGTCTAGAAGCACACAGGGCAGAAGGAGCATGGCTATTGTTTGACCAGGACTTTGAGAGGCAGGGGAGGGTACTACTTCATCCTTTTTATCTCAGGGTTAGCCTGTGTTGAAACACAAGGCAATGCTTCATCCTGTGTCTGCTCTTTCACGGAAAGGTGGGCACGCAAGGATGAAGTGCAGTGGTTTTGGGCCACGGACACATCTGGAATTTTGAGAAAGTGTTGTGGGGTTGTGGCATAACAAAAAATGGCTGCCACATCTAAAAGAGCAGGAAAAGAGACAGGACAATAAAACAGTACAGGCATCCCACACTCCCACCCCACAAGTGGAGGAAAAGTGATCTACATCAGTCAACACAGCGCTCAATCACAGAAAGAAACTCTTTGCACTTTTCCTCTGTTCAAAATGGGAAGGTGGGTGGATGTTCCATCTTGGCATCCAATGAAATGCGGGCACATTCAGTGTGGGGCAGGTTGAGTCAGTGCAAACAGGAGCTGAGCGGGAAGAGCAAGCAGTGTCTTTTGCATTGTAGATTTTTGATGGGACATTTACTGAGACCTTTTGTGGGGCCATATTAGGTACTAGCAGGCACGCTAGCAACATTGGGTGCCACATTAGAAATCCCAGGGTCAGAGTTTTGAATCCAAATCCCCACTTAGTCATGGAGGTTGCTGAAATAAGTTTCTCCCTCTGCTGTTTCAGCCTAGCTTACTTCAGAGAATTGCTGTGAGCATTAATGGGTGGTCGTGGGGAGATGGACCATGTGTTTTACCAGGAGCCCCTTGGAGAAGCGTGAGGTTGTAAACGCTATAAATAAATAAATAGGGGATCTGGTATTCAAAGAAGGAAATCTGTTTGAAGCAATGGAGAACAGGTCCAATAGACTAGGGCTTTTTTCCAATCAGAACTCGCCGGAGCTCAGTTCTGGCACCTCTCAGGTGGGCGCCATTGGCATTATAAGAGAACGTTCATGGTGAGTTCTGACACCTCTTTCTCTAGAAAAAAGAGCACTGAAGATGGCAATACATGTCTTCCATAATATTAGGACAATACTAAGAAATGATATTTGTACCAAGACGAAATTTACAGGACACATTGCACCCAAGTACTGTATTTGTATTCTGCATAAGGAAAATCAGTTGGTTAAAGATCAATTCGTTTCTTACATTAATGATTTTACATTATAGAATTATTTGTAGGATATTAACACAGAATAACTTCATCCAAGCTGCAATTGAAGTTAACACATCAAGAAGATTGCGAGAGGGAGGGTGGGAGTTAGTGAAATTGATTTACAGCAACATTTTACATATTTCTTACGGCTTAGTAAGTTTGCTTAGCACTGCTGCATCAGTCGTGTCACAAGTCACTTATAAAAGCCAATGGGACAGATAATTCTGTACTCAGTTTTTAGTAAATATATTTAAGGATGCAGTCCTAAACATGCTTGAACCGAGTGGGACTTCCTTCTGAGTCACTATGCATAACAGTCGGCTATAATATATCTCCTGCATTTTTCAAATGATCAGTATGCTAATTACTACTTCTAAAGAGAAAATATAAGAATATTAGCTTTATAGGGTGTTTTATCAAACTGACTTCCAGATGGGATTGATTCAGTTAGCTGTATTAGCTACCATTCTTCCAGGGTTATAAATATGCTACCCGGCAGGAGGCTGTTATACTATCAGTGGAAAATAGCAGCATAGATTTTCTGTAACCCAACAGTGAGTTCGACCAGATTATACACATTTCAACAAATTCAATAAGCATCTCATTTTCTCACCATTCAATTTCGTTGAAGAGTTGCTAAACTGCTTTTCATTTTCAATAGATCACCCAGGGCCTTCTCAGTGGCAGCCCTGCAATGATAGAACTCTCTCCCACAATGACTTTTTAGGTGGGTTGGTAAAAGCTACCCCAATTCAGGAATGGCAGTTGCTAAAGTTGTTAAAAGGCACTCCTAGCCACATTTAAGCACCTCCAGTGGGTCTGGGGAACATCCCCAAACTACTTACCCACTGCTTAAGGGAGAGTGTGACCCCATTCAGGGGTTATTTACTGACTTCATGGATGTAGGAACCACAACCCCAAAGTGTCTCAGATTTTTTGCTCAGTCCATTAGCCCTCATCCAAGCCCACCCCTGCAATGCATTCAAAGCGTTTTTCTATGTGTCTGTATTGCTTTGTTCTAAAGCCATGGACCAGGGGTCAGCAACCTTTTTCAGCCGTCGGCTGGTCCCTCAGACCATGTGGTGGGCTGGACTATATTTTGAAAGAAAAAATATGAACAAATTCCTATGCCCCACAAATAACCCAGAGATGCATTTTAAATAAAAGGACACATTCTACTCATGTAAAAACACGCTGATTCCCAGACCGTCCATGGGCCGGATTGAGAAGGCGATTGGGCCGCATCCGGCCCCCGGGCCTTAGGTTGCCTACCCCTGCCATGGACTTTGCAAGAAGCAAGGCTGTGGAGTGCTGGACATTTCTTGAAGATTTCGGTTGTTAAAGCTGAGCAACAGATGATTTTTTTAAAAAGTTAAAAGCTAAGTGTAACTTTGTTTAAAATTACCTGATGCTCTGCATCAGGTGGCTCTGTGGGTTAAACCGCTGAGCCTAGGGCTTGCTGATCAGAAGGTCAGCGGTTCGAATCCCTGTGACGGGGTGAGCTCCCGTTGCTCGGTCCCAGCTCCTGCCAACCTAGCAGTTCGAAAGCACGTCAAAATGCAAGTAGATAAATAGGAACCGCTACAGCAGGAAGGTAAACAGTGTTTCCGTGTGCTGCTCTGGTTTGCCAGAAGCGGCTTTGTCATGCTGGCCACATGACCTGGAAGCTATACGCCGGCTCCCTCGGCCAATAATGTGAGATGAGCGCGCAACCCCAGAGTCGGTCACGACTGGACCTAATGGTCAGGGGTCCCTTTACCTTTACCTTTACCTGCTTAAAAAAAATTTTTTAAATCGCCTGAAGCACTCCATGATACTGCAGGCAGCATTCCAAACAGGCTCACTTGGTAATAACTATTGGAGGGCATTTTCTCCCATTCCAGCGCAAATGCATGACACAAACTTAACCCTACCAGCAGGGTCAGAGGAAGGGCGATGCGGTGAGGGTGGATCGCCCTGGGTGTCTTTTCTGAGGGGGGTGTCATTTGGTGCGCCGCCTGTCCGCGACTCCCAAGAGCTGTTGGGATAAGGGGGGAGCTGCACCACTTTACCGGGCGGCATCCCCCCCTTTCCCCTTCATTTTGACAGCTGGGGGAGGCTTGGGAATCGTGGGCGGGTGGGCAGCGTGCCGAATGTCTGCCATCAGCGGCTTGCTCCACCCCCGTGGGCAGCTCGCTCCACCCCCGGCTGTAGGCCACACACGCCACTCCATGCACCCAAGCGGCTATCCAGTGCCTGGGAGGGCACTCTCTGCACCCTTCCCCCCTCAGGAACACACACACACACACCGGGAGCATGCCCGCCCTAGGCAGCATGGGCATATAGGACTTTAGGAGACAGAAGAACGAGGTCCAGCCACTTTTGATTGACGGAATTTGTGTGGAGAGGGTAACAACGTTTAGATTTCTAGGCATTGAGTTACAGGAGGATCTGTCCTGGAGTGTTAATACAAGGGGGCTTGTGAAGAAGGCGCAGCAGAGACTGTATTTTTTGAGAATTTTAAGGGAAAACCATCTTCCACAAAAGCTGCTGCTTGCCTTCTATCACTGTGCGATACAGAGCGTGCTCGCGTACGGTTTATGTGTGTGGTACGGAAGCTGTACTTCTCAGGATAGAGCAGGGCTGTGTAGAATTATTAAAACAGCAAAGAGCATTATTGGCTGCTCACTCTCCACCTTAGAACAAATCTACACCACCAGGTGCCATAGAAAAACACTAGACATATCAAGAGATCCAACGCACCCTGGTCACCATTTCTTTGAGCTCCTGCCATCGGGACGGAGAAATAGAACAATGCAGGCAAGAACGAGCCCTCTCAGGAACAGTTTCTTCTCTAGAGCAATTTTGGCCTTAAATGGAAAGCCTGGACTTTGAAGTCATCTTATTTTACTTGTTATTTTGTATTATATTTACTGTTTTTAATTAGGTTTTTGTAATTTTGGATTATGCGGAATGCTTTATCTGAGTGGATGTAGCAACCGAGTAATTTCGTTGTTCCCGCAAGGGGACAATGGCAATAAAGATATCTTATCTTATCTTATCTTATCTTATCATATGCTCCGCCGCTGCCAACTAGTATGAAGCTGCTATATATTTAGCAAAATAAAAATAACAATGTACAAGCGATAACATACTCTAATCTTCAAAAATCCAGCTTAGCTTCATATTTTTCAGTTTTAGTAATAAAGGTATTGCCTTAATATGGATTATGGATGAAAGTGACCCTTTTACTTCCTCCACAAAAGCCCCTGATCTATTTGTCTGCAATTTGGCAGAGTTAACCTACTCTAGAGGAGTTCCCGTGTTTGCAAATTTTATCTGCTTCTGCCAAAAGGGGAAAACAGCATAGCCATTTTTAGATTACCTGTACGAATGAATGGGGAACACAGAGCTTAATTTTGGGTTTCGATTTAGATTGAAACCCAAATCACAGATCAATGCAGAGAGTGACTAAGAAACAATCAGAATTGTTTAAAAATAAATAAATACAAATATGGGGGGAAGGTGAATCTCGTGGCCCATATACACCCCTAATTTTCCTAAATAAATAACTTGTACCTCTTGGGGGGTGGGGAGAAAGAGAGAGAGGAGGGAGAGAGGGGGAGAGAGAAAGAAGGAAAGAAGGAAAGAAGGAAAGAAGGAAAGAAGGAAAGAAAGAAAGAAAGAGCCACTGACCTTACAACAGGAGCCTATACATGTTTACTTAGAAGTACGTTTCATCGTGTTCAATGGGGCCAGCAAACAAATAAACATGCTTAGGAATGAATCTTTAGTCCGGCAACTATAATTCACATTGTGTATCAGTGTAATCATAAGAATCTACTCAATGAAATGCAGGCAAGAATCTCAGGTTTGCTGCCCCATGACATAAGTGCTTGGAATCAGGTGCAGGGTTAGACTAATGATGAAGCCATTGCAGATTTCAAAAGGGTGTGCTATTTACCTACAGTATTTCCAATCATCATTTCTATATGTCAATCATATTTTCATTCCTTAGGTGCAAAAATAGCTAAGAATAACACTGATTTGGTGTATCAACAGTTATGGCAGCCTGCATCATCATCATCATCATCATTTATTATTTATACCCCGCCCATCTGACTGGGTTTCCCTAGCCACTCTGGGAGGCTCCCAACAGAATATTAATAAAACTTTTAAAAAGCAATAAAAACATCAAACATTAAAAACTTCCTTCAAATGTCTTCTGAAAGTCAGATGGTTGTTTATTTCCTTGACATCTGATGGGAGGGCATTCCACAGGGTGGGCACCACTAACGAGAAGGCCCTCTGCCTGGTTCAATATATGCTGGTCTTACAGAAAAGTATACCAATTGGCAGAAGAACAAGCATCATGCACAAGCTAAATCTCAAATCAAGGCTATTTCCATCTAACCAGCTTTCATTTCAGAGTGATGGGCATGCTTGACAGTTTGCATATATTAACCTTTTATTGCTAAAAAGGCTTCCTCCATTTTATACAAGAATAACTTTATTACAATAACTCTTTTGACTAAATTTAACATCTGGATCATAGTGATTTATGATTAAGAACTTTAAAAGGCCTCTTGCATCAAGATTCACATCATTGCCTATTCAGCTGGTGCATAAGAATGCAATCATTTAAGCAAATGTTTTATAAGCAGATCGACAGTTGCCAAAGGTCTCTCTCTCTCTCTCTCTCTCTCTCTCTCTCTCTCTCTCTCTCTCTCTCTCTCTCTCTCTCTCTCTCTCTCTCATCAGCCTGGTCTTATGATTATCTAAGGGAGGGCTAAGGTGAGCCTTATTATATATATATATATATATATATATATATATATATATATATATATATATATAAAATATAATAAGGCTCACCTTAGCCCTCCCTTAGATAATCATAAGACCAGGCTGATTTACTTCCCTACCTGACAGGGGCTTCTGTTTTGATTTTTTTAGATTTTCAACATATGTAGGTTTTTCTCCTCTGTGTTTTGGAGACTTGCATAATCTTGAGCATTTGGGGCAAGAGTCTTACCTGAAGATGCCAATGATTCAACCTGAGAAGTTTTGCATGCAAAAGCCGTGCTCGATCACTGAGCTATGGCACTTGCCTGTATAAATTTCCAGCAAAATTCCTATAATAAATGCATATAAGCTTTTCTTCTTCTTCTTCTTCTGAGAGTCTTCCAGGTCAATGGGAGAACCTCATTATCTCTACCCAAGAAGGAAAGAGGTCATGCACAGGGCCAAATGAAGCATTCACAAATGCTAATGCAAACCTTTGTGCTGCTTCTGGAATACTGGACTTCCCTTGGACTTCACAGGGAGCTTCACGTGTATAGGGGGGAAATGAAATTGACTGTTTATGACATCAAAATACACTCTTCAGTTAAAATAATGGATTAACAGTGGAGAAATAGATTGCAAAAATGACATTCCCTCTGAAATAGTTCAGTAGACAGGTAGAGCTTTTAGCATTTAGAAGCAGTTTTCGCTCAGGTTTGCTTTAGGCTTGCAAATGTATTCATGTACAGGGGTACCTCAGAAGCTGTACGGAATCCATTCCAGAAGTCCATTCGACTTCCAAAACATTCAGAAACCAAGGTGTGGCTTCCAATTGGCTGCAGGAAGCCCCATCGGACTCTCGGTTTCCAAAGAACATTCACAAACCGGAACACTCACTTCCAGGTTTGCGGTGTTCTGGAGCCAAAACGTTTGACTCACAAGGTGTTTGGGATCCAAAGTACGACTGTAGAGTCAAACTAACAAGGCAGTGCCTTGTTTTCAGATGAATCCTCTTTTATTATAATGGGGCAAAGTGAGAAACAGGATTACAAACAGAAAATAAATCCTTCCTCTGGGCAACCTAGAAGAAGAGTTTGGATTTGATATCCCACTTTATCACTACCCGAAGGAGTCTCAAAGTGGCTAATATTCTCCTTTCCCTTCCTCCCCGACAACAAACTCTGTGAGGTGGGTGGGGCTGAGAGACTTCCAAGAAGTGTGACTAGCCCAAGGTCACCCAGCAGCTGCATGTGCAGGAGTAGGGAAGCAAACCCGGTTCCCCAGATTACGAGTCTACCGCTCTTAACCACTACACCACCCTGGCTTATTTAAGGTGGAGACCCTTTAACCTGGCCTAGAAATAAATTCAGGCTAGACTCAGATTTTTGGTTTGGTTTGGGGCAGAATTTAGGCCACAACTTTATTGATTACAAATCAAGTGAGTGGTTGCATAGGCTCTGGTTCCAAAGCTACCTAAGGTAGCGCTGACTCTGGGCACAGCATGAGTCAGCATAGGATAGGTGAACATCTGGGACGGGGGCCCTCGCACAGCCTGGCCCATGGTTCCCCCAGATATGCCCCGAACTCTGGAGGGGGCACAACCCCACTTGGGGAAGACCAACCAGAAGTCCCAGGATTCCACTTAAAGGAATACCCATGGATAGGGTTGGCTAGGCATCCTGCCACCCCTATCAGCATGAACCAGAGCCTATCCACCAACCTTACAAGTTGTGACAATTTGCTACGCAGCAGGCACAACCAAAGTGGCAACAGCCAATCAGCCAAGTGGGAAAAATTCCTGCCGTGCCCAAGCCTCAAGAGCTGGTGACACATGATGGCATAGCAAGGTCAAGCGCAAGTCCTAAAGTTAGGGAGAGATGGGCAGGTGTTTTGGTGCATAATGACCCAAGAAGAGGATCTCTAAGGTCACGTGCAGCGCTTACATAGTGGTCTCTCTGACTCTTAAGACTGACATGCCCTCAGCCCAATTGCACCCCATCAGAGAGACCACCAATAGGGTGTTGTGGCTGCTCCAATAGTCCCCACCCCAACACCTAGGCCTGATTGCAAGGACCCACTGCAATGCCTGTCCTCTCTTGCAGGGAGGACCCGATAAAGCAACATAGTCAAGTGATGGAAAATAACCGGGAAGGCATATTTGAAACAAAAGCATATCTCCTGTCATTGCTTGCAGATTGCTATCCAAGCTTCCAATGCACATACACCCTGAACTCTTGTTTGGCATACAGAGCCGAATGACTGTCAGACTACAAGCTGCATTAGCATGGTAGTGCATTGCACTTCTCCAATGTTTCCCCAGCTGTTAATGCTGATATTATATTTGAGCTTTCACACAACTTATAAGTCACTCCTGGAAATCTGCATCCTTTTTCAAGTGTACAGTTGCCGAGTCAGGTCCACCCCATTCAACACATTTCATTCTGTTGAATTCATCTTATGGCTTCAGCTTATTCACAGTGGACCACATGGTGGCAGCACAAGCTAGACCAAATCTGGCGCACTTATCAAACTCAACATTTATTTCTACCCAAAAGTCAACAGTTACAATATAAAGATTGAGCAACATATTTTTGTGCATAGGTTCAGGGCTTTAAAAATAATATTTTACATTCGCACATAAGCAAGTTGTTGAGGATTAAGTTATGGAAAATACCCAACAGTGCAAAAACATGCATCTTTTCTTGAAAGAAAGTTTAGACAAGTACCCATAGGATTGTTCATGTCTTCAAACAGCCAGTGTTATACAAATTTACTTAAAAACAATTTGGAGATAAATGCACATCACTATGTGTCTTGTGATTTGAACTTCTCAAGCTGGGATTTCAAATACTAGAGTCCAAAGGTGACATGACAGCAGTTCCACTTTACAGCATGGGTAAGAAAGCCGTCTGAGCAACCTTTGGGGGACACCTGTCAGCAGCACCAGACCTATATTTTTGGGTCCCTGAAACTTAAACTGTCATGGGGGCCTCTTTGCAACCAGCAACAAGGTCTTGGTAACCATTGCTGTCTTTTATAATGGTGTTGTTCTATGGCAGATCATCACACCTTTACAACATCTGTGCTACTGACTGCAAAACTTTGGGATTGTTGAAACATATACAAATAATAATAATAATAATAATAATAATAATAATAATAATAATGCTTTACAATCTCTGTTGATTGAGAGAGAGGGCAAACCTCAAAGGATAAATTATATATAATCCCTCAATACAAATAAGACTGATACTGAAGTTGCCACTTTTCTGCTCACATTCCACATCAAACCACAAGATGGCAACAAGTGCACACCAAGGAAATCTGTTCTTGTGTCAAGCAGAGAGATGCAACAAGTCCCAGAGATTTGTGGGCTATGCATCTCCGAGGTGTAAAATTATGTACACAGGGACTTTGCTACCTTCATTTTGTGTGGGCAGTTTGAAAGTGAACCTTCTCTCTCGTGATGTATTTTCTGCAGTCTTCTATACCTGAAGCAGACAATGGTTGGAACTTTCCATAAGGGCTTCCCCCACCCACGCCCCCTCCCATGAACATAGAGGTAGAAGGGTTTCCCAGGAGTCTCTTTGGATCAGGGGTGGTAACCATAGAGAGGAGAACAGAAGGCTAGATGGGCATGGGGCTGGTTTAAGCAGAAGCCTTTTTTCAGTATTTGTATATTGAACCCATTCTGTCTGCCTTCAATACATGCTTTAATCTGAGCAAGCATTCAAAGTGATGGAGCTTCAGACACATTTTATGAGAAAAGATACTTGTAAAGCACAACAGGAAAGTGAGGAGAGCGAAGGAGATGAGGACAGGTTACCTTGCTTCTTTTGGCTTTCTGGAGTGTGCTTTCTCTTTTATGCTTCATTGAACCACCATTTGTCTGTTTACTCATCTAATTTACTTGTACATTTCCCAGGGGTGAGGCGAAGTTTTATTTCACCCAAGTCAAAGAGCTATGTGCCTTTACACACACACACAATGGGAGCCTCAATGGTGCCCCTCTGGAGGCTTCACCTAGAGCAAAAAAAAACTTGGCTAGCCCACCCATAGCTATGGCTCTGTCTTTCTGTATATTCATCTGACTTCAGAGGATAGCTTCAAGCCAATAGGGATATAGCTTAGTGGTAGAGCAGCTGCTTTGCATGCAGAAGGTCCCAGGTTCAATCCCCAGCATCTCCAGGTAGGTCTGGGACAGAACCCAGTCAGAAGTCCTGGAGAGCCCTTGGACTCTATTGAGCTAGGTGGGCCAATGGCCTGATTCAAATTTAAGGCAGCTGTTTCTAACAACCTACCTAATGCCCCATGTGTTCAATGCATACCCTCCAACGTTCCTCAGATGAAAAGAGGGAAATTTCTCACTCCTTACCAATGGACCCTCCTTGACCCTCCATTTTTCGTGTCCCCACCCTGCAGAGCATTCCTATCAGAAGTAGGAGGAATCTTACCAACACAGTGTGCGTGCACACACACACACTGTGAGCTGAGAGGGTTAAATAGCTCAGCGTTTGCCCTTCAATCGCAGGCCTATGACGTCTACATCCAGGAATGCTGTGTACTGTTGTATTCTCTGTGTAATGTGAGACATCCTTATTATTCTGTACTGTGTGCGCAGCTCTCCAGCCGAGAGTGAGCAAAAACTCTTGGCAGCGGAGTTTCTTAAATAAACATCTGTGTTTTAATTTCCCTTTTTAAAGGGAAATTCCCTTATGCTGAATAGGCTTCCTCGCGAGAAAAGGGAAAACTTGGCAGCTATGGAAAGGAGTCACCGGCAGTTATTTGCAGACACGGAGGCTGAAGCTTTCTGGCTGCTGATGAAACTCTGCTGATTTGAACTGGAAAGAAAGTTTTTTTAGACTTTGGCAGCAGTAATGAGCACGGAGCATACTGGGCGAAATGGCACAGCTGGACATTGCTAGTGAGCAGATAGGGGTTTTTTTACCTTATGCTTCAGCTGCTGTGCCGTATCTTTTTCACACACACACCATCAAACTAAGAAAAATCCTTAATTTTATTTTATTCTTTAGTAGATTTAGAAAAAGAAAAACACACGCCAATAAATAAATTTTAGAAAAGGGCAAGATTAGACGCAGACGTACACAGTATTTTTTTTTATTAAAAAAATCAAGATTCTTTGTGCTCCACTCCCTCTTCCTCTCTTCCCACCCAGGGTGGCCCTGCCCTCTGCCTGCCCCTCAGAGCCAGCACATCGCATGGGGCTGTGTCTCAGTGATGTCAACCTCTCCTCCTCCTTCTTACCCACTTTCAAGTCCCTGCTACAAACTTTCCAAGGGAAGAGGCCAGCAGCAGTCACCATGGAGAGGCCATGAAGAAGTCATGGGATGCTCCCTCGCTGCCACTCAGGACTAGTGCCAGCATATCCTCCTGCCCAAGCTCAGTGGTGGCAGCACTAACAGAGGAAATAAAGGCTTTCTTGGATCCTGCAAGAACAAAAACAAACCAATAACCCCCCCCCCCTCTCAATTAGAGATGAGTGAAATAGGTAATGTACAATTCGGTCAATAAAATACTGTCTGTCTAGAAGAGCCAGTCAGTGTTCTCTTCCTAAGAAATGCAGGAGTAGGAAACCTTTGGCCTTCCATATCTTGGTGGACTGCAAGTCCCAACGGCCCCAGGCATCACAGCAAATGTTCAGGGATGATAGGATCTGCACAGGGCTGTCTTAAGTATATCTGGCGCCCTGGCGCCGTGGTGCAAAGATCCCTCCGCCCCATTTCTCAGCACGGCTGTCTGGCGGGCGCAGCAGCCCGACGCCCCCCTGGCGGCCCTGCGCCACCCAGCCTTGCTATAGGGCCGGCCCTGGATCTGCAGTCCAGCATCAACTGGATGTTCAAAGGTTCCCCACTCCTGGTGTACATCATATAACGAACATAACAGCAAGCAATCATTTGTACATATGAATGTTTCTTCACTGTAGCTTTTCAGCAGAATACCTGCTTTGCATGTGAAATGTCCCAAGTTTAATACCTGGATCAAAATTCTGACTCAGCATTAAGTACTAACAGGTTCCTAATATTTTATCACCTTAAGCATAAAGATTTTCACTGGAGTTATTACAATTGACGCCTATCCTTAAAATATACCACAATCAAGCAAATTATATGCATGTGTTAACCAGCCAAGAGTCTTCAGGCAAACATGGCATTCCAGACCACACGGGAACTATTTTATTTAGTTACTTAATATGTATTCAAAAATTACCAAGGAAGCTTACAACATTACCAGGGGGCATGCAGAGTTCCAGACAACACTGGGAATATTTTATCTGTTTCTGTAAAATTTCTTACACCAAGATCACTGGAAACATGATGAAATATATGACACTCTGGTCTCTGCAGTTGGCCAGGGGACTAAGGGCCATGGAAAGAATGAACCTTTGACTTCCAGAAGAACCTTCTGGGAAGAGAACATCAACTTGGCCCCATCAAGCCAGAGAAAGAACAGCTGAAAGGAGCTTGCTTCCTCCCTTCCAGCATGAAAAAACCCACTCTGCTCTAACTGACAGTTGTGTCAGTATTCAAAGCTGTGACTAATGGAGAAGCAAGAGCTTCTGGGGTGTTAATCCTATGAGCCCGTTTGTATATATGTGTAAATATACACACATATATATTTGTGTTTGTATATATGTGTAAATAAAACCATATATCTTAATTAAATCACAGTCTCTGCTGACCTTCACTCCAAGGAAACAAAACTCCTAGAATCTCTCAGCACTCAGAGATTGGGGTGGAATGTAACAGCATGCAATTTTAAATATACAGTTTTGCAAGTAACATCTAATTCAATGCACTTTTGTATACCTTTTTTCGCAAATGTATACACTTTTATGCACACTGCTCTCTTTATATACGGTATGCATTTTTGTACCCCCCCTTTTTTTTGCAAGCGTGAATTTTGAAGGACAGTTGTGTTTCAGAAGTTCAAATTAGGTAGGTTCACAATAAAATGTGAAATGAACCAAATTTCAACATCATAACTAGTCACTACCAAGATAACTTTATCTCTGGTAGCCATCTACCTTCATCTTAGAAGTATGTATGTCTGGTTATTATCTTAACAATGAAGCAGCTTAATACTTGTTGGACAACATGATAGAACTAAATTTACAAACAGGAATTCAGATTGACCAAGGAACAGAATGTTTTCTGAGACTCGCAGAGCAAAGAAAATCTACTCTCAGTTTAGAGTCTTAAATTGAGCCCCCATCTGCCCTATACATTTAAAGCAGTATCATATTGTAAATTGCTTTGAGGGGATTTAAAAAAATACGATCAAGTGAGATATAAATTTTATGAAACAAGAATAAAATAAATCCTATGACCTCCCCATAACTACATTCTGCAGAGTGGTTCAATGGTCAATGCCTCTTCCCAGGGAACTTTGGGAATCTAGGGTCTCCTAACAACTCTCATGACACTGAAAAAACAAACAAACTACAGATCATAGGATTCTTTGAGGAAAGCCATGACAGGTAAAAGTGGCATGATACTGCTTTAGATGTTAGTGTGGATGGAGCCTCAGTTCTGAGAAACAGCAGTGATGTTGTGAGAAAGAAAGTTGGGTCTTTTCACAGTGCCCCATTTGCACACAAGAAGCATTTGATACTGATTCTTGCACATATTCTTATTTCAAAAGGCTTGGTTTTCCAGCTTTTCTATTATTAACCAACAGTTGTCAGAATATTCATGACTAGCACATAATAAAATTCAGCAAGCAAATGGCTCCTTCATGCTGCATAATATTTGCATAAATATCAAGTTTAGCTCTGTGAAAGCTGCCAAATTGCTAATGGTCCCTGTAATCTGAAGGGAAATATCTAATCCCTGAGAGCAAGACTGATTAACCACTAACTCGTTTTACATAAATGAGGAGTAAGCAGATGTCAACAATTTTTAGTCTTTTGTGATCTGGGATGAATTGTTAACCAGAAGGTTCGTTCTTTTCTTTCTCAAATACATGTACTTCCTAATACTGTACAATATATAACAAGATGTCCTTTACATATTAAATACCTTGGCCTTAAACTCCTGGTTTAGCAGTGGTCTCTAATAAGAATAAACTCATTTCCTTCACAAATGTAAGACGTATTATCCTAATTTTATTTGACCTGAATTATGTGCTTCACATGCAAAACTAATGTCTCAGAGGTTTCATATAATGGCATATAGATAGTGTTAGTCCTACTCAGAGTAGATCCATTGAAATTAATGGAATTAGTTTACTTGGGCCCAATTACCTTTTGAGAGAAATAATAAGACAGCTGGGAAAGCTTAAGCCCAGTTAGTATGATAAACTCAGAATGATGCAGGTTTATTACTAGGGCCTTCCAACTTTATAATTCTCAAATCTAGTTTAAGAAGGTCAGAAAAAGTCTTTCAAAACTCACACAAAACCAGCCACTGGGTGAGGCTGCAAGGAAAACCCTTTATATAAATAAGCCCTTAAAATGTCTTGGCCATATTCAAGTGTGAGACTTGTGAATGGGGCAATGGAACGCAGAACGTGAATGTCCAAGGTACATTCACTCATATGGCAGACAATGCAAATTAGTTGCCAAGGTTTAGCTGCGAGAAAAGAATGCATATTTCATTACTCTTGATTGCCCTGTATTATGACTAAACATTTCAAACTCACATGTCTTAATTCAAGACACTTAAATCAATGTTTTGACACCAGAATAAATGGCTTGAAATAGAAAAGCTGAAAACAGTGTGACCACCTGGGGAAATCAATGTTTTCAATATCTAATTAAGCATATAAATCTGCCCTAGCCTTTGCTTCCATTAACTTATCATGGTGCTGGATCATAAAACTACAGTAGTTCAATACTGGCACTCATTCAGTTTCTTACTTTTATTTTTAGAGGTTGTATAAACGATAATGATCAATTGTAAAACATTATGTCAATTACTGCAACATTTCTCATGCTGCTGAAGCCAATGCTATTGCGCTTTTAAAAACTATGATTTTTTTTATTTATAGATGGGCTACTTGATTTCCTCCATAAGGTGTGCATCTAATACTGTGTTTTGAATATTAAATCAGATCTATTAAGTTGCACATAGTGCTGAAATTCTTATTTGAGCTGTAAAAGTCGAAAGTGATAATTAGTTTTGGAATCAGAATTTTATTGGAATCAGACAAACTGATTGTCTAATAATATAATATTGCTGTATCTGGCCAATCTGCAACCTTTTCTAATGATGCATGAACATGGTCCAGGCTGGCTGAAATCCATTGGACACATTTATGTTTTTTCAATATATTCATGTATTGCATTCCAGGTGGCTTTGGATCGACAAATAGGAGAGCATAATGTTTTATGATTGGCCAGATCCTAGGACAGTCAACCTTCATATTTCTGCAACCATATTTCTTCCTAGGGATAAGTAGTTCTCACAAAACTATGCTGACAAGTTTAAGTTAGCTAAATAGATACATGTTATATAAAGATATGTAACAAGCCATATGTAAGATTGAAAGATGTACAACAGTACAGATAATATTTACTGTGGTGCTCACCATAGTAAAGGACCCCTGGATGGTTAAGTCAAGTCAACTATGGGGTTGCAGCGCTCATCTTGCTTTCAGGCCGAGGGAGCCAGCATTGTCCACAGACATCTTTCAGGGTCATGTGACCAGCATGACTAAAACTGTTTCTGGCACAACGGAACACAGTGACAGAAACCAGAGCACACGGAAACGCCGTTTACCTTCCCACGACAGCGGTACCTATTTATCTACTTGCACTAGTGTGCTCTCCAACTGCTAGGTTGGCAGGAGCTGGGACAGAGCAACGGGAGTTCACTCCGTCAAACGGATTCGAACCACCAGCCTTCCGATCGGCAAGCCCAAGAGGCTCAGTGGTTTAGACCACAGTTCCACCCGCGTCCCTCACCATAATACCTAGCCAAGAAAGAGCTAGATCATAAAGGCCATAATTTTACCATCCTTACCACAAAAATGTTCACTGGACGTTATTCTAAAAGGTGAATATATTCTGAATAGGCCATAGCAATGCTGAAGGCATTCTTAACTTTTGCTGTTTGCTTGCTTTGTGTATAATACAGGTCCATTTGTGGATGAACAGCTATGTGATCTAGGTGATTTCATCCCCATTCTTTGCAGAAGCAAGGCTATGATTGGCTGTTTGGTAGCATTATCTCCCTAATGGAGGCAATATTTTGTTCCTTTATAGGGTAAAAGGATGACATATAAGATTTAAAACTACATAAACAAACAAACAACACATAAATTCACCAGACAGACTGTGCACATATTTTAAATCATGTCCCTGGAAGTTTAAAACACACACACACACACACACACACACACACACACAACGTTATTCAAAGATGCAAGCAAAAAAATACTGTGCAAAATGCATGCAAATGGTCCTTTTAACTCCATTTTCTTTTCTTTTTAAAAAAGATCTTCATCTAAATAAACTGCATGGAAAAACTCTACTTGTTTTATAATCACCATTTATTTCACTGTGATTTCAGGAGCAGGGCCTCTGCATATGCAGCACTGAAATAAATGGAAGCATAGAAGCAGGATTATATCTACAGATTGCCTTCATTACTATTTTTTAAGGAAAAAGATTAGAGCTCTGGGTTTTTTATGTTGCATTTTAAAAAGGAAATGAATGGTTATAAAAATGTGACTTTTGTGATAAAATACTGGAGAGACTGATCACTGAAGTAAGTAATCAGACATGTCTTCTTATCTTAAAATAGGCTCATTGCAATAACCCAACAGCTACTAAATTTAGTAACTTATTCTCTTTAGTCTACAGAGAAAATGAATGTTTTACCTTGAAACTCACTTCAATACTTCTCTCACACAGCAGGCCAAAATCAATATGCCAAATTATTTTTTGTCTATTGTGGTTTTTCTAGGATGTTTGTGAATAAGAATCTGATCCCCCACAAATGCATTTCTTAGAAAATGTATAAATCTGGCCTAAAGCAGCTTGCATTTGTGAGGAAACAATTTTGGCATTTGCTTCAAAGACAAAAAAGGAAAGCTTTGTAGCAGCTATTGCTTTGTAGACAATGAACCATGGGGGTCCCCAAAAGATTTTGTTTTGTTTCCCTAACCCTTCCATTGAGCAGATCCATGCATTACAATTGTCACAGGAAGCTACAGGACTCACCAGTGATATATTGGTGTTGTATGCAGCAAACATGAAATTTATGGATAATGTTGTATGCATGGATATCATTTTGTGTGTTTGTGTGTGTGCAACGACCATTTTGCATGTGTCCAACCAATGTGCAACCACTGATGTGTGGGTCCATCTGGACCCAGAAGAGGGCAGAACAGGAGGAATGGGGGGTGGATTGGGGGCACATAACAGAGCATCACAGGGTGGGGTGGGGTGGGCTTATGCGCACTCTGTTGACACACATGTGTCAGGAGCTGGACTGAAGAGGAATGGTGGGGGCTGCTCCCCTTCTCCTGCACCTTCCTGAGAACAGTAGGACAGTATAGATTTAGATCAGTGGTTTGCAGAAGGGCATAGTTCAGAGGCTGCAGAGAGCAGAAGTTGGGAAATATTGGAAGAGGAACAGCAGGAAGAAGCAGCACCGGGGGAGAGAGAGCTGACAGACTCAGTGTCTTTGGAGAGCATTACTAACTAAGCCCTGTTCCCCCAGGACTAGGTGTGCAGTGAGAGTAGTAGAACAGAGCGCTCAGAGGCAGAAAGCTCAGATCAGCCAGCACAGGGATGACATAGGATAAGGGAGACGGAGGGGGTTGGGCTTTACTCATAGCAACGCCATTATCTAGACTAGAGAGAGACCGCCTTCCTTTGCCTCTTGCTGTGATTATTGAATAAACTAATTGGCAAGAACTCTTTTTTAAAATCTGCTTCTTTGCTGCCAACATAGGAGGGATAGGATTCCCTGAAACCTGACAGCATGAAGGCCAGGAATGGACCCTCTGCACAAAATAGTTGCTGCCTGTATCTTTAAAACGGTTGTGCATTTGTGCATAGGCACTCTCCTATAGCAAGATCATGGTACTATAGGTTTAATGGTTGTAAATTCTGAGGTGTATGGAGTACAGAAAAGGTAGCCAGCTGCAAGCCACCAAGCCTAGTGAGAGGACCCTTCTGTTCTGAACATTCAAGCTAGGCTGCTTAGGCTCCCTGGAATGCAACAGCCAGTGGAACATCATTGTTTGCTAACCTCTGTACGCATGTGTTGAACTCTAGATTATTATCGCTATTCATTGCAGCATTGCATTTATCATATGTTGGTTAAATTGATTATTTTTGTCCTCTTTGAATTTGTAGGCTGACTTCTCTCCCCCAACCCAGTGCTTTGATAATTGTGAATGTTTGTTGCAAGCTGCTTTGTGTACAACACACTGTGGGAAGGCAGCATTGAAGCAAACTCTATGAATCACTACGGCCACAAACTCTGCAGAGATTTTCCTGTATTGTATGCCTGCCAACAAACTACATGTGTAGGTTCTCAACAAAGGTCATATCTCACACATGAATGTTCAGCAGGCCTGGAAGGTGCAAGGCATGATTGTATTCTCCCAACATGTATGGACTGCACCAGCCATAGTGTTTGTCCAAATCAGCCCATGGAGTGAGTGGTGTGATTGACGCCCGTTCCTCTTTTCAATACATAGCAAGCTCTTGAATGTTTGAAGGTTTAAAAAGGGGAAACAAGCAAACTGGCTCAGCTAGGTAAGCAGTCGCAGGCTGTACAATATCTAATTTGTTTTAAAAAGCTTTTGGTTATCCATGTGGAAGTACTGAAGGAGAGTTCCATATAACTTGCTACATGTGATTCAGAGAAACTCCAGGGAAATACAGACTGAACGACAAGTTGGGGAGTAATTTCAGTGAAGCTCATATTAGTATGGAGGACTGATCTGATTCAAATGGATCATGAACTGCACTGCGAGTAAGCAAATGTTATTTCTAATCTGTCTCTAGACTCATAATTACCTTTAAAAGAGTGGTAATTGCTTCCAGTTACTTTCCTTGGGAGACTATGCATTACTTGTTTTGCTTTGCATATGAATATTAAGCAGATACCCCTCTCACCATTATTCCTTTGAGAGCAAAGTATTTATTGGTGGGTGTAAAACATGTGTTTTTCTCATTTAAGTGCAAAGCTCCTTGCCTGAAAACATGTAAAACTAGATTGAACATCTCTCCCACGTAAGGTGAGGGACTAAGGAGAACTGCTAACTGAATTTATGTACAGTTCTTATGATAAGACCAATTGCTAGAATAAATCTGCACGTTGTTTTTATTTATATATACTGCTTACATGCCAAAATGTGACCTTCCAAACCCATCACAATGGACCAGTCATCTATGTCAGCCCATTCACAGAGTTTACCGTATATGCTTCCCTATTTGGGATTAAAACAGATAGTAGCACAAAACATGGGCTGTGTTCAGATGGAGTATTGATTGCATCAGTTTTACTGATTCTGTTACTAGCACTTCAGATTTCTAATGTTCTTTTCACACAGAAGTACCTCTAGACTGCCACACCACACTAAATTTCATTCACACCAGTAGGTATTGCAGCGAGAAAGTAATTGGAATCTCCTCCTCTGCTCAATGGCTGTTGAGGGAAAGGGTGATCCTGGACCGGGGTAGTGGTGTAAATGGCTTTCCCAAAGTAAAGTCTCTTGCAGACCCCCACACCCTGCAGGGTCTCAGCTGAATCCAGTGCACAGTCCTGCATAAAGCTCCTGTGGTTTTCTGGATTTCCAAGCTTGCAAATAAATATATTGTTTATGGAAGCAAATAACATGGAAGTGAGTGATAAACTTGCAGTATTCTGCTAGATATCCAGAAGTGGCTTTTATGTCATGTGAAAGGTCAGAAACGAAGAATGGACAAATACGGCATGTTAAATTTGGATAAACAGAATAAATGGATTCTGATACATTTTGTGGGTGTAAGTCCTACTGTAATTGCTCAGAAAAAGCTTGTAGTGATTGGGAGTATAATGAATAAATTCATACTCCTTTCAGTTAGGTTCTGTTTATGCAAAGGCACAAGAGCTGCCTGGTTGAAAAAGCAGGAAATAATAGTCTGATGAGATCACTGGAATGTACCTGAATAATCCTTTATCCCAGCACAATGCTGTACTAAATCACAGGATCTTGTGCATGTAATAATTCCCAATAGATACATTTGAATGAGATTTCATATTATGGGCAACATGTGAGTCATGTGTGTAGATGGGACTTCCCCTTCCTATCCTCCCCCTGTCCAAATTTGTCAGAAAGGTCCCCTAATTCTCTTCAGCAGATGTTGGGTCACACAGGGGCTGTATCGGGAGTGGAAACAGACAGGGTCAGCCCTACAATGAGGTAAAGTGAGGTGGAAGATGCTGAGGTTCAGGGAGTGGATACAGCTGTGAGGGTCATATGGACTTCCCAGTACCATCTGTGCCAGCCTGCTGTCCTCAAGTGGTGGAAGATACTGTCCTTTTACCAGCATTGCAGTAAGAATCAATGACTAGTTAAATTGGCTTTCTGTATGTGTCGTGGTGGAGGGTGCCATTTTTGTCCTTTGCCTCAGGCAGCAAAATGTATTGAGCTGGCCCTGGTAACAGTCAGCGCTAGCAGACAGACACCATTGGCTTTCACTCTATCTATATAGCTGAAGGATGGCTATACAGTGGTACCTCTGGTTAAGAACTTAATTTGTCCCGGAGATCCGTTCTTAACCTGGAACTGTTCTTAACCTGAAGCACCACTTTAGCTAATGGGGCCTCCTGCTGCCACCGTGCCTCAAGAGCATGATTTCTGTTCTCATCCTGAAGCAAAGTTCTTAACCTGAGGTACTATTTCTGGGTTAGCGGAGTTTGTAAACTGAAGCATTTGTAACCCGAGGTACCACTGTATACAGACCTAGTGGAACTTTACTTTTTCATAGAACCAGTTTAAGTGAACAAGGACGGATGTGTGCTCAGGCTTCTATTGCTTATTTTAAGGTCTTCAATATGGTGTTGACTACATCCTAGTTATTTCATTTCTACCTTTAACAGGCCTTAATCTTTCTCCAGAACATTGCCATTTCTGCTTCATTTGCTTTTATTTGCATTTCTTTTGGGGGGAAAAAGGTAATTGTCCACTTAACAGAGATATGTCCAAAAGCCAATTTTCCTTTAATAGTTGTAGAGCATCATTTAAATTTTTCATCAATTTTATTGAAGCTGTAAACATTGCAGAAAATACACTTGTGGTGAATGGCAGGCTTCCAGGGCAGTTGCTTCTCTCTAATTATAGCACAAACAACATTCAGCACCAGCCAAACAACACAGAACAGTTTTTGCTGCATTCCTCATATCTTTGATTTGCATTTCACACAGGTATCTGGAATATTACAGTCAATCAATTATACAAGCTAAGGGGCACATTTGCAAATGCTTCGTTTGTTTGTTTGCTTGCTTACTTACTTTGTTTTTTATTAGAAAAAAATAAATAAAAAGGTTGTATTCTTGAGTCTTCCTTTTGAGAGTGGCTTCACTGACTAAAATAAGCGCTCACCACCCCTTTTGCGATGGTGGGCTCCATTTGCGGCCCCTGGCTTTCGATGCCCCCGATCTTCGCCTAGACTCACCAGGAGGTGGCCTGCCTTCCCAGTACCATGGAGCATTGGAGGGTTCCCGCCAACCCCCCTGTTCAAACGCGCCTATCTGTGGTGCCGTTGGGGATGGTTCCAGTTGAGTGGATCGCAGGTGAGCAGGCTTTATTCCGGTTTGCTCCTGGGGCTTATATTTGGGGTGGAGCCTGCACTGAGTGTGCTAAAACAATGGTGTGTTCCATAGTTCCTTTGGGATTATTTATTGAAAGGATGTCCTAGTTTACACCACACTGAAAGTCAAACCTTGGCTTAGTGAGACCTTACGAATGTGCATGCTCCTGAAGAGGAACTCATGGCCACTTTGTTCCTCCCCGGTCCTTTTTGCTGCTATCATGTGTTAAGGTTTGGACTATCATGTCATTGGAACGTGGTCTCATGATTAAGCTCACTTCTCACTAACCATGAGCTGTTGCCTAGGGTTTGACCTAAGAACAACTCTCTTAACCCTGGAACTCACAGGCATCCACTGGAGTTGAATGCTGGAAGATTCAGGACAGAAAAAAGGAAGTGTAGAGTTATGCTTATTCACTCAGTGCAGAGTTAAACCACAGAATTCACTCAAGCAGAGGCAGTGATGGCAACCAACTTGGATGGCTTTAGACAAATTCATTGAGGATAAGCCTATCAGTGGCTGCTAGCTATGGTGGATGCTCTGCTTTGTTTCCATGGATCATAGAAACAATGCTTTGCCTTTTTGGCCAGAGGTAGTACGCATCTGAGGGATGGAAGAATGCACTAGTGCTCAGGTCCTGATTGCAGATTTCCCATAGGCATCTGGTTGACTGGAACAGGATGCTCGACTAGATAGGCCACGTGCCTTATTGAGTTCTATAATGACAGCACCGAGACTAAGAAGGAGGAAGCTGGCAGGCAGCCAGGCAGGGGCTGGTGGGGCAGCGCCCCATTTACACCAATAGACTAACCTCCACTAGCCCAGCTTGAGCTGTACATTTTCTCCTCTTTTCTTCAGCTCTCATCCCTTGCTTGTGCTTGCTGAGTTTTAAGGAGCATTGCCACACTTAAAAAAGTTATAATACGAATTTGTTATGGCTCAGATACAAAAAGGGGCTTGAAGTAAGCCTAGGATTTTGATTTTCAAAACTGAACCGTCTGCTACATTCTGAAATCCAATACATTCACAGTTTGAATTTTCTGACATCTAAAAATAGTTATGCTTGCTAAATGTTGGTTCAGCCACATGGTGTGTCTTATAGTTCTCGTCTGAGGAGCATGGCTGGAAAAGATTTTGCAAGTGTAACATTAAAGCAATTGCATTTTCAATAGCTTCATGGATCAACAAACATTTTCGTTTTACATCTCTGTTTGATTGCTTTCTTGGTGTTCCTGAACAACTCATTATAGCTGTGTGCCTTGGCACTCTGAGCCTACTTTTTGTCCAACATCACACTCATATCTTAGTTCTATCACTGTTGAAAATTATAAGGATCACTTATTCATATTTCTGATTCCTGCCATCCATGAACCACCTCCTGAAAAGAACACATGAGGGCGAACCCAACTAATACCAGCAGCAGAGATGGTTGCTAACCCTGAGTTTAATTAATAATGGGAAGTTGTAGTAGTAGTAGTTGTTGTTGTTCCATTCTGGGAAAATGAGCCCTGTATGAACAAAAAAATAAAAACATTTAAAGACAAACCAAATATCTGCACAACAGATGTTTTCAAATTTGCCAGAAACAAAATCTTTCAGGTACAAGATGCCAGTGGCGGTACCACCAGCAGCAGGGCACCCCCCTATTGATTTTAGGTACTCAGGTCCAAAGTCATTTTTGGCTTTGTACTCTAGTGCTAACATATTGATTGGGTCCAGTAGCCCATTGGCAGCCACTGGGCCCAAGACAACAGTTCATGAATTCATCCTTGTCCAGGGAGGAAGCCTACCTGCTAGCCTTGACTCACACTTCTGTGTGTTCACCCATTCTGCAACACAGAGCCTGCCTGCATAGAAGGAAGACACTACAGGCCACTTCTTCCTCACTTAATTGGATGAATACGGATTTGTGAATGGATTTGTGAATGTTTTCAAGAGGCTTTCAGAATTGAGAATCGCCAACTCAAAGAACATGTAGACTTTCTTGTATGGATCTTTCCTTGTTTTGTCCTGCCCACGTATAGGTACTGACACCCTGTGTTGTGGGTGGCTACGATTGGTCAGCCACAACACCCGATTGGTAAGTCCCTCGATGTTGGGTTCAATCTGGCCAATGGGGCGCAGTCCAAACGGATCAAGGGACCTATATATGCCCATGCACGTGACCCAGAGCTTCCTCTCCCTACTTTTAGGGCTTGTTGCGCTTGACCTTGCTATGCCATTGTGTGCCATCTGTCGTTGGGACAGGGGCATGGCAGGAATTTCCCCCACTTGGCTGGTTGGCTGGTGCCATTTGGGTTTTGCCTGCCATGTAGCAAATTGTCACAACTTGTAAGGTTGCGGATAGGCACTGGTTCAGGTGATAGGGATGGGAGAACGCTCTCATCATCCCTATGTGAAGGGTATTCCGTTAAAGGAATCCAGGAACTCAAATGGTTTGGTCAACCCCTGTGAGGGGGTTGTGCCCAGGGGGACATCTGGGTGGCGGACATAGCCTGTTCCCAGCTTTCCGCCTATCCAGGTGTTCACCCTTGGCTGACTTATGCTGGAACCAGAGCCTATGCAACAGCTCACTTTCTGTAATCAATAAAGTTGTGGCCTAAATTCTGCCAAAAACCAAACCAAAATTTGAGTCATGTGTGAATTTTTTTTAGGGGGGAGGTTTCTGGGTCTGAACACGCAAATATATTCTTTTGAAACAAATTTTTGAAGTAAATTAAGAATATAAAGGTTACAGAGACATTCATAAAACTCACCTTCCCTGTTCCTATTATCTTCACATGCTTCTCTCTCAAGGCTGTTTTTGAGAGTATTTAGTTATGGAGGCAGCTGCAAACATTGTGACAAAGTTGAAAAGAGCTCACAACTGATCTTGTGTGCTTTTGTTTTTGCTCCAAACTCTAAACAATAAATACAAAAGAGTGATGAAAGATGAAGTCAACTCTTGCTGACCTCAGACTACCAAATTCCAGAAGTAGACTGGCCACAGAAGGGACCAGAAGTGGGATTAGTGATCCCAGTTCTCTGAATTAAGCTCCAACAGTCTATGACAGGAATAAGGAAACGGCTATTCTCTATAAATTACTGGACTCCCATCAGGCCCAGACAACATAGCCAATTATCAGAGATAATGCAAGTTGTAGTCCACTGACATGGGAGCCACAGGTTCTCCAACCCTGGTATAGGATAGGAATTAGGAAGCTGAAGGAGGCACTTTTTGGCAACAGCAATTGGCCCCATATCCTATGTGGAGTATACACCAGGGCAAATGTGAAAGGGTTTGGTGCTGTTGTTAGTTATGGGGGAGCACATGGTTAGAGTCTATATGAGTTAAGACCAATTCTCAATAACAGCAGTACAGTGGTACCTTGCTTCTCAAACTTAATCCATTCTGGGAATCCATTCGACTCCCAAAATGGTTCAAAAACCAAGGCACGATTGGCTGCAGGAGCTTCCTGCACTCAATCAGAAGCCACGGAAGCCGCATTGGACGTTTGGTTTCCAAAAATATGTTCGCAAACTGGAACACTCACTTCCGGGTTTGCAGCGTTGAGGAGCCGATTTGTTCGTGAGCCAAGCTATTCAAGTACCAAGGTACCACTTTACACTGTTTTCCAAGTTAGAGGCATATAAACTGAAACATTTATGGACTACAAGGCGCATGTATACTTTTGGCCTCCCTTCACTAGAGCCTCAGTAACTGGATCTTAGTTGTTGCTATCTCTTAAGAGTTCAATTTGTTACTAATTATAGGGAGGAAACCTGGCCTCTCTCATAATCTTTTGTGTGTGCGGTGAATGGATCCATAAATCACACTTTAATGTCTTTTTGATTATTAGAAGCTTTTCAAGTGAGAACTCCTACTCAGTGAGCTTTTTTGACAGTTACTGCAACATCATCTAGTTCCATAAAATAGTTCCAAAATCTTGTCAGAAAGTTTTCAAAGCCACCCTCTTCTAATTTCTTAATAACACCATAAAGTGTATAATATTTCAGTGAGAAGAGTTGCCCACATCATCCTCAGCCTCCCCCCCCCCAAGTCTTTCCTTTTTCAGCTTTTTGCATAGCTCAAATCTCTCAGTGGAGGGTCAGGGTGAGTTTCATCATTACTTCAGACATTTTGGAATTTTCAGTTAAAGTGCCACTGCTTCAGATGTCAGTAGTACCCCAGGTGGTACTTTCATGGGCACCCCACCTGCCCTGCCACCTTTGCCAGCAGCAGAGAAGTGCCACCAACTTTGGTACAGATTTCAGGCAAGATCACGTCCGTTTTGGGTGGGATCTCATCCAAAATCACATGAGATCTTGTGGACTCAAGCTCTCATATGATTTTGGCAAGTGGTCCCGCGAAATCAGTGTGATCTTGCCTGAAATCAGCATCATCCAGCAAGGCGCACAGTGGCAGCAGAGCGGCCACTAGTTGTGGCAGCGACAGCTGCAGGTGTGGTGGCAACAGCGGCGGCAGCAGCGGAAGGGAGGGCGGCACTTCCCACTTTGCCTCAAGCAGTGAAACTGGACACACCGCCCCTCTTTATTCCCCTCCAGACATTGTTGGCCTCAAACTCCCACCAATCTCATCCAGAATAGGCATTGTTCGTGAATGTTGGGAATATTGTGTTTTCTACCTCTATTTTGGGACCCAGGTGGCGCTGTGGTTAAACCACTGAGCCTAGGGCTTGCTGATCAGAAGGTCGGCGGTTCGAATCCCTGTGACGGGGTGAGCTCCCATTGCTTGGTCCCAGCTCCTGCCAACCTAGCAGTTCGAAAGCACATCAAAATGCAAGTAGATAAATAGGAACCGCTACAGCGGGAAGGTAAACGGAGTTTCCATGTGCTGCTCTGGATTGCCAGAAGCGGCTTTGTCATGCTGGCCACATGACCTGGAAGCTATACGCCGGCTCCCTCGGCCAATAATGCTAGATGAGCGCGCAACCCCAGAGTCGGTCACGACTGGACCTAATGGTCAGGGGTCCCTTTACCTTTACCTTTATCTCTATTTTATCAGATGCACCACATTGACATTCACTGAACTATTGGAAAACAGGGCAAAATTATGAAAAGTGTTACAAATGTGGGGAAGATATTTTGGTCTGGAGCTGTCAGGGAGCAGAACATGAAGCAGGGAGGAGAAGACAGTATCAGGTGGGAAAAGCCATAGCAAGGTCAAGAGTTACCTGACTGCAGGCTGAGTCTTCATGGGAGAAGGTAGGAGTGTGTGAGTGAGTGAGTGTGGATATCTTAAGGGTGCATCTTTCTTCTCTTCAGACCAACCCCCTTTCCAGCCTGACAGAGCGCGACTCCTTCCTGCTTAACAGTCTGTCCTTGAATCAGAACCCTGCAACGCCTTCACTGAAAAGTTGAGGTCCTCGGAACCTGCGAAGTGTTGGATGCTTTTTTGCAAGCATACCTTCCTCAGAGAAAAATCACTTGCAAAGGAACACCCTGCAGAATTGAACTTCCTTACTTCTAGTCAGGAGGAGGGGAAGAAGGTGAAATGTCTCCACCGTTTCCCCTCATGATCTTTTGTTTATTTTATTTTATTATACAAAACAACAACACGCAAACTAATTAAGCTATGATCCCGAAGCAATTCAGGATCAGATCTGGGATGGTCTCCTATTTGACTCTAGATAGGGGACCAAGATCGAGGGGCTCAAGGACATATCGGTGGGCTGTGGACAGTTCTAGCAATCAACACAAATGCATGGAGGCTGCCCTGTGAACATACAGGTCTGTGTGAGAATGTCTCCCCCTCTCTAGTTAACTGTCTCTTTAATAGGTAGAGATTTGGAGAAACATGGCAATTTGGGGGAAGATGTTTGGGCAACTTACCATTCATAGCACAGCAATTCTTCTTCTTTCCACGGTATGTGAGCTCCAGGCTTCTGCATGGGTGGTGGTGCTTCTTTTAGCAGCTGCCAGCTGATGGCTACCATTTTCTTCCAAAATGCCCAGAATGCACTTTATCCTGGGGGGAAATCCCACTGAAATATACTCGGAGTCATGTAGTGACTTCATGCAGCTTGTAAAACAGTGAATGAAATGCCCCCCCCCGAACCTCAGGCTTTTATATACATTATTTACACAATGAGCCCCGTCTGATTGGCTGATTCTGCTTCCCTCCTGGAGCCTGATTGGTCTTTTCCTGCAGGCCGATCCGTTGTTGCATTCTACAATGCTACCAGCCTAACAGGCAGATTAACTTCTCCCTGGAGCTTGATTGGTCTTCTCCTGCAAGCCAATCAGTTGTTGCATTCTAGGATCCTACTTGCTTATTGTTCTAGGATCCAAGCTTAGTACATAACACCCACTCAAAAACAAACAAACTCATGCCTGATAACTTTCAGCTCATCCTTACAAATTGCAGTGGCTGTGAGGAGACAGATTAATGCAGCAGAGATATTTATGAGATATCGTAAATATGTCACCTGGCAGGTTTATTTTAGATTTTAGAGTGACATTTCCTAACTCCTTCCTTACTTCAAAATGGATGTCCATCAGAACTCATCCAGCTAAGTCTACACATTGCCTCTTAATGTTGTATTCTGTATCTCTCTTGAAGAATTGCCCCAGGCCCCTTCCACTCACTGTCACAAAAACGAAACTCTGACCATCTGTGATTCCTGGATTTGATTTCATTCCATTCTTTCAAAATAAATGAACACATTCAGGGATACAGATACAGACCCCCCCTTCACTCAGGTCCCTATATTTTTCTGACACTCCACAAATTTTAAGCATCAACCTTGCAGGCCATTTCTCCAGTTACATTGGGTTAATTGAGCAAAGAGGGACTTTTCAGGGCCTACATCACTGCTCATGCTCATTTTAAGCAGACTTTGTTGCATCCCCATATTCTCTACCGGACAGCATAGTGGGCTGAGCTGTATGAAAAGGCAACAGGAAAGTTGGCAATGATAATAAAAATGGCATAATGTAAAATGAAGTATTTAGCCTATTTCTTAATCTGCTAAATATGAAAAAAAGGAAGTAAGCTAAAATAATGCTCAGCTATGTAGGGGTGTGGATTTCCATCAGCAGCCAGGAATCTATGCTTCCCAAATGCAAGAAGCATTGTTTGCTTTGGCATTTTATAGCCTTTGCATCTCTTACTTTGCTTGCAGTGCCCATTTGCCACCTCCACAAAATGTCAAAAGGAAAACAACACATAAATAATCTTGCCCAGCATATTACTGCATTTTAATAGGGAACAGACTGGAAATATACTCTGCCCCCAAAGAATGGGCTTGCATCAGTACCATCTGTGGGTAAAGCAAAACAAGGTAAACAGACTGCATGCTGAGGAGTTCAAATGCACTCTTATTAAAACTGTTTTGCAATATCTTTTTAGTGCATTTGGCAGAATCTTGGGCAAGGCAGAATTGGTCTATAGCCAGCAATTGCGAAGCATTATATTGCAGCCAGAAATAGTTGATTGGAAAACTTATCACAAGGGTGGTTATTGTCAAATACCGTCCCAGTTGGCATTCCTTGTGTATACAGAAACTTGGACTGCTACCAAACAATGGAAGGAAGAAAATGATATGAGCAAACGAAATGCAAATGTTCATAAACAGTTGCTAAAAGACAGAAATATTAGCATAATCATGAAGTTTCCTTCATTGGATTTTTTTTTAACTGTACCAATTATCCAGAGCTGTTCTGAAATAAGGAAAGAACTTTTTCACTATAGCAACCACAGAGTTTTAATTAGTGCCATTTTATGCTGTTTCTAGATAAACTTGGGAATGAGAAGGAATCTTAGGCTGCAATCCTAAACGTGCTTACTAGGGAATAAGCCCCATTGAACACAATAGGAAACAGGCATAGTCTTGCACTTCAAGGAAATAAGTGCTTGATTTTGGCAAAGGGCTGGCAGGAGGCCACAAGAAGCAGCTTCATGGGCTAAATCAAGGTCACAAAACTGTAAATCATGGATTCACCTCCTTTACTTTAAATCTCACCCCCTCCTTCCCATACCACCATTTCAAAATTAGGACTGTGACCTTTACAGCACAAGAATCAGAATTAGTCAGGCTGGAACTACCATTAACACCTCTCAACTCACATATAAGGTGTGTGTGTTTGGGAGGGGGGTGTTGCTAGGAAAAAGCATCTGGAGGTCTGGGGAAATTTAACACTTCCTTTCCACACTAAAAAACCTACCCTGATCCCTACGTGATATGTGGGAGGATGTTTACGAGAAGAGAAACATTCCGTCTAATTTAATTTGGCCATCGGAATCAGTAGACCCTGAATCTCTGGAGCAGAAGTCTCTCTTGTGATGGAAGAGGCAATACCTTTCTGTTTTCAGATCTGTGCTACAAATAAGCAATTTGTTTGTTTGTTACATTCCTAAATTGTTTAAATGTTTTGGGGGTTTTTTTTTGACACTGTAGAATGATTTAGATATGTAAATGCATTTTGGTACTTTGCAGATTATTTGGTGAAAGCTGAAATGCACCATCTAATTGATTTGCAATCTTTATGGGGTTGTTTTTGAAGGAAACCAATTTGTTCCATTTTGTGAAATTTACTTTTACTATTATAAAGGTGGTTTACAGTGCAATCCTGTGTATGTCAGCTCCCATATAAGACCTATTAAGTTCAGGAGGACACACTCTCAGGTAAAGGTGGCCTTAATTCATTGTGGCTGCTTTAGATTCCCTAGCAAGTCATAAAATCTTGAACATAATGTGTGAGTTGAATCTTAATGCATACGTGAATGTCTGTAGAAACAAGCTATTGTACAAATACAAAATTTACATTCATTGATCCACCCACTTTTGACTCTTGTACAGTCCACCACTGGTACATGCCCTTTAGAGTGTTGCCCAGAACAGAATGTTGCCTTCAGACTAAAAAAAAGGTTCCTCACCCGCGAATGTGAAGGTACATTTCCAGTTCTTACACACACACACATTGTGGCAAAAAAAAATATCCTGGCGCACTGCTTTTTCATAACAATTACTAGGAAGAGTCAAGCCAGCTATCAGCTCCTTTTTATCTACTATTGCCAGCCTTCCCAATTACAGGTCTCCAACAGAACCAGTTCTGGCCAGACGCCAGACATAAAAATGTTTCATAACAGCCCTTTCTCCATTAGTCCAGTGGGGCAGCTAATGAGTGCCAGAGGCTGTAGCAGGTTAACAGTTTCTCCTTTACTGTCCAAAAGTGACTATACCTCAGCCCTAACAAACTCACTATGGCAGACCTTTCCAGTGCATCAGTTCAGGGCCGGCCCAATGGCCAGGCTGGGGGGCGCAGGCCGCCAGGGGGGCGCCACGCAGCTGTGCCTGTGGTAGCCGTGCTGCGCCCGCCGTGCCGGGAAACGGGGCGGGAGGGGCGCCGGAGGGATCCATCGCACCACGGTGCCAGGGCGCCAGATATGCTTAAGACAGCCCTGCATCAGTTCTAGTTTCACCTGTCATAACATGGTACCATGTAAGGGTCATATTTCAGCATATTTCCCCTCCTTTGCATTATAAACTATCCTCAACCTGAACAACAGAGATAAACAACAATCTGTATGAACAGCCCTTAACAAGTTGTGTATCTTGAGGTGATTGAGCAGGTACTGTACCTCTAGCAGCACCAGGGATTATTCTGCCCTGTAACTGGTTACTATTTCTCTCTGAACAATTATTAATTTATGTATCATGCAGAAATCCTGAATGCCTGCTTCTGGAGGTCCTGTTATCCAGGCTTGAAGATGGAGAACAAGCTGCCTGTGGCAACTGGAGTCAGGAAGAATCCCAAAGGGAGATGCTGGGAAGATTAAGGTATAACCATCTGGCTCCTGGGCTTAAGGTTTCCCACATACAGAATTGAAGCTATCAGTTGCTATTAAAGCTACAGCTTTAGAACTGCAAATATGAAACTGCAGTCTAAGCACTCTATAGACCAGCATGACGTGAGATGAAACAATTAGCAATTTAAATGGCCATCCCAACATCATATCTAAGAGCAGATTGAAACAAAAAGATTTTCAAGTCCCATTTAAAATATAGTAAAGGCATATGTCCATTGAGGGGGAGTTCCACAAAGATGAGGCCCTACCATTAGGTGGACTGAGGCAGGCACTGCAGGCAGATGATTTGGGGTGACATGCAATGGAAGGAAATTGTTAGTTATTACATCACTTGCCACTACTGTTCCTTTACTCCCTAGGTAATGGTCTGTCTAGGTGCCAAAGCAAACTGGCTTGCCTTGTGCACTATGCACCTTGTGGGGAGTGCCTCCCACCCCTCAAAGTGTATTGGGTCAGCCCTTACGGAGCCACCACCGAAAAGGCCTTGACCTTATTGCCTGACAAGGAATACCTTTAAAACTAGTAACCCTAACATCAACAGGGCAGAAGCCTGGGAAATCAGTAAGTAAAGCTAGTTGTTTCTTAGCAATTGGATTACTCGGGCTATAATCCTAAAGACACTTACCTGACAGTAAGTCTAGATGGATAAAAACTTCTAGACAAACTTATATAGGGTTGTGCTATTAAGACACAGTGCCGTGAAGCATAAGAACATTGAGTAACATTCCATGTAAGAAGCTTGCCACCCATTTGCTTTCTTCTTGAGTGATAAAATACTTGCCAATTAAGAAAATAGCAATCTGAATAGCTTGCTATTCAGTGCTCACTTACCTACTGCTGTGCAGTTGCTGTGTTCAGTCAGAAATGGCAAAGTCCTACGGTAGGAATTGTGTTTGTTGTCCAATGAAATGTTAGCAAATATTTTTATGGTCTTTGAAATACAGGTGATTCTGTACCAGGAGACTCAGCAGACGCAGAAACATCAGAAGGGTCAGAAAGACCTTGCTATAGCCTCACAGGTTAAGGAAAGATCAGCCAGATGGCAATTAAAATTATCATAGAGATAGTTGCCATCAGTGTCCAGAGCAGGCCACGGGAGACCATAGAGATGAGAGGTGCTGCCTAGAAAAAAGACTGCCTTTGGGTGACTGCCAAAGGAAAACCAATCAGAACCCCAGAAATTGTCCTTTGCCAGGACACAGCATCAGAAGCATTAGATGAAATATATTATCATTGTTCTTGATTCCGACACATTCATTCATTCATTTAAATTTTAGAGCTTTTTATATTGTATTTCTGTTGCTTTTAATTGTAAACTACTTCAAATATTTTAATAGAAATTCAGAGTATAAGTATTAAATCAAATCCAGATCTTTTCAAACCCTTTGGCATGATAAGATATATAAGATATCTTTATTGTCATTGTCCCCTTGCGGGAACAACGATTTAGAGGGAAATATGCGCTTTTTAATGAGTTGCACTTACTTAACTTGACAATGCCAGGTTAAAAGAAAAATACATTGCCTCTCTTGAAACAGTCTCCTGGAATGACATTGTGGCAATTCAATTTATTCATTTGCTTTCAAAATGTAATTACTGAGACATACACAATTGAAGTTCATGACACAAAGGCTCTTTGGTATTAGAAAATGCTCGTAACTGTCAGGCTCCAGTTTTCCAAATACTGTATTGTTCTCTGAAATAGTTTCCAATTCTGTTTCAGAAAAAAAGGCACATCCACCTCTTAAAATTGAACTATGACTCCATTTCTGCTCAGTTCCCCATTCCCAGTTTATACCACAAAAAACATTCCATTTTCCTAAATCATGTTTTTGTATTAAATACAGAGCAAGGTAAATTCCTGGGAATTTAGTAACCCAAACCTACAGTATAAAAGTACTACCACTATGTGGAGGTTGCTTTTATACATCTTTTTTTAAACAATAAAAAAATAAAATCATCTCAATATTTATTTTTAATTAGAAAGATGTTCATTATTGCCAATTGTGGAACTGTATCAACATATTATTTAGCCATTTTATTTCGTGGGACCCACTTCTTTTGCTGAAATTATATTGTTCTGGGTTGTTTTTAAAATTATAATGGGTTTATAGTTGTGTGTTACATTGTTGTAATGGACCCTGGGACCTTGTGGTGAACAGTGGGTAAGAAATATTCAGCAGCCTCAGCTCTTGTAGCTGCAGTCAGTCAGGACCCTACCTTCCCAGGCTAGGTAGGGAAATGCTTGCAAGGCAGGGAAGAGATCTTCCAGGACTCACGGCCAAGATGGTGTGTTGTGGCACATTGTCCTAATACCTGAAATGTCCTGCAATCAGAGGCAAAATTGTACCAGCTGTGGAGCACCAGTAGTTTGCTTCCTTTTTATTCAGAAGGAATTGGTTGCATTCAACTAACTTTTACTTAGGAATGGCCCATTGAAATGAATGAACCGAAGTTAGTTGAACACAACCCAGTGTTTCCAATGGGAGGTAAATGGTTGACACACACAAAAAAACCTTGTCAACAGAGCCTGGCAAGGTCTTGGATAAAGCAGGTGAACTGTTTCTGGACTCACACCCCTTAATTTTGGGACTGCATCCTAACTGTAGCACAATAGTGAACCCAATAATCATATTGTATATACTTAGGTTACAGATCTTATCTAAAAGGTTTTTCTCTCCCTTCATGAAGAAACAAGGCACCATTTAATTCTTTTTGAAGTAAATTAATCCATGCATGGATTTCTTAACCCCTGACTTTAAAAAAATACCTTTTCATATATAAAATCCCAGTGTATATAAAAGAACACGGATTCAGTTTTCCATATTAAACGGCACACAGCTGTATTTATTGAACAAACCCATCCACTTTGCAGAGTTGTTAGAAGCCTCTGATGGGGTGTTGTCTGAGCTGTTTGGCTGTTCTTCTGTTGTTTCCTGGAAGTGATGAAGCAGAAAATAGCAGCCAAGAAAGTTAGAGTGGCAGGTCAGCAGCTGTGCGTATGTGCTTTAGTCTGCATTTAGCAAATAAGCTGTACTCCTCATTTGAATCATGCTGCCTCATCTGAAGCATGCTGCCGAGGATCCTTAATATGGATGGGTTCTGAGCATTGCTTGAAAAAGGTTTGTTTTCACAATGCTTTTCTGCTTGTTCATGGAAACGTTGAATGCTTTGGGGACCTATAAAGTGGCTTTGTCCCATAACTCAGGCTGGCATCAGGTGGGCCACTGTGCAAAAGAGGATGCTGGGTGAGAAAAAAAACTTTGGTCTGATCCCCAAAGACCAGGCACCCCCAAACTTCGGCCCTCCCGATGTTTTGGACTACAATTCCCATCTTCCCCGACCACTGGTCCTGTTAGCTAGGGATCATGGGAGTTGTAGGCCAAAACATCTGGAGGGTCGCAGTTTGGAGGTGCCTGCCAAAGACTCTTAACTAGAATGGGTTGTTTCCTTTCTAATAGTTATCATGAAAACCCAGGAAAGAACTTTCCTACAACTCTCTCCTCTAGATGTGATGTCTTTTGTCCCCAGGGTACCCTTCCTTAGTGCCCGCAAACGTTCTCTGCCTCTCCCAATTTTTATTCTTTTAATGGAGTGGCAATGGCTTGGGTGCTTTGTGATTGTTTCCCTGTGCTTCATTGGGGAGTGGGGTGGTAAGTATTCTGGCTGTTTGTGAAATGTATTGAGTATTTTCAGCTCCCCCCCCCCAGTGAAATAGGCATTTTGTGGTTGCTCACAATTTTTTTAGATTTCCAAATGTGACCCTCACCAGTGGCAACTAGTACCCATTTGACCTGGTGTAAACACAAGGCTGTTGCTGAGAGAGAGAGAGAGAGAGAGAGAGAGAGAGAGAGAGAGAGAGAGAGAGAGAGAGAGAGAGAGAGAATAGGCAGTATTCTGCCCAATCAAAGCGTGGCACGGCCTAAGAGGAATCAGTTGGGGTGGGGGAGAGCTGATTAAGAATGATGGGCCTCTTGAGCAAATGGAATGAACATGCATATGCTGCGCAGACTGCACCTGCCTCCCCAACGAAGAAATTCTGTTTCCCACAACAGTAATTTAAGCCTGGAAAATAAATGCTTCCCTGATTGGCCAGAAAACAGAAAATTGACATAAATGTCTCCAGGAGCCTCTCTAAGTTCAAATGGGTTATGGAAAGATGTGTGGGACAGAAAAAGTGTGGTTTTGATATGGGGGGGGGCTTTTCTAAAAATTGTTTGATAGGGCTATGCTCTGGTTGCCCTAATCATGGACCAGGTTCCACTCCCCTGGGCCATCAAATGGACCCGCACAAGAAGGCTATGTATCTAGTTGTGTGCTTTTTCTGTTCTTCTTTGGGTTGATTAGAATAGGGGGGGGGGGGAGGCAGGCAGCCTGCTGAGCAAAATAGACCAGAGGTGGATTGGTCTTGCATACCCTCCAGCATTTCTCCAATGAAAATAGGGATGTCCTATTCCATAACAATCCCCTTCATGGATCAATGCCTTGTCGTGGCGAAGGGGCTTGAATAACTCAGAGAAGCTATGAGCTATGCCATGCAGGGCCACCCAAGATGGACAGGTCATAGTGGAGAGTTTTGACTAAACGTGATCCACCTGGAGAAGGAACTGGCAAGCCACTCCAGTATCCCTGCCAAGAAAACTCCATGGACAAAGACAACAGGCATATAAAAGTTATGACGCTGGAAGATGAGCCCCTCAGGTCGGAAGGCGTCCAACATGCTACTGAGGAAGAGCGGAGGACAAGTACAAGTAGATTCAGAGCTGATGAAGCGGCTGGGCCAAAGCCGAAAGGACACTCAGTTGCGGATATGCCTGGAAGCGAAAGGAAAGTCCGATGCTGTAAAGAAAAATATTGCATAGGAACCTGGAATGTAAGAACCATGAGTGGAGGTAAGCTGGATGTGGTCAAAAATGAGATGACAAGAATAAATATCGACATCCTGGGCATCAGTGAACTAAAATGGAAGGGAATGGGCGAATTCAGTTCGGGTGACTATCATATCTACTACTGTGGGCAAGAATCCTGTAGCAGAAATGGAGTGGCCCTCATAGTCAACAAAAGAGTGGCAAAAGCTGTAATGGGATGCAATCTCAAAAATGACAGAATGATCTCGATACGAATCCAAGGCAGACCTTTTAACATCACAGTAATCCAAGTTTATGCACCAACTACCGGTGCTGAAGAAAGTGAAATTGACCAATTCTATGAAGACCTACAACAACTTCTAGAAATGACACCAAAGAAGGATGTTCTTCTCATTACAGGGGATTGGAATGCTAAAGTAGGGAATCAAGAGATAAAAGGAACAACTGGCAAGTTTGGCCTTGGAGTTCAAAATGAAGCAGGGCAAAGGCTAATAGAGTTCTGTCAAGAGAACAAGCTGGTCATCACAAACACTCTCTTCCAACAACACAAGAGACGACTCTACACATGGATATCACCAAATGGGCAGCATCGAAATCAGATTGATTATATTCTCTGCAGCCAAAGATGGAGAAGCTCTATACAGTCAGCAAAAACAAGACCTGGAGCTGACTGTAACTCAGATCATCAGCTTCTTATAGCAAAATTCCAGCTTAAACTGAAGAAAGTAGGAAAAAGCACTGGGCCAGTAAGATACAATCTGAATCAAATCCCTTATGAATACACAGTGGAAGTGAGGAACAGGTTTAAGTATTTAGATTTGGTGGACAGAGTGCCTGAAGAACTATGGATGGAGGCTCGTAACATTATACAGGAGGCAGCAACGAAAACCATCCCAAGGAAAAGGAAATGCAAGAAAGCAAAATGGCTATCCAACGAGGCCTTACAAATAGCGGAGGAGAGGAGGCAAGCAAAATGCAAGGGAGATAGGGAAAGATACAGGAAACTGAATGCAGATTTCCAAAAAACAGCAAGGAGAGACAAGAGGGTCTTCTTAAATGAGCAATGCAAAGAAATAGAGGAAAACAATAGAATGGGGAAAACCAGAGATCTGTTCAAGAAAATTGGAGATATGAAAGGAACATTTCGTACAAAGATTACCATAATCAAGGACAAAAGTGGTAAGGACCTAACAGAAGCAGAAGACATCAAGAAGAGGTGGCAAGAATACACAGAGGAATTATACCAGAAAGATATGGAGGTCTCATACACCCCAGGTAGTGTGGTTGCTGACCTTGAGCCAGACATCTTGGAGAATGAAGTCAAATGGGCCTTAGAAAGCATTGCTAATAACAAGGCCAGTGGAAGTGATGATATTCCAGCTGAACTATTTAAAATTTTAAAAGATGATGCTGTTAAGGTGCTACACCCAATATGCCAGCAAGTTTGGAAAACTCAGCAATGGCCAGAGGATTGGAGAAGATCAGTCTACATCCCAATTCCAAAGAAGGGCAGTGCCAAAGAATGCTCCAACTACCGCACAATTGCGCTCATTTCACACGCTAGCAAGGTTATGCTTAAAATTCTACAAGGCAGGCTTAGGCAGTATGTGGACCGAGAACTCCCAGAAGTGCAAGCTGGATTTCGAAAGGGCAGAGGAACCAGAGACCAAATAGCAAACATGCGCTGGATTATGGAGAAAGCTAGAGAGTTCCAGAAAAACGTCTACTTCTGCTTCATTGACTATGCAAAAGCCTTTGACTGTGTCGACCACAGCAAACTATGGCAAGTTCTTAAAGAAATGGGAGTGCCTGATCACCTCATCTGTCTCCTGAGAAATCTCTATGTGGGACAAGAAGCTACAGTTAGAACTGGATATGGAACAACTGATTGGTTCAAAATTGGGAAAGGAGTACGACAAGGTTGTATATTGTCTCCCTGCTTATTTAACTTATATGCAGAATTCATCATGCGAAAGGCTGGACTAGATGAATCCCAAGCCGGAATTAAGATTGCTGGAAGAAATATCAACAACCTCAGATATGCAGATGACACAACCTTGATGGCAGAAAGCGAGGAGGAATTAAAGAACCTTTTAATGAGGGTGAAAGAGGAGAGTGCAAAATATGGTCTGAAGCTCAACATCAAAAAAACCAAGATCATGGCCACTGGTCCCATCACCTCCTGGCAAATAGAAGGGGAAGAAATGGAGGCAGTGAGAGATTTTACTTTCTTGGGCTCCTTGATCACTGCAGATGGTGACAGCAGTCACGAAATTAAAAGACGCCTGCTTCTTGGGAGAAAAGCAATGACAAACCTAGACAGCATCTTAAAAAGCAGAGACATCACTTTGCCGACAAAGGTCCGTATAGTTAAAGCTATGGTTTTCCCAGTAGTGATGTATGGAAGTGAGAGCTGGACCATAAAGAAGGCTGATCGTCGAAGAATTGATGCTTTTGAATTATGGTGCTGGAGGAGACTCTTGAGAGTCCCATGGACTGCTAGAAGATCAAACCTATCCATTCTTAAGGAAATCAGCCCTGAGTGCTCCCTGGAAGGACAGATCGTGAAGCTGAGGCTCCAATACTTTGGCCACCTCATGAGAAGAGAAGAATCCTTGGAAAAGACCCTGATGTTGGGAAAGATTGAGGGCACTAGGAGAAGGGGACGACAAAGGACAAGATGGTTGGACAGTGTTCTCGAAGCTACGAACATGAGTTTGACCAAACTGCGGGAGGCAGTGCAAGACAGGAGTGCCTGGCGTGCTATGGTCCATGGGGTCACGAAGAGTCGGACACGACTAAACGACTAAACAACAACAAATTCCATAACAATAATTTTACAATTTATACCCCACCCATTTGACTGGGTGGCTTCCAACAAATATAAAAACATTTTTTTAAAAAATGAAATATTAAAAAAAAGAAACACTTCCCTATAAAGGGCTGCCTTCCGTTGGCTCTGGGTTAGATAACTCCATACCCTCCAACATTTCTCCAATAAAAATAGGAACATCCTAAGGAAAAGTGGGACATTCGAATCAGAAACTGGGAGGGCTTCTGTTAATCTGGGACTATTCCTGGAAAATAAGGACACTTGGAGGCATGGGCAGGGAGGGGCAGATTCCCGCCCCAAATCACTAAAAATACATAGCTAACTGATGTTCTGCCTTGTAGGGATGGCATTGGTTAGGATTGGCACTGGCAGACCATGCCAAAAGCAAGCAAGGGATTGTGGTCCTGGCAAGCCAGGCTGCTTTAGCGCAGGATAGAGCAGCTTTGGCAAACCAGGTTGGAGGTTAGGGGTCTTACATAGGTCACCAAGACAGCACCAAAGGGGATAAAACAGGATGAAACCGGTAAGAACAGGATAGAGCACGAGGTGGGAGAGCAGGCATGTGATTAGAGCACGTGCAGAGTGCATGTGGGAAACACCTCCTGCAATGATGGACACTTGGGGGAGGTTCAGGGCATGGCTAGCTCAGAAACACTACCATATAAGGAATCAAAAGGGCGTGGCAAGCTCAGGAACACTAGCATATAAGGAATCATTTTACCATGATTGGTCTAAAGTTACTCTTCCTGTTGAATATTAACCTGTTAAGCTGGGTTTCAATAAAAACGGAGCTCTCTGGCTTGCCCAGGGTTGTCTTCTGCTTTGATTCAACTTGTCTACATGTGTATTGTGTCTCTGTCACTACCACACTGCCTCCCCCACAACAAAATCCTGGCTACGGCCATGCTTGGAGGGTCTGGTGTTAGCCATTAGCCATTAGCCCCAGCCCACGTCCCAGTATGAAGTGCTATTGTTAAAGAACAGTCGATAACTGAAATGTGTAATCAAATTAAATATGCTCAGTCATATTAATCAGAGCATCCATGGGCAGGCTGTAAAAAAATAAAGAAGAATAGTGAGTGGGACAGGGTATTCTGCTGGCCCAGAGAAGAGCTGGTATTCAGTTTTCTGGTTATATATTATCTGAAATGTTGGTTTCCAGCTATCTTATGATGGATAGCTCTGGTTAAATCAACCAGAGCAAAACAAGTTGCTCTCCTTCTTCCATCAGTCAAAGCAGAAAGTGTGTGCCTGTTCATCTTACTTAACTTTTCTTCTTCCTTCCAGCATGAGACAGCGTAAAATGAATAAATGACAAAGTGGTCAGTCGAATGCCTGAGTCAGCACCTCAGCCCATTTTGAGTTTGATCACTCTGAGGCTCCTTCGTTTTCCTTCTGGTTGCATTAAATGACTTTAGTATAGCTGCATATTGATGCTAATGCTAAAGGAACCTTAATTAATCATCTTAGGCTGCAGTTATGTACACATGTATATGGGTGCAAGTCTCATTTAGCTCCGCGGGATTTACTTCTGAGTAGACATGCACAGCATTGCAATGTTTGTGTTTTGTTTTTGTAAAAAGCCTTGGAAGCTGAAGGGCAGTATATTAAATGAACAAACAATATATGTGTACATGTAATTTCTACCATTTGACCAATGGGTCAAATATGGCTGGAAAAGACAATGAAGCACAAGAATAATGCTCAACAGCAATTTTTTCACCTTATGGTCACACACTCAACTTAAGTGGAACTGTTGCTGATGAATGTATACCTGAAGCAATCACCTTTTTAAGAGCTGTTCAAACTGTGCACTACCTAAGTGGTGGGAATTACTGCAAAACAGTATTGGTCGTTCTCTTCATGGTATGTCTGATTAACAAAATGGTCAGGTTGTGTTGAATGTTTAAAGCCTTTCCCAGCTCTCTTGACTGGCATTTAATTAGCATTGAAAGACTGCCTAGAACTAAATTTAATGGTCAAAACAAGAAATGAAGTCCACATTTTTTTGCCTGTGTGCTAATGACAGCCGTGTGGTACAAAATATTAGCTGGCATAGATATTTGCAACAAGGTCATCCAAGCTAGAGATGTCACACCGGATGTTGAAGTGACAAAACAACAACAACAACAACAGCTCTTCTCACAGAGCTGAAAAAAATTCAAAACAACTGGAAATGCATGTGGAATGAAGCCAAATTGGTTGCATCAAAGCTAAATATAGAAATAAACCTTTTCTGTAGATGTGATGGAGTTAGCTGCAAGAGGACAAGGCTGCACGATGACAGCACACCTGATATTAACTTAGAAGAAATGAATGACACAGATGATACTCTAGAAGAGGCCTGATTCAGTAAGTGTGTGTTTTATGTTTTGGTAGACAGTATCATATCAGGATTAATTGTCTGCTTCAATGCTGTTAAGCAGTTGTCAGGGGGGGAAATTATTTCTTCTGGAAATATCTCACTGTTTTCCAAAGTAAGGTGGGGGGAAAAGCTTTATCTTTATCACAGCAATATTCTGTTGACCTTAATGATGGTGATTTCGGAAAAGAAATGCAACATTTCAGGGGAAACTTGATTGCAGGTGTCTTTCGGGAATATTTTAGGCAGACAAATGTGACTGTTCATAATATACTGTACGGGGGAAGACGTATCATGGTGTTTTATGTAGGTTACACAAAATGTACCTTCTAGTCTTCGCACAATATTTGCAAGGAATTTTAATAGAGTCAAGAATATTGGGGTAGAGGCAGCAATCTGAATCAGTTGGAAGGAAGATTCACCTGCACCTCTTGTTCATTAAAAGAGACCCAAGACTCACATGTAAGATGACTGTGATCTGCTCTAATCATTTCTCACTTCCGAGGTTCATATTGTCCTTAGGCATCTGAGTGTTGTTTTGCATGTCTGTATCTCCAGATCCCCTCTGGAGAAGAATTCATCTCTTTCACTGATCTCTGTCAGAGATTAATGTAGCCACTTTGTTCTTGGCTAATTTAGAGATAGTTTTGGCAAAAGCCTGAGACAAATTAAATCTTAATCTCTCATTACTGGATCTGTTTTCATTAATGTATTAATATACTATGTTGCATACAAATATGCCTTTGAGAGTCTAAGATAAGGCAGCAACATAAATTGAGCAGGCCATATTAATCTCATTGAAGCAAATATCAGTTAAATGTAATAGAGATAATTTTTCTTCTTGTTGTTGTTCTCAAATGGTGACTTAATGTCCTAAAGGAGGCATCCCCAAACTTTGGCCCTCCAGATGTTTTGGACTACAATTCCCATCTTCCATGACCACTGGTCCTGTTAGCTAGGTATCATGGGAGTTGTAGGCCAAAACATCTGGAGGGCCGCAGTTTGGGGATGCCTGTCCTAAAGGGACAGAGGTTGGTAGGAAATGCATTTTTACTGAATTATTTTATTATAAGGTATGAAAATATTTTATTTTATTTTTCAGTTAATGAATTTATCTTATTTGCCTTGGTCATCATGTTGCAAAAGGGAATGAGCATCATAGACAACAAACACAACTGTGTTCCTAGAGGTGCCAGACTAATAGCACTGCTCTATCAGTGTTATTAACATACTGATGAATTGCAGCTAAACAATTAGTGCAGTCTGAGTAATCCCTGCCTTATATTATAAGCCTAGTATGCATTGCTATCTTCTAAGTTGTTAGCTCCTTTGTTCAGGAAACAGACAAATTAAAAATCCCACTATGCAATTGTTTCACAGCTTAATGAAAGTGCATATTGGTTCAAGGAACCATTTGTCACAATTACAACAATTAGTTTTGGAGATGCACAGAAAAAACCATATCTATTAAAGAAGTTGTTGTTTAGTTGTTTCGTCATGTCCGACTCTTAGTGATCCCATGGACCAGAGCAGGCCAGGCACTCCTGTCTTCCACTGCCTCCCGCAGTTTGGTCTGATTTCCTTAAGAATGGATAGGTTTGATCTTCTTGCAGTCCATTGGACTCTCAAGAGTCTCCTCCTGCACCATAATTCAAAAGCATCAATTCTTCGGCGACCAGCCTTCTTTATGGTCCTTAGTTCTTTAAAGAAGAACTAAGCACAATAAAATTAGAGGCTGATTAAATTGCTTTTGCCCTTCATTCTCCTTCCACCCTGCCTCATCACGCCTTTCCACTTACGAACGAACACCTTTTCTGCCCTTAAAAGGTATTGACAAATTATCACAGCCCTATTTGCTGTCGGTTTGGCCACATCTCTTTTTAGTTTGATTGCAGCAGCTGTAAACAAGCCCTCTCACTAATTTTGGTTGCAGGAAATTGCAGCATTCTTTAGAATCTGCATTCATCTGCACAAACATGGAATTTAGGCTGCAAATGACACAATCTCCTTCTACTGCACACAGGTCTGATTCAGCAATACCCTTTTGTGCCAAATTGCACGAGGAGGAAGAGCAGGGTTGCGCTTGCTAGCCCCATCCCTGCTGCCACACACAACGTAACAACCCCACCTCCTGCCACCCACAAGCCACAAAATGCTGGTATTTAAAGCTAAGCAGGACTCATCTTCAACCAAGAACTTGGTCTATCAGCATATATGAAACAATCAAGGTTCTAAATAGCATAAGCAGCCTATATATGTAGGGCAGCCTCCACATTTCAGACCTTCCCTCTCCATGCAGTGTATGGCTGGCCAGGGCCATGATGGATAGGGGGAATTTAATAATAATAATAATAATAATAATAATAATAATAATAATAATATGCCACCAATCTGATTGGGTTGCCCCAGCCACCCTGGGCTGCTCCCAACAAAAAATAGTAAAAGCATAATACAACATCAAACACTAAAAACTTCCCTGAAGCACAGCACCAGACTAAATATATTCCCAGATGTGCAAAGACTACATGCCAGAAAATATTTCTGTTCATATGAGTTCCCATTTGTGGGATGCTCTCCCCAGGGAGACTCATGCGGGCGGCACCTTCTTTATATATTTTTATGCACCAGGCAAAAACTTTCCTCTTCTCCCATATCTTTGTCTAATTAAACAATCTATGCCCTTTCAAACTTTGTAGTAGGGGGTATTGTTTTTGTTTGCCTGGGCAGGCTGCAGGCCTGGTCATCCTCTTATATACCTGCTGGGATTGACAAGGCATCTGACCCTCCCATGAATCTCATAGCTCTCCTGTAGCTGCCTCTGATTATTTATCATTTAACTCTTGGGGGAAATAACTAGCATCACACGTCATGTGCATGGAAGTTGCCAAACCAATTAACCAACTAGAAGGATTATTGTTAATAGCACCAGTTGGTTGTTTTCCTATAACCTGATATTGCTGGATAGTTTTGATGAACTGCAAAAACATTTTTAGTTTGCTTTCTGTTGCCACCCTGGAACTTTTCTTTATTAATGCCACTTTGTTTTGTACGATTCCTTGCAAATGAAGGAAAACAACTTTTCTGCTTGTATATGTTGATAATATAATTTTGGTTACCGAGGACAAACAAGATTGTACAAAAACAAGATTGGGTGCAAGCCTGGCCAGGACATAGGTATCCTGACTGTGACAAAGGTGACCTGTGTGCTTGCTTGATTGATTGATCAACAGCTGTTGGGAACTTCAAGGTCCCTGCTCTCCCTTCTTATGGTCTTTGTACTGGACCAGAAGATCCCAATAGAGAGCATTCCATTTCAAGAAGGAGGGCAAATGGGTACTCTGTCAAATGACAGGGCAGGAGTTACATGGAGCAGGCTTTTCACTGGTGGTGCCCATTGTATGCCTCGCTTTTCCCAGACCTGCTCTCTTTTGGCCTGTATTTTGGAGCTTCATAATTTAGGAAGACTTTGGAAGAACTGGTTGACAAGTCTTATCAGTTGCTGATGTATGAGCGGATTTTATTTGCTGCTATTCTGTGCTTCTGGTGCACCAGTGTTTACATCAGCATAAGAGAGTTGGCCAGGATGCCAAAAGGGATACAATTTACGAGCTTTCTCCATTATCTGCAAAGCAGGGGGTGTTCAGTCAAAGCAAAGGCTGAGCTGAAGCATTCCGTGCTGGTTACCTGCTTTCAGCAATAGGGGTCGCTGTTTGGTAGTACCCAATTGGTTAACTGTCAGATTCTAGAGCTCCCTATTGGTGGCTCTTAGGTAATTCACAAAATACAGAGTCCATTCATAAAACACCGTGTTCATTCATAAAGCAGTAACATAAATCTCCATTGCTACATATTGGATGTATATTTCAGCGGCTGAACGTACAAGTTTATGGCCATGCTGTAGTGTAGTACTTATGTGGCTGTGAATAAAAGGTGGCTGGGCCCATTGTCTAGGGATCTGGGGAGGAAGAGGTGACAAAATTGATTTCCAATAAGTGCCCCCTCTTTATTTCCATAACAAGTCCTTGAGTCTCTACTCTGAATGGTGACACCAGGGACCTAGAAGGTGCAGGGCTTGTCAGTCCAACCCCTGCACAGTCTCATCAGGGCTGACCTTAAGGCAATTGGAGGAATTGGGCCAAATTGGGCTCTGCAGGCCGCTCCTAAGGATTACATGGAGATACCCAGCTGCAGGTCTCTGAATCTTAGAAACACTGCAGAAATTGTCTTTGTAAACTCACTTTTTATAACTGTTATTTCTTTGTGTGGATTCTGACTAAACAAATGTTTTGAGAAACATTTCTTTTTCATCCTCATACTCTTACTGCCGTGTTATTTCAAACCAAACATTTTCTACCATGTTATTAGTGCCATCTTGGTAATGATTTGATGTCGTTTAGGATGCAGTCCTTAACATGAAATCAGAGGGCTCTCTTTCTGTGTAAATATATTTAGGATTGGACTACAAAAAAACCTATTTTGAATTAGAAACATGCTCTTAATAATCTCAAAACCTTGGAAATTAAACTTTTAATTCAGATAAGATCCAATAATCAACAATTACAGCTTCTACATGAGCATTGTAGTTGAAAGTCAAGAGCTTTGGCAAACTGGCAATGTGATTTGCTTAGTCCCAGCAATTCATGTTATTTTCCTCCTCACATTTTTTTCCTGTCTGATAGGAGCATTGTTACATTAAGATTTCAACAGCACCCACATGCATAAATCCATCTTTCCACTGGCACTTGCTCATTTATCTTCAATTCAAGAAACTAGCTATTGTGAGTAGATAGTGTGGTATATGCCATCTGTATTATCAGATGCAATAATGAATGTCAGTCAGAATCTTCCTTTGCAAATAATGTCAATTATCATGTTGATTCAGGACAGATTGATGCTGACAGATTGTACAACTCCTACCACATCTGGTGCCTAACACAAAAGGTGTCTGGAGTCATTCTGAGGCAGCAAAGTAGAGTGAAAGTAGAGTCTGCTCAGTGTGTCAGAAACTGAAGAAATGCTACTCTGATCTGCAGTACCCATTAATGTGTTTAGCATTGCAGCACAGTGTAGGTCCCTTGGCACCTGTGCTGGCACTTTGGCATCAGGTTAGGAATAGACTCAGAAGGAACATGATATGCACATACCAGGTGCGACCAAGGACCATAGAATCATGGAGTTGTATGGTTGGAAGGGACACTGAGGATCATCTAGGCCAACCCCCTGCAATTAAGCTGTCCCAGACATGGATAAAACCTGCAACCCTGGTGTTATCAGCACCATGCTCTAGGCCAGTGTTTCCCAACCTTGTGCCTCCAGATGTTTTGGGACTACAACTCCCATCATCCCTAGCTAGCAAGACCAGTGGTCAGGAATGATGGGAATTGTAGTCCAAAAACATCTGGAGGCACAAGGTTGGGAAACACTGCTCTAGGCAACTGAGCTAACTGCCAATCAGTTTTAAGTCACTGTACCTCTGTAACAGTGCCAGGTATGAAGTTCAGGATTGGAGAAATATGTTAAATAAATAAATAAATAAATAAATTAAAGCATCCATCACTCTAAAACTTAGTTGATATTTTTGCCATTAAGATTGCAATATAAGAACAATGAAAATAATTTGAAAACCATGAAACAACAGAAGAAGCAAAAGAAATGGGCAGAAACACACACACACACACACACACACACACACACACACAATTTATTATTATTAGAATAATGGTAGTCCTTGTGAAACAAATGGTCATTGTGTTTCCAGAAGTGCAAGTTTTTTCTGTTAAGGCAGTGTCTCTCTCATGTTGTCATTCATTAATATGTGTTGGCAATTTTATTATTCCACAAGGACTTCTATCATTTGTGAAAGATCTATCTTATACGCGTAGTAGTGCTTTGAGACTTTGCCATGTATTTTTTCCCTTTGGCAACCCCCCAAATATGTCATCCAGTGGTTTCATAACTGTGGAGATGAGATAAGAACCTGAGCGAGACCATAATCCAATGGCCAGGGCACCCAAATGGAGTCCCTCAGCACTTCTTTCTTGAACTGCCTCTCTAAGAAGGATTGGGACCATTGGAAAACAGAGGCCCCAAGGCCTATCCCAACCAGCTGGCCTAGAAACATACCCTGGTTGGTGGCATCAAAAGCTGTAGAGTGGTCCAGCACAATGAATATGGCCTTGTTTCTATCTATTAGATTGATAGATAGATAGATAGATAGATAGATAGATAGATAGATAGATAGATCGATAGATATTCAAACAAAGATTGAAGTTTATGCAGCCTTCTGGGCATACCGTTAATGATGCAACTGTGCTAATAGGCTAGCATGCTAAATTTTAATGTGCAAGGTTTCTCTTTTAACTAAAAAGAAAAGTTATTTAGCATGGCACATCCAAAGTAGTACACTAGTAGATATGTAATTACCAGACATATTAATAAATCAGCAAGACATGGGCATTATTATCCCACCCTCTTCATCATCACACCCCATATAAAAACCCAGAAGCCTGCAATCAAAGATTTGGCAGGTACCGGTAACACCAAACCCATATGAGAACCTCAGCATTCCTTGCTCAATTTGCTCTCCTCTGTAGCCATTTTTTATCCTACTTCTTCTGTTTCTTCTCCCTATGATCTTACACTTTGGCAGCATTTGCGCAGGATCACAGCAACTGAGTTGATGGCAGCCAGCAATTCTTCACTCTAAAGCAACTCATTTAATAGCACCAGAAGCCCTTGTGATTGAACAACCCTCTGTGACAGAGAGAAAGCTGAGCCAATCACTGTGAGAAGCTTAGCCTCCTCTGCAAATACTACCATAATGAAATCACTTTTGTGCATTACATTTCACTATCAGCCAGTACAAATGCCGAGGACTGAAGTCTCAGATGAAAGAACCAAGTTCTTTCAATTGCCACAATTTCTCATGTGCCTCATTACAATGCATTCACATTCTTTCCATCAATCTGGGGCTTTAACAGAAGTATGGGAAGCCAGGAAGTCCGTCTCATGAATGCCTGAGATTGCTGGGTTCAGAATGCTGAAATTGTTTCTATTAAAATAAATCTTTCTACATTGATTTATTTGAGTGTAAAAAAGTCACTTTAAAAAGTGAACAGCTGTTAGGTTCATGGTACAGGCAACCACTCCATTTCCCCATGGTTACAATAAACCCTAGTCAAGCATGCTATGAGGTTTTCGGGAGGTTTGGCACCAAGAGGTTTGGCTGCAGAATGGAGAGACACTTTGCAGAATGAACCCTTATCCCACTTAGCCTGCACTAAACAAGATAAGTAGAAAATAAGTATTTCACTCCTCTTCCCAAGAATTTCACTGAAATAGTCTCTCCCTTTGCATAATTTTCAGATGCATTTTCTTTTCTTATTGATAGAGAATGGTTTGGGGGGAAATGGAAGGGATGGGGGGAGGCAGAGCACACATATTCACCACCCCAAATCACAACTTTGCTGATCTCCCTGACCCATCCCTGATTACATAATTGGTCCTAATTCATCTGGAATCTACTGTTGACTACAGACTCTAACTTTCCTACCAACTGGTGCACAAACTGTCTAAAAATAGCACTTCAAATACTCATTGTTGATGCTACCTTTGTGGTACATCAAGAATCAAGTTAGTTTTGGTGAGAATTTCTTGTATAAGTCTTCAAGAATCAGCAGTGCACACTGTCCCTTCAGTAAGTGCTACTCAAGGACTTTTGAATCATTTCTCTCTCCAGAGCCAATGCATTTGGGGGCTCAGTCACAAGCAAACTACAATGGCTCAGGAATATGAATCTTGAAGATAAGCTAAGAGATGAATGTGACTTTTTGTTTATGGGGAGTCGGGGCAAAATGTAGGAGAAACAGCAGTAAAGTTATTCTGTTAGCAATCACCATGCTCTTTTTTTCTGCATAAAATCATACTAAGTTCAGGCAGAATAAAGCATAATTATATACCTTCATCAGAGCATTCTGTTGCTACAGTCTGTTCCAAGCACATTGACCGACTTTTAAAGACACATACTATCCCTCTTTCTTCCTTCCTTTGCCTTATCTTCTAAGAAAAGTTGATTAATTGATATCTGTCTGTGTGTTTATATGTGTGTGTGTGTGTGTACAGAAGGAAATGAAGCAAGGAAAGAGGCTACACAGATCACGCGTAACCCTCTTATTGCCAAATCCTCAAAAATGTGCAAGTTCACAGCACTGATTAAGAAGATACTGTTAAGATTTGGCTGGAGTATCCTAAATAGCACAACGTAGTAATGGAATAACAGAATTCATTACATTCCTTGAGTGCTCCTAATTAGTGAACACCATGATTATCATGGCAGAAATAGCACTTGAAGAGTTTCTCAAGCGTTAGCTCTTCAAGAATGTTCCTGTAACAGAATGAGTGAGTCATCACATGCCAGCAGTGAAGAGTGGGCCGTATAATTCCCTAATGGTGATGCCAGAAGATTTTGTGGGGGCAGAACTTGGACTTTCGAAGTTTCATACTTTACAGTTGTTTCAGTAGTATTCTGTGCCCCTTTGTTTGAAGTACAGTATATAGAAAATTGCCCTAAACCTTCAGTATGAAGCGGGCAAGAAATTCCAATAAACATGCAATGTCAAAGGTACTTGCCTAACTTGCAACATCTTAGAGCAATAATGTTAGGAGTCAGCAGGCACGTAACTTCTTTTAGATGGAAAAGAGGAATAAGTAAATAAATACCCACCTTTTTACACACAATCATGGGAAGTTGGCTTATTTTAAGTTAGAACATCCACCCATCTGGTTTACACTGACTGCAACAGCTATTAGGAACATTCCCAAGGATACCTGGCAGAAATGCTGAGGTCTTTCTGTGATGCAAAGCAGATTTTCGACCACTGATCTTATAAGAACACAATAAGATCCCAGCTGCATCAGAGCAAATGTCCATCATACTTTTTCAACAGCGGCCAGCCAGATGTTTCTACAATACACACATGTATGTCATGAGGGCCAAAATCCCCACCCGCTGCATGCCTCACCCAACTGGTGTTAAGTGGAAGGGTATTTTATTTTATTTTTAAGTTATTACAACCAGGGCCCAGAATGGGTAGAAACCATGTGTTCACTTAGACAAGAGTAGGAGGTGGTGGTGGTGGTGATGTTTAGCTGCCATATTCAAGAGGACATTGCAATTTAAAATGCATCCATATGGTTTCCAACAGTGTCGCTCTGCTAACAGAAGGCATCCATCAGTGAAACAGGGAGGGAGGCATTTCCCAGCAATTCTCTCTACCCACTACAGTCCCAGGTCCCTCCCCACATCTACCTCAGAGGGTTTAGAGACCATCTGGGGCTGTAGAAGGACAGGAATTGCTGAAAATGCTCTCCCTCCTTGTTTCACTGACAGGTGCCTTCTGCCAATAGGCTGACACCATTGGATACCACCCAGTGAGAAAGCACCATTCTGAATGAACTCAAAGTCAAGGCTCAGTTCTTTATGGGGTGCTAATTATGACAAGGTAATCAGATTCTTACAGCCAGCTCAGTCAATGCCATCAAGGTCTACATATTAAAAAGTGCTATCTGATTCATTTTGATATGAACGAAATGGCTGTCTGAACATGAGTCAGTTGAAAAGGACTGAAGAATCTTTCTGCTACAGGTCCTGTTTGCAAAAATTATGAACACCTGGCAGATGTATATTCTTTTGGGACTGACACAATTGTAAATTGCATGTATAACAAACAGAGGTGGGGGGCTGGAGAAGAATTTGGGCCTATTAAAAAAACTAATATAATCACCCAAACTCAGGTAACACTTAACTATTATGCAGGCAGAAAGATTGGCCAAAACCTTCACTGTGAGGAAAGAGTTTTGATGAGATGACCAAAGCAGAGTGTACGCAACTCCTGGAAGCCAGTGATCACAAATGAAAGCCTTGAGCACCTACTATGGTGAAGGAAGAAGACAGGCTGTCGTTTCTGTCATTTTGTCAGAAGATGCAAGCACCTGTTAGCTCTTGCCTATCCTGAATCCGATTGCCACCAAATCTTATTTCAGCTATTCAGTCAGCAGCAGGAGCAAAGTCGTGCTTCAACCTCCCTTCTTAGTTCTCTGTGTGTGAGTGTGTGTGTGTTTGAATCTGCTGCAGTTCTATTTATGTGTTTTCCCCCCTCCCCTCCTCCAAAACTAAAAAGGGATGTATCGCTCTCTGGAAGGAAGGCTAATGACAGCAGATGTGTCAGGAAAGAGGCAACGGCTTAGAACAGCTAGGGAGCTTCGGGGAATGATGAAGAGGCTGGAAGAGAAGAAGAAAATAATTGAAAGGAAGTTCGGATGGGGGCCAAAGAATGATTACAAATAACAAGTACATGAAGGAACAGCTGAAGCAAAACGGAAAAGACATCTTTATAATCTATATAATAATAGGATTTGGTATCACTTTAATAGTCTTATGTACAAATTTTAATTTCACTGTAATTAACTTTTATTTAATTGCCCAGAATAGGAGAATAATAAGCTTCAGAAAATGATCTTTAGTAATATGACTCTAAATGTACATTGGAAACCATATCCAAGCCTGATGAAATCCAACAAACTTTGATTTCACTAATTTGCTAGATTCAAGTGTTCTGTTCTAACTTGATTATGGATAAGGACTTTAATTTCTAAATAAAGATTCAGTTTGGACTTTACTGGCTGTGAAGCACCATTAAGTCTTTATTTAGATTTGACATGTTTGCCTTTTCATGTAATAATATTTACGTGTCATAGGAGTTTGATATTCCATGCTCCCACACAGAAAACAACTTGAAAATAGACAGGGGTTGATGATATGCTTGAAACTTTTTATTACTATTTATGCCACCTTATGGTCAAAGCTGAGTGCAGATACATCCCCAAGTGTCTTGCTGAGAACCCAGTTCCTCCCGCACTCTTGTGTAGCAATGCAATTGCAGTGGCCTTTGGGAGAACATCTCTCACAGGCCAGTGGCCAATGTTGTCCCAGCATTCTACTGATCAGTGTGATAGAACTGCAGAGGAATGGGAAGCAGAAATAATAAAAAAGATCCTCTTCTTACACCTTATGCCTCTGCTCATGCCAATGCGCCAATTACAAAAGAAAGGAAGAGAGGAGGAAGTGTGTTTCAGAGGACAGGTACTGGCAAAAATTACTTCTGTTGATGGATAATTTTTGTTTTTCTTTCTAATAAGATTTTATTAAAGCTTCTATTAAAGCTCTTAATACAGAAAGTGGTGGACCCTCCAAGCTTTCACCTGGAAGATTTCCTTTCTTCTCCCGGTCTCTCACCCTGGGACAGGGGCAACAAGATGGCGGCACAAATCAGGTGCTCCCCATTGCACCCTGCCGACAGCAGGGGCTGGAGAGCACAGAGAGTAAGGTTCGCCCTCCATATGCAGCCCTGCCTGGCACATGAGCACTCGCCCGTCGGTGGCAGGGGATGGGGAATGTGGAGGGTGATATTCACCCTCTGTGCATCCCACCCTCTTCCAGCATGCCAGCGCTCACCCTTTGGCAGGGGGTAATGGGACCTCCTCAATATTGGGGGGATCACTCCCCTGCCCATAAATATTGGCCTTTCTTGCCGCTCACTTACGGTTTTTCCACCAACCATCTGCCACCTTCATGTTTGTGTAAGTGGGTGGATAATTTTTCTGTGCCCCTTGGCTTAGCCAGTACCCAAGAGCTTGCTCATCTCTGGAAATGAGATTTCATCTGCTGTCAGATTGACCGAGCTTTTTACTTCTGGCAGGTGGGCCTGGAAGTCCTCAGTGTGGTACCCAGTGCCTATGCCAAACCTCTGACACCTGTAATTAATAAAGTTGTGGCCTTATTGGATCCCGATACAAATGGCACACAAATGCCATTGCCAAGTGGTGACAGCTGCATGTTGCATTATTGCGTGTTAGCATGTGCCGAGTGCTGTGCATCAAATCTTGTCAACAACAACAGCTGTGTGCAGCTGCGTGCCGCTGTCAGATACCAACAAATGCTGGCACCTGCATGCCATATTCCATCAGGTGCAGACTGTTCTTGAGTATCCATTCAGATACTGTCAAATGTAAAATTTATTTTACATTTTTTACATATGGATATAGAGCAGCAAATATTTGCCTGTATTCCTGCAACTCGAAAATATCTTGCAGCAAGCTTTTCAGAGAATATTTCAGATATAGCTAATTTTTGTCAAGTCCCAATATATCTGCCCACAATTCGCACACCTTTTATCTTGAATGACAAACAGTACTTGAATTTTTATATGCAGCCTATGCATACAAGCCATCCCCTACAACCCTAGCAAAAGTCAGCATCAAATAAACTATTCAGCTGAGTGTTTCTCATGCAAAGCATTCACTAGATGACAGTCTTGTACCAGAGAAGATATTCTTACAAGCACTGAATGTCAAGAGTGTAGTTGTATGTCAAGAGAGGTGATTGTTATCTTTTTTCTTTATTTTAGTTTAGTATATAACAATAACTTTGCATGTAAAATAAATCAAAGGTTTAATGTTGCTTTTATTTAAAACAAGAAAACATCCAGTTACTGCATATTAAATGGAAACAGTTAACTCTCTACGATGAAGCAATAATGCATGTTGAGTTTCTAGGAATGTAATCCTAATCACACTTACAAGTAAGAATGAACACAATGGGGTGCACTTTGTGCTATATTTTTTATCCCTGCTTATTAAGGCACAATAGCTCACAACTGGATTAAAGAATAAGCCGTCAAGAGCAATACTGGATTGCAAAATCTTAATATGAGGTCTCAAGTTGGAGGCAAAGGTCAGTCTGCAGAGTACAGTGCAAAGGATTGCATCTCAGGCTGAAAGATATATGGATTGCCCAGACAACTATATGTTTTGAGCAACAGGACAGTTTCCCCTGATAACCACCACCAACAGTGCAATGCCCTAGCCCAGATCCAGCTTGATAATTAGAAAAGGTAATGGGGAGCCTCACTGCTGGAGAGGGGGAAAGCCAGAATGCTCTGTGTTCTTAATTACAACCGCTGCTCTTCAACCTATACAAATCAATGAAGTGGCAAAATTAACTAGGCAGGTTCTCAAGAAGCATCTGTTCTAGTCAATTTCACTTCTAAGAAAAGCAGCTCTGGTTTTCTCTCCTTTTGCAGGGCTACAGAAACAAACGGGAGAGCATATATAGGATTGCAGCCATGCAGCCAGATCCTATGTTTAGGCCACATGAGGTCACAGTGATTATTCAAAAGTACATCCCACTAACTTCAACAAGATTTACTTCAATGTCAGGCTGCACAGGATTGTGTCTATACAACCCAATTCTATCTACGCAGAAGCAAATCCTGTTATATTCAATGGAATCTACTTTGGATCTGGGGTAATTGTGCAATGGATTGCAACAGAAAGCTGCAGACTCACCTGGGAGGCATGTGCCAGTCAACTGATTGAAATTTGCTTCTAGACATTTAAGAAAAGCTCTGCTGGATCAAATCAAGGCCTGTCTAGTCCAGCTTTCTGATCTCACAGTGACCAACAAGATGCCTACAGGAAGCTCAGTCGAGGCATACTGTTTCTTATACCGAAGGTAAGATCATCATCAAGATCGTCACTGACAGCCTTATCCTCTACCCTCTGGAAAGGGTAGGATTGGGTGTTGGTGGTTTACAAGTTTTTCCAATACACAACCAAGAAAACAAAGTTCATGCAGATGTTTGCTATGAACAGCAGGAGCTCTTGAATATCACCTCCTACTGTATGCAGACTTGATTCTCCCCACTTTAACAAAGAAGACATGAGGAATGTTTGTGCCTCCCAGCCATATGCTGCAATGGAGACTTCATTCTTGTATCTAGAGAATATGCCTTATTCTGTCCATTATGCTTTTAAATATCCCCCATCTCGTTTTTATCCCCAAAGGTTTGTGTTGCCAGAAGGAACCCAAATGTTTCATAGTTTGCCTCTCTTAAGTTAACATGTTTTTACATTTCCACTCGGCAGTATTAACAAAATATTGCCAGATGGGAGAAGATGGTTGCTGCAGTATGTTCTAATTATGTCCTATGTACCATTCGCCAGCTTTGCCCTCAGCGATATCAGTGCCTGTTTAACATAATGCAAATGTCAGAGGGGCTTACTCAAGAATCAGATTGTGCAACCAGAGAATTGGCCACTTTTTGTGTGCCAACAGAGGGAGGGTGCTGCAACACACAAAAGCTATCAGATCTTCTATTTTCCAAGCAGGGAAGGAATAGATTATATTGTGGATAAATGAAGAATATAAGCATAAATAAAATTAAACGAGCATTATATTTGCAAGTAAAGACACAGAATCCTAGATTTATAGAGGTGTGCATGGGGAGTTAGAGGAGGGGCAGTAGTGTGGAGAACACATTGTGCTCCTTCTGGGGTAGTTTGTTGTCCTTTGGTCCACACCTTGCACTCTATGCCTCCTAGAAGCTGTCAGCATCTGACAGCAGCCACAACCTGGGAAATAGCTTTGAATAGCTAGCTAAACCAAGTGAGGGTAGTTGATGGTCTCAAACACTCAGTGCATTAGTGATATCCCCTGCATGTGAAGACAGACTCTGGTGGATTTAGCAGACAAGACCAATCCTGCCCAACCAGGATTAACAGTGAGATGCACTGGCCATTTGTGCCACTGAGCTGACCCGATGTAGAGACAAATATATAGGGAGGAATGTTATGCTTGAATTGTCAGTTGGAATTCTTATTCAGGAATGCTTATTCAGATCAGAATTCCCCCCCCCCCAAAAAATGAAAGGGTTACCGCTAATAAACACCAGGTGGATGAGTAGTTTTATTTATGTTCTGGAACTGATAAGCACCCATTCTGGGCTTTCTGCTACTGTGCTCAGACTAACTCCCAGCATGGAGGCAGCTGCTGTTTCAGGCTGCATTCCAATTCAGTAGCTCTTCCATCTCAACTTTACTTTGGGGAACAAAGACTTGTAAAAAGCTTTCCAAGACTTGTGGTGCAAAAGGAAGAAGAAGAAGAAGAAGAAGAAGAAGAAGAAGAAGAAGAAGAAGAAGAAGAAGAAGAAGAAGAAGAAGAAGAAGAAGAAGAATGTAGCATATATCTCCTATGTGCAATGTCACCATTAGGAGGAAGTGATGTGATTCATATTGTGCCTCTAGTTCCCGGGGCGTGTGTTCTAATTACAAGCACATCAGGCATGTCCTCTGAAGTCTCGGATAATTTTCTAGAGCGTGAGATTTGCTGCGGGAACATAGGAATCTACCTTACACAGAGTTAGGTCGTTGGCCCAGCTAGCTCAATGTTGTCTACAATAACTGGCAATAGCTCTTCAGGGCATCAGAAAATATTATTTCCTTGCCTTACCAAGATACACGTGGTATTTATCCTGTGGTCTTTTTCCGGCAAAGCATATGCTATACCACTGAGATTTAGCCCTTCCTCATAAAAGTCCCTAATGTGCAGGCCTTACTTATTCCATTAGCCCAGCAAAGCATTGTATCTGTCATTTCAATTTATGTAGAACTGCTCAGAAATTCTAAATGTTGAGCAATCATGCCATTTGGCTACAGATGCTGGTGATGGTTGTCTCCCCTTCAAGCAGGCTGTATGTGGATTTGTGGCATGGCTGGGCTATTAAAGATAACCTCCAATTACTTCAAGATTTTACTGATAGTGCAGTACATGTACTGTATTTTGCATTTTACCAATTTTCTGCCCCACCCGTTCTCTCTTGTTGCTGTGGTTTGCCATCTGTTGTGTTTCACTGATGGTTCTGCACTTCTTTGGAGTCAGCCTTTCTATTGACTACAAAGGCAGAAGCACATTAGCTTAGTCATTTCTAGAGAAGGATGGATCAACACTTGAGCCAGCTGGAGACAGTGCGAGGGAATCACAGAGCAGCTAAGTTAGAAATATCTGGTGATGACACCTTGAAAAGCTTCCATCTTGGGCCATGTTTGTGGCTTCACATTCACACCATATGTTTAAAGCACTGTGCGTACCACTTTAAACAGCTGAGGCTCCCTCAAAGAATTTCAGAAACTGTGGGTTCATTAAGCGTGCTGAAAGCAGGGCCAGCCCTAAGGCAAGGCTGGGTGGCACAATGTGCCAGGGCGCCGGGCTGCCAGGGGGCGCCACGCTGCAGCGCCCGCCAGACAGCCGGGCTGCGCCTGCACCTCCCCGCATCAGCTTGCTGCCCTTGCCCACCTCCGCCATACTGAGCGGCGCCCATCGGAGTGCTGCCTGCCCGGGGGGCCCTCAGGGCATGGCGGTGGGAGCTGCCAAAGCGCCAAGGCCTACCACGACGTGCACGCGCTTCGCCAAACCCTTGCAGCGCGTGAGGGCTGCCAGGAGGTGGCCGGCTGCTGAGGGCGAGCCCCGGAGCCTCCGCCTCTTCCCCGCTATAAAAAGGTGAAACGAGGTGTGTGTGTGTGTGTGTGTGTGTGTGTGTGTGTGTGTGCGCGCCGGAGGGATCTTTGAATGGGGGGGGGTGCCGGAGGGATTTTTGAACCACGGTGCCAGGGCGCCAGATATCCTTGAGACGGCCCTGGCTGAAAGGTCCCTAGGAGGCCTCTATTCCCCTCACAGATCTAGAATTTCCAGAGTTCCCTAGGAAGGGGGATTGGTTGCCAAACCACTCAGGGAACTGTTGCTCTGGGAGATGCTTTCTCAGCATCTTAATTTCCAGAATTCTTTGACAGAAGCCATCTTCTGTATAGGGAGATGCAACCAGTTGGGTCGCTCTGGGCATGGAGCCTAGGGGGCCACTGCAGGGGACTTCCCAACAATTATTTAGAATGGATTGCAAGATGTGGAGGGGCACCAAATTTTAGTGTTGTGCAGGACACTGCTGAAATTTGAGACCCCTGAAGCCATAACTCTTTAAAGTGGTATTATATTGCTTTCAGTGTATGGTGTAAATGTTGCCTTGGTGAAATGTTATTTGTTAAAGTTCAATTAGAAAGGTCAGGTCAGGTAACAAGAGCACTAATCTTAATGCATATATGAAAGATGTCCTGGACTGTTCTTTGCTAGCATTCTTTTTTGCAACTTCGGGTTTTGACCATACAGCAGTAACACCTTTGTGTTGCTGGTTCCTGAAATGTCATTGTTGCCATTTAACATGAGGCAATCTAGGTCCCATGACCTGTCTCTACAAGTCTAATGCTTTGGGCTCAGCTTGTAAACTCTGAATTTCTCATCACTACAAAGTGACAATATTGACCTTAGGATAACTTGTTGCACATCCTGCTTGTTAGGCCAGCTACTCAGTTAACAAAATGTGGCCCTTAGCACACAAAGTTATCAGTGGTACCTAACAACTTTCCCTAGATCCTTAGCCCAAAGGCAATGATTGGCACAGATGCTTCATATTGTGAGTCAGGGCCTGTGAAAAGTGCTGCTGACAAAGGATGCTCAATGCAACCTACTCACAGACGACTGTTTAACACAGAGAAAGCTTTCCTGATACCCTGTAAACAGTGATGGTGGAAGGGTTTGTGACTAAGGAAAGCTAATGTGTTCTTCCTTTCCAAGTAAGATTTGTTGAAGAGCTCCATCATGAAAAACGGTAAGAGAGAGCCATGGTGAGCTCTCTCTCTCTCTGTGTGTGTGTGTGTGTGTGTGCGCGCGCGCGCACGCGTTGGGGAAAAGAGAATCTTCCAAAGGGTGAATCAACAGTAAGGAACAGGTCCTATGGAAATGTCAAAGTTCTAATCTTTTTCACTCATGCTTTAATCTGTACTGACAGCATTCACTTCGTGTTTCGTTCCCTGACACTGAAGTGTCACACACTATAAGGCACTGATTAACATCTTAGTAATGCTACAGAGAGCTCAGTACCTCTCCAGTTACCTTGCACTTAACACCCATGCAGAGACAGGCTGGAAATAAAATAAGCACATGACTGCACCTACATGCATGATTATAACATGGTAAAAGCACACTGTCGTATATTTTCATACTCTGTGTGAGAGGGTGGGTGGGTGGGTTCCTTATCACATGGATCACCTATGAGTGTATGTCTATGAGTGTATGTCTGTAGGTGTCACTTTTCAGACTTCCTGCTGTTCACACAGACGTCGATGCATTGGCTCTGAGGGTGTGGCCAGCCACCCTGGTACTACTGCTGCCTCCATATGCTTAGCCTAAATGCAAATGAATGCAAGAGCTTAAAAAGAGCACTGCTGGATCAGGCCAAGGCCCATCTAGTCTAGCATCCTGTACTCACAGAAGCTAGCCAGGTACCCCACAAGCAGGGCATAAGTACAATAGCAGCATCCTGCTCATGATCCTCAACAACTTCCTCTGAAGAAGTGTGCATGCACACGAAAGCTCATACCAAAATAAAAACTTAGTTGGTCTTTAAGGTGCTACTGAAGGAATTTTTTTTATTTAACTTCCTCAAAGGCATCCTTAAACACGTATTGCTTTTTGGCCAGCAATGTACTGGAATCCCTCTATTAATTTGGAAAAAAACAGAGATTTGGTCAGACAGATGCTCATGACATTCATTTCTGGGGCTCATTATTCTTTATAACAATTGCACATTTTTCTTCTCTGTAAGCCAATGTAAGAACCTTGTCTTTACACTTTAAAAAGTCAGCCCTCCAGAGGATCCAATTAAAAATTCCTCCTTGTGTTGTATTGGGTACAATACTTTGGTACCCTCTCAGTGAAATGGGCAGCAAAAGGAAACAATTATTCAATGGTACTTTTTGAGGCTAGAAGACATAAACTTTCATGGACCAGCTGCCACTGGCTGTATACCAGTTGTTGAGAATCCTAAATGGGGCAAGTGCTGTAGGCAACCAGGATATTCAGGCCCACAGACAGTTTTTCACATACTGCAAATGCAATATGTGGCTGCCTCTTGGGATAGGCTTGCCTGCAGGCAGGTTACAATTCATGCTCTCATATTACATGTAGGCTCTGCAAACTGAGTTCTCATTTGAACCATCCTACTTTTTGTAATAGCCTTTTAAATTTGCTACAGTGCTTTAGTCTTTTATCTTTACAATAACCCTGTAAAGTAGAATGTTGTGCAATTTTAGCAAAGCAACAAAAGGAACAATACGACACTTAGGGACAATACATATAAATGGCATAAGCTACAGTTCACTTCATCAGATGAATCATTCTTGGTAACACATGAAAGTTTATGTAAGATTGTTTCCATCTCCAAAGCAGACCTGAAGCCATCCTCTCTCTCAACCTTTTTTTTTGGGGGGGGGGTGTAGACTGTCTGCCTGGAATGGCAAAATGAGGCAACTTGGGAAGCACTTGGGAAGCAAGAGCCCAGCCTTTGACTTGGGGAGCTACAGCTTCCACAGGCCTGCTGCATAAATGTTTATCATTGTCATGATTTCATGATTATAATAAATGGAATTATACATCACATAAATGTTATGCCAAAACTAATAAACATCTCAGACAAACAACTTTGCAGGGTTGCTCAACTCAGTGTATGAATCACGGTCTAATGGTATTATGTATGCATAGATGCCTGAGAAATCCTGAATCATCAGTAACTATCTTCCGTTCAGGCACATTTCTGCTGTGCATTTCTGTGGGTTGTAAACCACCCTGTATACCAAAGTGCATGAAATAAAATAAGATGGCACACAAATTAAAGGGAAAATGAGCACTCACACTTTACATTGTGGGTGCTCTTTGCGGGATCGTGCGTGGTGCTACAGTTCCCAGGGAGCTTACTGGCAAACAGGGGCTGGCTTGCCTCTCAGTGTTAATTTTTGGAGGTTGACGACCAGGCTCAGTAATCAAGTTTCTTGCTGGGAGGTGGGGCCAGCCCCAGTATAAATAGGGGGTGGAACAGACAATAGCCAGGCAGTCGGCTCTGGAGATTCACCCTTCCTACCCTCCCTTTCTTTAATGTTTCTTGTTTGCAGGTTAACTTTTTCTTCCTGTTTAGTGGGCGCTGCTACAGTATTTGACTGTTTACTGTTGAAGGACCGGGAAGAAATTTTCCTGCATTGCCAGGTTTTGTCTTCCCCGTAGCAATTTGTCACAACTTTGGCGGTTATGGCCTTGGGTGGAATCCTTTAGTCTTTCTTTCCCTGCAGGGGGGAGGGGCGTGAAGTGGTGACTCACCCCCCTGCCGTGTTGATTCCAGGGTCCCCCTCTTAAAGGGGTTATATACAGGGTGAGTCTTTTAAAAGAGGTCCCATGGAACATGTGTACTCTGCATCCACAGGGCCTCTTTTAAAGGACTCACCCTGTATATGGGTGTCACTGACCATACACTGAAAGGTCGTCAGTGCACTACCCTGCGTGCGGGGATATGGGCTTGGCTGCCTGCTACACTTACATCTCACAGAGCACCCCCATATCCCATTTACCCTGATGAGCCCCAGTTCCCCCTGGCTGGGGGGGGGGGGCTGGGAGGGATACACGCCCAAGGCCTAAGCCAAGGTCTTCCTACATTCGGAAGTTTAATAAAGTTGTGGCCTAATTTTAATTCCCTATAACGTCAGAGTCTTTATTCCTTCCTTATGATCCCTGGGGGCTGGGGCTGTTGCCGCCTGGTCACGCAATGAAAATGCAGGTAGGGGCAGACTTCGGCAATCTTTTGTAATATGGCACCCTGTGCATAGCCAAAATTTGATGCTCCCAAATGGATCTTTTCAATTAGGAATCTTCTCAATTTTGTACCCCCTCAGTTTGGCACCCTGTGAGGAGTAACTGCCCACCCCACTCTAATTTCAGCACAGATGCAGGTGTGAAACAGATTACCCAACTACTGAGAATGGAAATGCTGCTGGAGAGGTGAATACCCAAAGGGCTGTTAGAGGAGAGCAATGCATCTGAAAGGGTGACAGAGACCAGCCCTCTATTTGAATATGCCTTCTGAAGAACTGTCTGGTCCAAGTCTAGTTTAAAGAAAAATAACCATCAGAAAACAGAGGGGCCATAAACTTCCCCATCAGCAGTTGGCAACAAAACAAGTGTCCCTTGGTTATTCCCCTCCCCCCCCCAACAATGCTACTTAAATTACAGTGTTTCTCTCCAAATGTTCACCTATGCATATTAGCATAGGCACACTGTATGCCAGGCATCCCCAAACTTTGGCCCTCCAGATGTTTTGGACTACAATTCCCACCATCCCTGACCACTGGTCCTGTTAGCTAGGGATCATGGGAGTTGTAGGCCAAAACATCTGGAGGGCCGCAGTTTGGGGGTGCCTGCTGTGTGCAAATCTGGCTTCATTTTTGATGAGGCATATCCTCTTTTTTGGCAATCTGTAAGCAGCCCCTCTACTTGGCTCTTTTAAAAAAATCACACTGACAATTCCAGATAGACCAAATGTATGTATTTCAGGCAAGGATATAATTTCAGATTTCTGGATACGGAGAGCAAAGAGATTTTAGAGAGTGGACAACATTTTCAAACCCACATGATCTTCCTAAATGGTGCCACCCCTTGCATTTAGGAAACTGATGTGGCAAGAAGATAATTAAGTATTTTAAAATGATAGAAATATAACTGCCTCCTTATCCCTGATTATTGCACACACTCTTGCATGGAGATAATTCCCTTTCATAAAAAAAATAATAATGATCCCTTGCCTTAACTGGCCAACCAGGACAAAAGTCAAGACTGCAAGAGGATGTGGGACATATCCCCAAGGACTATATCACCATTAGAGCAGATACAGACTGAAAACAATCCAGACAACTGTAACAAGGGAAAGCGGATGACACCTCAAGCATATAGACTCTTTTCTTAACTGTGACAACCATCACAACAGATCTGAGGAATTTTATCCTCTGAGTCTCTCAAAATACTGTCACAGTGAATCAAAGATGGTTCAGTCTCTGAGCAGGGATGAACTGGAATTCAACATTTCATTCTTTATCCAAATTAGTTGCACTTGAGAACACAGTGCAGACACAATAAAGGTGGAGAAAAGGCTGGGAGTCTCATCACATCACACGACATCGGTGGACTGTCCCCTGAGTCCGCTAGATGTTATCGCGGGAGACTGTTGCCTCAGAAGAGCGAGGAACATTCTCAGGGATGACTCACACCCTGGCCAGCATCTTTTTAATCTCCTGCCCTCCGGCAGGTGATATAAAAGAATGATAAGCCACACCAGCAGGTTAAGGAACAGTTTCTACCCATGGTCCGTGAGGCTGCTGAATGGAAGACAGCAAGATTACAGCTGACGTTTGGGGTTGGTGGTCATACAACAGCACACAGAGTGTAACAAGGACTGAGAGATTAGGGGGGCTTGTTTAATCTCACTGTAAACAAGTGGTACAGTGACAATAAAGTATTTCTACATTACAGTTCACACTGGTCTAAGGCAGGCATCCCCAACCTGCGGCCCTCCAGATGTTTTGGCCTACAACTCCCATGATCCCTAGCTAACAGGACCAGTGGTCAGGGATGATGGGAATTGTAGTCCAAAACATCTGGAGGGCCGAAGTTTGGGGGTGCCTGGTCTAAGGTGTCTTCAGTCCATTTGCTGCCCAGGTGATCTTTGCATTTCCTGATTACACACCAAAAGTTTTGAATTTTTTTGCCGAGGAAGAAATTAACATGGTTCTAAACTTCAAAAGCTAAAAGTCTCATGGTAACTGAAGAAACTACAGCAATGAGTTCTCTTCTCACATTCAATATGCATTAGCTCATGCTATTTCAGTCAAAGCACATTTAGCTTCCTTTGAGTGAATGATTGTTTCCTTGAGCTAATCCCCAGTGACAGGATCATAGCGTCAAAAATCACCTCCAGCAGTATGCACAGCTCAAAGTACCTGAATTGCTCAGTTCTTTTTGATCCTATACCTGCCAACTTGCTGGGGACCCATAAACAAGCCAAAGAGCAAAGGAATGTATTCCATTCGCAATAAATTAAAAAAATGAAATGAATGTTTGTGGATCAGCAAGAGAAATGATCAGAAAAGGAGACTTATAAAATTGTACAATTTGTGGTACATCATACATATTGAACGATAGCTGTTACAGCATTTTTAAAAAATGCTTTGGTATTGTGTAACCAACCAGGAAGATCATCACAATGGAATTGCATTAATGCCATGGCCAAAGTATTAGTTTTAGTTTTTCCCCTTAGAATCTGAGGTTAGAAAGTTAAAGCTATCAGTTGAGGGAAAGAACATGACATAATGCCAACATGAAGTCACCTATCCTCTCAACCTAGCATTTTAAGGTAGATGGAAAAAGCGGAATCCAGAATAATTGCATGTACAAATTTTTGTACATTTTAAAAGTGACAAAACTATTTTAAAAGCGTTGGTGTATTGTGTATTGCATTTGACAAATTGAGCTGAAAGCCAGGTATTGTCCATTATGTGTTGTGTGAGATTTGGAGTCTTTAAGACTTTCTTAGACCATGTAGGAAGACTGCATATTGTTGAAACGCATTTAGAATCCATATACATTTCCTCAAAGTGGTTATTTCATGGGATGGCTGTTCATTTCAAATGAAAGGATTGACGTATATTTGTCTTAAAGTAGCTATTAGGCCATCTGTCTTTCATTTTTGTGTGGTTATGAAACATGTTACATGAACTTGTGAACTTTATAGTTTTCTACTATATACAGGTGAAACTCAGAAAATTAGAATATCGTCAAAAAGTGCATTTATTTCAGCAATGCAACTTATTATTCTTTATTTTTCTTTTCATTTTTACAAATGCTTTCTTTTTGAAATTCCGCAGTAATAAAACAAATAGTTACAATCATACAAAAATAAACAAAAATAAAAATCGCTATTACATTTCATTAATTACATTCCATTTATAATTGACCCGCCTAATGACAAATAATTACAATTGCAACAAATAAAGGCTTGACATATCTTGCTTTGCATGTCATGCATCTATCTCATAGATTGGTTTCACCTTTTAACTTGCGTTACTGAAATAAATGCACTTTTCGACGACATTCTAATTTTCCGAGTTTCACCTGTATATACACACATATGTACACACATCCCAGCTTGCTGAGTGCTCTGTTGCAGCTTAGCTGTTGGGTGCAGTTTCCTTCTGTGCTTTCTTGAGTGTCAATCCCATCTCTATAATCAGCAACCCCAAGTGGAACTGCTGTGAACAGAAATTTCCTGCAGTTATTTGTGCCCTGGTTATATCCAGACTAGACTACAACAATGCATTCTGTGCGGGGCGGCCTTTGAAGATGGTTTTGGCTAGCAGGTTTTCATCT